>NC_056739.1:1089335928-1089700928 GCF_019279795.1 Protopterus annectens | reverse complement strand
CTGCTTGACTGGACATTGCACTGTGCTTGCTCACTAGAATGTATATACACATTTTGTCCATGTAATTAGACCGAATTTCTCTGTTATTACTTACATTTCTGTATGTTTTTGTTTGTGAAATGTTTTGCATTTCACCCAGGCTGAGCATGAAGCTGGTCAACATTGATCAGTACACAACCCTGGTAAACAAAAAAATAAATACATTTATGAGGGACAGGGGTGTTAAACTGAGTGTGAATTTGTGGTTACCCATCCATTCATCCAAATTATATTTCAACAGAGTAAGAGAAGTACTTTGCCTTATGCGGAGTGGAAGACCATTCCACAGAAGGGGTATTCACCATGATACAAACCTATCCCTCCAACATGCTCTATTTATTTCCAAAAAGAGGTTGAGATCCCTTGAAGGGGTGTTTATGTTGGACTTGCAAATGTATATCAGGTTTGACTGAATAATGTCTGATAAAGCACTGTATGCAAGGTAGAGACTGTCTGTCAGTAGCCTGTGTGATAAAGTTTTCTATACTGAACAGCCTTCAGTAGATGTGTTACACTATGCTTCAGCTAATAAATCAATAGACAGTGCAGCTATGTTCTTAGTTCATGGTACAACACTTAATATAACAATTATGTAATCTACAGCCTTATCTTTGCAGTCACATTTATATTGCAAGCTGAATATAACTATGCAGTATGGATAGAATAAGGCATATAATGTAGCAAATCATTACTGGTTCTTCTATGTAGCCACATAATATTTCTGTTCTTTGGATACCCAAAAGAGACAAATGGTGTACTATTAATATGTACAAAAGGAACAAACTAGAGATTTCTCTGATGCACTGTGTGTAAAAAGAATTTCAACAAATGGCAAACAGAATGCCACCAAACAACTGTCTTTTGTTGCAATAGTCCCCTCATGCTTTCTTCATATGAAACGTTTTCCCACATTTACTTACTAATGAATATCAATGTGATATAAATATGCAGGGTAAAAACTGCACAACTCTGATCATCCATCTACATATTTAGCAATAAACTAAACAACTGTAATACAATACACTAGTCGTTGGTGCAAACAATTGGCAAGATCCCATGTGAGGTATTGTGTTTGTGTTTTTAAATGTGTCATTTGTGTCAATACACAATGGCATTATTGCCATTTGTACTGTGCACTGCTGCTGCTTGTCACCTTCTGTGCATTTTATGTCAGTATGATTGAAAGCATATTTACTCCAAAAAGTTGAGGAATTAACCATACTCTGGGTTTACAGCATTGTGTATTTTTGTTTTTATATGCAGTAAAGGAGATGGCTGCACGTCACTATTTCTATTTAGTATTTATTTATTTAACATTTGTTTACAAGGAAAGTGTAACCAGTTTTCAGTGGAGGCCCAATGAGAAACATTCCAGATGCATGTCTTTGCAATGTGGAAGAAACTAGAGCATGCAGAGGAAACCCACATGAATGCAGGGAGGACATGCAGACTCCACACAGAAGTCACCCCAGCCAAGAATTGCACTAGAGAACCTCTTGCCGTGAGGTGAAAACATTAACTGCTGCAGCACTACACCACTGTGCTTCATAATCATTAAATATTGCTACCACAGAGTGGTCAACCCATTTAACACCCCATCCATGACTGATACAGTAATAGTATAGTCTTCCATAAACTTGAGATATGTCTTTATTGTTTGGCATCTCGTTATGATCAGAGGTAATTGCAATAATACATTTCATTAAGCTTTCCTCGAGTACTGTTTTTCAGCTGCTAGCTTGTGGCATTTGCTAGTTTGTGACAAGTTGGTAGGACCCATGAAGATTTATTCTGTATGATATAGTTGTGTATGGAAGAAGGATTAAAATTAAATGTGAAAAAAGTGTAGTATTGTCACATTTGGTAAACAATTCTCTCCCTCAATGTGCACTATAGCCAATACCCTAAAATGTAGTCAGGGATCTTGTAACCTGTGTTGATAATTCTCACTCCTTTGGTCACCATATAGCAACAGTAGTCAGAAAGTCCTACTATTTAAAACAACTAATATCTAAATTCATATCCAGGTCAGAATAAGTTATCGTCCCTAATTAGACCATTTAGTGAGTACATTCACCCCTTTGCAGTATATCTTCCCAAACATATTCAACATCTGGAAAGGTCCCAGGGATTCCTTTAAGAAAACTGCTGGTCTAAAGTTTCTGTATTATCTGCAGGAAATTGCTTGAACCACTATCACTTTAATCAGTTTATTATAGGCTCTTGCATGATTGGCTATCATATCTCTCAGCATCTCGGTGCAAGAAATCTGTACAAAGCCAAAAATAATGAGGAGGACATAGGCCCCAGATTAGAGACAAGTTTTAAATATTACTCTTATAAACTTAGAAAGTTGATAGAATGACAGATTTTGTATTAGCATGCATTTTCTTAAGGGTGTGAAGTCTGAATCTCAGTTGCCTTTCATTATATAATGACTTGATTCCTCAGTGATTTAAATGAAAACCACAATTTTTATGAGGAGCAGACCAAAAAATATGAGGCGAAAATCTGGGCATTCAGTGAAAATCTGGGCAGTTGAGCGATATGTAATGGCTATGTCTTCTGTTCCATATTATTAGGGACCCATACCCCTTGATCTCGTGTATCATTGTGAGTCAAATATCCTCACCACTAGGAACTTAAATACCCACCAGCATATGAATAAAATGCAATGGAGTAACAGATTTATTACTCAACACCTTGCCCACCTTTGGAACAAGTCTCCTTTAAAGTTAAACAGAGTGATGTCCTCATATCCATCAGATTAAACCTGGATGATTCGATAAGCACCCATAAATTTACTCCAGGAATGACCTGCTTTGTCTTTCTTGGGCAGGGGGTTGAACAGTAGTGGGTGCATTGGTAGTGACTCGTTTGCCATGTATTTTTTATGATCCTAATATCAAATCTTTGGTCAGTGAAATATAACCTGCACAAATGCCACTTCAGCGATTACATTTCATTGGGTGATGCCACTGCATTTGGGTTCAGATAAGCTATTATCACTTAGACACTTTTCAGTTTTTAAATGATTTGGTGAGAAAGATTCACTAAGGAGAAATTATGATTTTAGAGTGCAGAAACCTATTCATTCCTTCAAGTAAATCTCTTCATATTGGTGAGTTAAGTTTACACTATTATCAGCTATAACTTCTGGAGTTTAAACAATGGTCTTTATGCCATCATATTATCATATTATCAGTAATGAAAAGTAACCTATCTGCCCCCATTGCTGATGTTTAGTTTTTGTAGATGGTTTTATAGCCTGGCATGTTCATATTCCATGTAGGTAACCAGCCCTTTCTTTAATGACTCTTAAGGAGTTGGCCAGATGTAGTATGTGAAAAGAATCCCTTCCTCCTTTCTAAATGATAGCTACCCATCATTGCCTGTCTGATAAATTTAGTAGACATCCTGGCATTTAGATTGCTTCAAAACTTTCTATTCTTTGTTGGTCAAAGTGTGTTAAAAACCCACTGTACTTTAATTTTAACTTATTAATACAGTTTGATTACTTTTATATAAATGTAAATACACCTATGTCACAAGTGATAATTTAATAAAGGTGTTTAAAAAGAAGACCGTGCCCTTTAGCATTTATGTTCTTAAGGGGTAACTGATATATCTTGAATGATATTTTTTAAAGAAAGATTGTAATTGTTTTTTTTTTCATATATAGTACTTTGTATTGCCTGAGTCCAGATTTGGTCTTACATGCATTTTCTATGAAACATTTTTACATATCTTATATAATTTTATGCTTAGTTTTAGACATTTTTGATGTAATCATATTATACAGTAGCATAGCTATAAGTTTCAGATGTATAGGAGATATATTTCCCACACCATATTATTTAGTTGCAGGTCTTTTTTAATTCCATTTGGAGAAGAGGACAGGTAGGCAGCTGTATACCATGGCTGTGTGGTTGAATGAGGACATTGTTATGTGAATTTGAAAGAAAACTGTTAGGAAGAGATATATGCTGGTGTCCTAATTTATTAAATAAATTAAGCTTTGTAGAAATTTGTGTCCATGAAAAGTATTTGTGAGGAAGTAATGAGATAGTGGCATGGGTGGGCAAAATGGAAAGCTGTGTAGGCTTTTGGCTGCCCTACCATTAGGTGTTACTTCCTCTTTAAAATTCATGGTGTGAGGTTCTACTGGTTCCTTCCCATAGTGTTGTCAACTAGTCATGAGAGGATAGAAGACTTTGTCTTTTATTTGTTGCTTCTGACTAGATATGGCCGTTGTCACCCAGGGATGTATTGTGGTTGTAACCTGCATGGTTTAAATAATTATACTAGAGAGAGGTTTCAAGTTAAAGTTAAAGTGCTATGCTATAGATGAAAATCAGACTATTCTACAGAAGGTGCTTTTCATTTCACTACTCTTTTAAAAGAAGAACATCCTGACTTTATTTTGCTTGCCTGACTATACAGTAGTGTGCTGTATGGTATAGTGCAGATTGCTTTTATGGAAACAATCAGAGACAATGCAAAACATGAAACATTTCAGACTAAAACTGAATACCTTGATCTCAGAAACAAAGTGCATGTTTTTTATGGAAGATCAAAATGAGTCTGTTTAAAGTTTTTAATGGCTCATCTCTTATGTTTGAGTGATGTACCATCCAGACGGCACCATTACGTTTACACTTTGCATACAAGAGTACAGTTTCAATACTTAGCAGAATTTAATCAACTTTTAGTTAAGCTAATGCTGCACTGTAGTAATCTGTAAATTTTGACCATATTCTTTCTGCTTTATATGCCCGATGTTTGATGCATATCCACACACACTATAAAGGGTAGTAGCATGGAATTTTGCTGAAAGGGTCATTTTAGTCTGCTTACTTCCTATACATTCTATGTACATAATTTAGTATGCTACTGTTTTCTAAGCACAAAGTAACTCTTATTTGAAAGTAACATATTTTAGCTCACAATGCATATTTGATAAACAGCAGATAGCAATCTGATGTCCATAAATTAAATGTACTTGTTTCAGAGCTGACTGTTGATGAAAATATTGAAGTACATATCTCCATCTTGTTATAATGTTTTGGATTCTCACACCCCCTAGTTCTGCTCATTAACCTTTTCCTCACCTAGCCATAAAATAATGAACTAAATTCAAATTAAATATCAAATTAATCTTACAAGGATTTTTTTTTTTTGGAAAAGATGAATCTTCAAGGCAGACTGGAGGGACCACAAATGCAAATAATCTTAAGATGCACCCTGAGATTCTTTAACAAATACCAGGCCAGTAGAAAGATTTATTGATAGGTTTTATAAATTCAACATTTCAGTTACTTCTGTGGCCAGACATCGAAGTAACTCTAACCAACAAAGATGATCTTACAAAGCATCTGCGGAACACACCACAGTCATGCAGCACTTGTATAACATGGAAATGGAAAATTATTTTTGTGACTCACTTCCATAAACTGGTCACATTTAATACATTTGCCTTTGCTTATGTGGCTTTGGTCATGACTGAGAAACTAGCTATAGTGGTCTACTTCCTTATGTGGCTACCAAAGAATAAATAACTAAAAAAGTGTATTCTTTAACAATGAACTGAACTCCCTAAAAGTGAAAGTGCATAAAACATCATTCTAGTAGTCTATTTGAGGAAGCCAGCTAGTCTAAGGCATTTGATCCAAGAAAAAAAAGTCTTTATTCTCACTCAGATTCTAATGTGTTTGGACGTCTTGGGCCATCCAGTGATAAGATTTATAAACAGTGCTAAATCCTGCTAGAAATCTCCAATTTCAGGATGGATATAGCTAGATGAATGAAGCTCCTGAGTGTTTGGTTCCAGCTTTCTGGTAGCCAGGTGTTCTGTTCCACTAGCGTCAGAGTGTCTTTGACTAATGATGACCACTGTGATGCTGCTTCATTATCACCCACAGTTGAAACGTTCATGAAAAATGAGGTCAAAAACATTATTCTTTCAGGGGAACTAGTGTAGTTAATGCCTTATTAGCCCATACATTATTATCTGCTTTAAAAAAACAGTCTATTAGCAGTCTAATGAAAATGATAATTAACCCTTGGATTTCATTAACGTTATAGGCATTTAATATTTATTGTTACAGCTGTATGCATCAAAATAGTCACATTAATGCCAGGTCTGCTGTAGTAAATTCATTTAAGAAGTGCTGAAACATATAGTGCAAGTTCATTAAGATCATTTTGTTTGTTTTAATCAGTTACTTCTAGATTTAGAATCAGATTAAGTTTGATGGAAAGGAAGCAGTATTATGGTGCAGAATTAAGTTAAATTCTGCACAGGACAAACATTCCCTTAATTAAGATGTACAGGTGAGGCCAACTTACTCAAAATATCTGTTACTGCTTCTGGTGCACTTGACCTTTGTCACAGCACATTGTGCTCTAATCAGATAAGTTAGTACAGAGGTCAGGCCTAGACATGAAATGTAGTGGTGTCTAAGGTAATGGTCTAAGTATGATTCTTAACAGAGTGATAATCACCTTAAAAATGAAACAGTATCAGGGTAATGGAGAATTGTCCAAAGACACTTCTAATGTTGAGAAATTTCAGATTTAGGCATAAAAGATATTGGATCACTCTATTTACTATTTATTTATTATTTATTTGTCTTTGTTGACTGAGAATGTCAGACTGGGTACAATCAATTTTCAGTGCAGACCAAGGAGAAAAGCTCTATGTATGAGCTTATTTACATGATTTTTGAATATTTCTTACATAGAATAGCATTTTAACACAAATACATAAAAGAGAAATTAACATAAATTGGATAATTATTGAACAAAAAAATAAAATACAATAACAGTTATTGCATTAATAGCATGATTGCTGCAGGGGAAAGATCAAATTGAGGTGTTTTTAAGGTTAGTAATAATTTACATGCAGACAAGTAGTAATGTAGTTAAAAACTGATGATGAGAGATACGAAAGGAGAAATTCTGGAAATGATCAGGAGGAAAAATGGTCAAGCGAGTAATTGTAGTTAGTGGTGGGATGTGAGAGAAGGAGCAAGAGTGGGAGTTTAGGAAATCTGTGCAGTATGAGGAGGAGGAGCAATAAAATACAAAAGACTGGGAAGCAAAGTGGCTGTAAGAGTTGGAAAAAAGTAACCTGAGTAAAGCTAGTGAGGTGAGCAGGAAGAAGAGTGATATCTTTGGCACAGGTGTTGTTTAAAGTTTTGAACTGTTTTAACTGTGTGGGGATTTTATTCCAGAGTTTTGACGCATAATGGGAATAGAGAGTATTTGAGAACTTGTTAGATGTCTGATCATAAAATCATTATGTTAACATCTGTACTAATTTTACAAGAAACTGCCAAATTCTGGTTTTAAATCTCACGAAAGCAGTCTTCTAATTTTGGCAATGATTACTGTGTTCACCCATTACTTACAGTATTTATTCCAGGAGAGCACCACAGGTCACTCCAAAGCAAATGCAAATATGACTCAGTCATTGTACATGCTGGTGTGAATGACCTGAGACGTACCTCCCTGGACTACATGAAAAGAAACATAGAGGAGCTCTCTGATCATGTAGCCCAGGCTGGTATGACCCTGACCTTGAGCAGCATCTTACCCTCACCTAGAATGATGCCACAGTAAAAAGACCGATTTTAACGATTGGCTAAAATTTTGGTGTCATTCAAAGGGGATCCAGTGTCTGTCAGCCTGGAATGACATGCTCGACAAGCCACGTTGCTTCACTAGGGACAGCTTGCACCTGTCACCACTGGGCTTTCGGATATTGGCAAAGGCTCTTGCCACCCCCATAGTGCCTTTTTTAGGCAAGGCTCAAAAGTCAAACCCACCCCCATAAACAGCACAAGGAACAAGAAACTAAGGGTAATGCTGCTAAACGCCAGAAGTCTTAACCTCAAGATGCACGCACTCGAAGCTCTCCTCAGTATGGAGAACATCGATATCTGTGCAGTGACAGAAACCTGGTTCAAGGCTCCAGAGAGCACCCCAGAACTACCAGGCTATACCTCATATCATGCTTTTCGGCCCCAAAACCCGGACCGAACCACAAAAGGAGGGGGAGTTTCCATATTTATCAAGGATATCCACACCTCCAGGTTAGTGGCATTGCGAAGTATCGGAGACCATCCATGTGCAACTAACAGTGGGCAAGACTGCTTTTCAGTTTATAGCATCCTACAGACCACCCTCTCAAAGTCAGGAATCCCATTCGGCTTTCCTGAAAACATTGGAGAACATGAAGATCTCTCTGAACACCATTATATTGGGTGACTTCAACTACCCAAACATTGACTGGAAGCACTACTCAAGGCCCAGCACCTTAGCCCAAAGATTCCTGGAAATTATAAACTCAAATGCTATGGAACAACTAGTCACCACTCCCAAAAGAGGGGACAACATACTAGACCTGAACATTACCAACATGGACACTCTATGCTCCACACCAGAAGTATATCCCTCATTGGTAAGATCAGACCATAAATTAATTTCACTGGATGTCCACATCCCGACCCCACCCAGCCCAGAAAACCACAGTGAAAAACTTCTCAAAGCGAACTTCTCACTTCTCAAAACCGAAGTGGAATCCTTCAAGGCCCCAGGGCCAGTGGAAACTACAGCCCAAACTGCAGAATCCTATATAAATGCATTCTACGGACATCTCCAGGAATGCATGGATCATGCTATCCCAAACAAAACCAAGACCCAATCATCCAAAGGCAGGCGTCCAGTCTGGTGGACCCCTGCCATAAATAAACTGTACAACAGAAGGAGGAAGCTACTACATGATAGAGCAAAATCCCTAATAGGGAAGGCATCTCTGATCAGTACTAGCAAAAAATTACGATCCCTCATAAAATCCTCCAAGGCCAGCTTCGAGAGAAAAATTGCACAGGACACCAAAGACAATCATAAGGCTTTTTCAGTTATGTTAGAAACCTGGGATGCAACTCCCAGATTTGTTCTGAGTTGATTCTAAACGACAAAAAATACACTGAACCCACAGACATCGCCAATATCCTGGCAGACAGGTTCAGTGCAAACTTCTCCGCCCCCCCCCCCCCCAAAGAGCAAGTATCTATCCCGGCAGAGGGCTGCCTCCCAAACATCTCAGATGCTCAGGTGAAGGCTGCCCTCTCCAAAGCAAAAAACACTGCTTCCATGGGACCAGATGGCATCCCAGGTTGCATCCTACATGAACTACAAGAGGAACTAATCCCTCAAATAAAACAGCTATACAATCTCAGCCTCACTACAGGATATGTGCCCACAGAATGGCGTACAGCAACAGTGGTCCCACTCCTCAAAGGTGGAGCCTCTACGGACCCTGGAAACTATCGCCTCATAATCCTGACTAGCTTAGTCTGCAAGGCTATGGAGAGGATCATCATGGAGCTCATAAACAAAGACATTGAGGACCTACAGACACTAGATCCTACCCAGTTCGGCTTTGTCAAGGGCAGATCCTGCCTTTTGAACCTGGTTGACTTCTTTGAAACAGTCACCAAAGCCATAGATGAAGGGAAGGTAGTCCACACAGCCTATCTGGACCTTGCAAAGGCATTTGACACAATACCCCACTCTGGCATCATAGATAAGCTATCCAGGTTAAATATAAACCCCTATGTCACAAGATGGGTTACAAACTGGCTCAAAGACAGAACCCACAGAGTGAGAGTTGCTGGAGCCATGTCAGACTCGAAACCGGTCACAAGTAGTGTCCCACAGGGTTCTGTCCTGGGACCACTCTTGTTTGGTGTATACTTTTCCGAGGTACAGGCAAACGTGGGAGGACTATGGCTCACCAAGTTCGCAGACGACTGCAAACTGGGCGCCATAATCAACTCTCCAGCTGACACAAACATCCTTCAAAAAGGTCTCACAGAGACAGATAACTGGTGCCAGCGCCATGGTTTAAAGCTAAATGCCAAAAAATGTATAGTCATACCCTTTGGCAAAAACAATGTGCCCACAAATTACCACATAGGCGGAAACCCATTAAGTACAGAGAAAGTTATTAGGGACCTGGGGACCCAAGTTGATAGCAATCTCTCCTTTGAAAACCACATTGCCAAAGTGGTTAGAAAGACCTTCTACAAAGCCCACCTCATCATGAAGGGTTTCACATCTAGATCAAGAGAGGTAATCATGCCCCTTTATTCATCCCTCATCAGTCCCATCATAGAATACAATGCCCCTTTTGGGATGTACCTTACCCGATACCTGCAGCAATTAGAAAGACCCCAAAAGTATCTCACCAAGAGGATCAAGGGTCTCAAACAGATGCCAAATGCTGCTCGGTTAAAAAAACTCCAGCTCTACTCAGTTGCATGCCGCCTATTTCAAGGCGATCTATGCCTGTCATACAAAGCTATGTCAAATCCAGAAGTAATGGACATGCTCCACCTCAGTAAATCTAAATCCCTTAGAGCCACACGCTCGAGGGACTTGAACCTCAGCACAGAAATAAATAGAACTTGCTGGAGGGACAGGTTCATAACCCAGAGGTTCCCTTCACTCTGGAATAGAATTCCAGTTCATGTGAGGCAGAGCACCTCACTGAATCTCTTCAAGAAGAATCTCGATAAGTGGATGGGGGATCGTAGGTTTGTCCCAGGGATTACTCCCGTGTCACTATTAGACAGAGGCACAGTAAACTAAACCTTAAAAAGGGCACAGTATACTCAAATCAAGGGGTGGCGTAAGCCATACAGAATCGGGCTAGGCTTATAATTGCCCCAGGGCAGATAGCCTAGTATGAACCTATGAACCTATGAAATTGGGAATATAGTACATTTCAAAAAACGTGTTTGCAGAAAGCAAGTCTGCACATGTCATACCCTTGACACTTATTTGTAAGACTAAAATATGTGAGAGAAAAGTCAAGCAGTTTTATATCCTGATCTGCACACAAGTATAGTAGATTAGACAACACAAAAGTTGAAGAAATGTAAAACTAGAACATCTGAGGATCCCCTACACCTGTATGAAACTACATTGGTTTTGCTGTTACAGTATAGCAGTTGTGACAGGACATTAATAGACAATGTACTGATTTATCTATCTATCTATATAAACACAAACACACTCATATATATATATATATATATATATATATATATATATATATATATATATATATATATATACCCTTTTCTTCACTGTAGTGCGATCTTGGAGTTGGTATTTATTAATAGCGAGGGTGTGGGAGGTGAGGAGGGGTTTGCCCCCCTGCATAAGTCACTTTAGTGTATTTGTTTTTTTTTTCCAGTGAACTGTAGTTTTGCGAAAGTGCATTTTCAGAGAAATGCACTTTCCCAAAACTGGACTGGCTGGTTACCTGAAAGTAAACATTAAATTTCTAGTTTTGTGCCTGCAGTAAAGAGTCTATCAAGAAATTGTTCTTCAGTTCAATCTGAGTGAATGAGATCAAAGTTTCTCAGATGACAAGTGGTTAGCCACTAACTTATGTCCACCTTAAAGTGTTTCCAAAGTGGTTAGCAATCCTAAGATAGCTAGTCTGACCTTGATGTGGACAGCTCTCCTTTATGGTAGCCTACATTTTACTAAATGCTTCAGAGGGGCAAAACACTTAATAAAGTGTAAATCCAAAAAAAGTTGTCCGGCTCCAGATGAACAACAGCAAATTTATTGTAGAACAGTAAAACAAACAGATATTCCCAGTTAGCACTTTCAACTCACTTCTATTAACTCTGAGTCTTCTTCAGACTGATTATTTCTGGGCACACCGAACACTTTACATACTAAAAAATCACATGATACAAAATGTCACATGACTATTATAAAACCTTTTTTTTTTTTAAAGTTTTTTTTTTTTTTATAAAAACATATATACTTTTCATACATAAATATGAAAAATTCTTGGCACAATCAATGACCAAATCAAAACCATATCTGGATATAGTGTGTGCAGCCTTTGCATATCGGATAGGATTGTGGCTGGGAGGATTATTTTCAGAGCCCACATGAAGTCATTTCCCCCAGGTGGATTACCAGAACCTTGGGCAATCTTTTGTTTGCTGTAAACTGACACCAAATCTCTAAAATTGAAACCATACCAGACCAGAAAAGCCAAAGTGATGAAGTAACCATTTGTTATGATCCTAAAAAAACAATATGCCTGGCCAGGTGGACCAAAACTTGGATTGCAGCTGTCTTGATAAAGGAATGTCACAACATCCAGGTAATCTCTTTCCCTGAAACAAAAATTAAGGGGTTAGTGCCTGATGTATGACAAGAAGACATCAGGTACCCACCTTCCTTTTGTTTGCATGACCTTAGCCAAATGCCCATCCATGGCCAAGTCAAAAGTGCAGCCTGTTCTTAATGAGTGGGATGAATACCCTTGAGGATGTATGTGAATCTAATTGGCCTGCCATCTCCCAGGTGAAAACCAGGCCTGACCTAGCATTACTGAGGGTGATTCTGTGCAGTAGCCTGAACAAGTGAAAAATACAAAATGCTGACACTTTGACTTATCTAAATGCACGTGTTGCTCTTTACCCACTTGGTCCATTTTGTATTTTCCTAACCCATAACAAAGTAAACTTCCTGCGAATCATGAGATGCTCCCAGTAAAGGGAGTTTAATAATGCATTAGGATGAAATGCACCCACATATAATGAAGTGAACAAAGCAACCCAGCTAGAAAAGTTTTGAAAATCAGTTACTGCTCCATACAAGTCCTGAACAATGATGACAAGGAGGTGCTTCACTACTGGCTTCCTGAAATCATGTGAAGCCCCTTGGATATTCTCGCAGCCATTGATCAGTCTGCCAGACAGTGGGTCGAAAAAGTGTGCCAATCAACATAAAGCCAGCAAATGAACCTATAGTGTGTTGGGAAAATCTCCTACTGAGCATCTGAAAACCATGAAGTGAAGAACCAAAGACAATCACCAGATTCCGCAGCAAGGGGGCAAGGATCTATAAAATCCCTTGATGGTCTGAAGTGATAATGAATATGCTTTCCTGGTGTTTCTGGCCATGAATTTGCCAGCAAAGATGCAGCTACTCTTCTCCATTTAACCAAACTTCCAGAGGAATTTCAGTGCCTTTTAGTTCTGCCTGCTTGGCCAGCTGCTGAAACCTGGTGAACTGAATACAAGGAAGACTATCAGCTACAGGACTATGTCAGCCAAGCACATGTACACTAGGCAAAGACAGATTTCCAAACTCAATAAAACTAAAATCTTAATTACAGAGTGTACCCATTTGGACTTGGAAGACCATTTGTTGAGGGCATGGACAACCACAGCATTGTCTGAATAAAATGATGCTCTGCTGTTGAGTAATTTGTCTTTCCACATTGAAGTGGCTATCCAGATAGGGAAGATCTCCAAGAAAGTAATATCCCTCCTCCTATCTTCTGACCAAGACTCCAGCCATTTTTCTGTGAATCAGCTCCCTTGGAATTAACCTCCCATATCAAACCCTTTTGCCACATCGATAAAAAGATTAATGTTACTGAAGGAAACCCAAGGCGACTGGCAAAATGTCATGCCATTGAATTGGTTCAAGAATGTAAATCAGTGTCAGAAGTCTTCTTTAACCATTCTAGTCAGATGAATACTAATGTTTGGGTTTGTTACCTTTCAGCAATTCAGAAAATGGAATAGAGGAAAATTCTGCCCAGTGAAACTCCCCTTCAAGCAAAATTCATAGCCTGTGAAGCTGCATGGTTCCCCCATCTGAGTTTTACTGACCCTTAGAAATTTACAAATTAAATGCCTAACCTGCTGCAATTTATTTTAAAGAAGTTTAAAAGACCTATCAATGGTATCCACTGCTAAACTCAAAGAGGTCAAAGCCTGCCTCTGGCCTTCTGACTTGTCATTGGCTAATGGTATTCATAAGATTCCACAAACCTCTTTGAAGACTGTCATACCTTGAACTGCCCCTTCCTGTACTTCACTTACTATCAAAAAATCATCCAAATAGTGGATCCCTGGCTGATGGTGTGGCATGCATTGCCAACACCAATGCAAAGCTGTGCTGAACAGTTTAAAGGTAGCACAAGTCACCGAGCACCCCATGGGCATGGCAGTCTCGAAAAAGAACTTCCCTGCAAACTGAAAACCCAAACATGACCAGTCCTGCCTAACAGGAAAAAGCTGGAATGCCAAATGGATGTTCAACTTATGAACCCAGGGGCTGGAATAACCCATGGTTATTTATTTATTTATTTAACATTTGTTGACCAGGAAAGTTCGACTAGGCAAAGCCTATTTTCAGTGGAGGCCTGGGGAGAAATAATCCAGATGCATGTCTTTGGAATGTGGGAGGAAACTGGAGTAACTGTAGGTAATCCACACGAATGTAGGGAGGACATGCAGACTCTGCACAGAAGGCACCCCAGCTGAGAATCAAACTGGAGAACAACATTAACCGCTGCACCACTACGTTGCCCAGTTAAGAAGTATGTGAGGACAAGCAATATACTTTAAAACCAGTTGGCTTGTCTGACATGCTAGCTGTACGACTTTTTTAAGTTTTATATATCTGCTGCCTGATCCTTGGAAGAGTAATGTACCTTTGCCTGGTCATTGTCAATGAAATCCTTGACTGAGGCACCTGCAGGGTGCGAAAGAATCAGCTTGTACTCATTTTCCTTTTTCTTAGGAACTAGACTAATGGGAGAAGTTTTAAAAGTGGGCCAGGGAGGTGTGGAAAAGAGGGTCAGTTACCCTGCTGGTTGCCCATTCTTTTTCAATAAAATTAGCTGCAGTGTCCCAATGGCTGCCACAGCTGCTATCAAATCCATGTCTGTAGAATTGTTGGCATAGATAATGCTCCATATTCCTTCTGTATCTTCCAGATGAAGTATCTTCATGAATTCCCCTTTAAGAATCTTTTCATTAACTCTGGTGGGGATGTAGGCCACGATGTGGAACCCAGGGAGGTGAAAACCCATTCTTTTTCGTTTAAATTTGGTGCAATATCTTTGTGTCCCTTAATGGATAAAAGGTTTTGAATGGATTTCAAATGTACTGGAACCAAATAACCAATACTGAAACCTTTACTGGAACCTTCAGGAATGACTGCAGCAGCTTCTTGGTCAGGTTAATCTGACAGAAACTGGGTCAATTTATCTAGTCACATCAGAGTGGGAGGGATGTGGATTGGTCAAAACTCCCTCCAGCAGCATCTCTGTGACCACAAAAAAAGTCTTGCCTCTTTGAGAATTTTCCCTTGTCTAACCAAGTCCTCCGTCAAGGGGAGGTGAGGCAATGCCTGGCTTACCCCATCCTATGATCCCCCAGCACCTATACACATGGTGAACTTTCCCACAACCAGAACACAAGTGAGCAAACTTACAAGACAGCTAAAGGGACTTTCCATGGTTAAACATCCAACAGAAGTTTGCCTCCCAGTTGCTTCTACTAAAATCATCCATCTTGGGAGTACTCAGCTTGTCCAACATGGCACTCAGCCAGATGTTGGGGTGACTTAGTTCCCACTTGAGGGATTTGCTTATGGCTTTTAATTTCTTGAATCACTGATCATAATTTGATCAGCCTGAGCCAACTTTGACGTGGTGCCCTTCCCTAATAGCCAAAATCTATGCTAACAAAGACAGCACCTGGCTAGGATCCTTTTCTATAATCACTTCCATGCAAACCACAAAGTCCAATGACCACGTATCCCAGTTTTTCACCATCACCTTAGTTGAGGCCTTATTCCCAATGGCTTAGTAGAATTGTCAGCACCAATAATGTGCCACATTCTTTATGTATCCACTAGATCAAATATCTCCATGCAGTCCTCTTTGAGAATCTTTTCTTTAACTCTGGTGGAGATGTGGGTCATGATATGGGACCTAGGGGAAGTGGAAATCATTTGTGACAAGAACTGAATAACACTAATATCTAGATCAGAGAGCACAAGCACCCTTAGAAGAAATGATGGCTTGGACCCACTCTGCGTGTTGGGTAAGGGTTGCCCCAACTTGGTCCCTCCTATCTCCCCAGGAGAAAACTGTGGTGGCACCAAAGTTCCTTGCCAAAGCTAGGTCGAGCAATGTAACCCTCCCTTCATCTTGCAATGAGTTGATAAACTCTGCTGCTTAAATCCCCCCAGACAAAATAAGCAGGCATGAATTGGTTCCCATAGAGGCTGTGACAAATAAAAAAAGCTCCAAAACCAACCTGGTGAAACCTTACAGTGGAGTGCTGAGGTGTACAGTTGGGAGCCTTGCTCCATTGTGGGACTCCTTTGTCTTTCTCTTTGGGCCACTGAGGAAACTGATGAGAAGGCTGTGCCACTCACCTTATGAGTAAAGCAACCTAAGACCACCCCTAGTCCCAGGTTGTGGACTTACTGGTAAGTCATCCTTGTGAAAAGATTATGAGGAAAACGTTTTGATTATGTGTCAGTGCTCATAGAGATTAGCTTCTGAGATGAAATTACATATATGTTTTTTAACTTTTTGTTGTTCATACACGTAAACGGCAGCTTCAATGGTTGTTGGTTCTTAGGTTAGAATTGTCACTCTCATTTAATCAGTAGGTAGACAACAATGCCGGATGATTACAGTTTTGTAAGATGGATTTGAAGGAGCCACAGATGACAGATTTTGTTTTAAGGATAAAGACATATAAAGTATAAGGTTTATTTAAAAATATGTTGTCTGCATGTTAACCAAGATTCAAAATGAAATGTTTTGGCTTGTTGTTGGATAGGATGGAATTTAAATAATGCAGCTGGAGATGTGTGAAGAGATATGTTTCTTTCTGTTGGAGTTTGATTCAAGTCAAAGATAGGTTTGAGCATTAAATCCCATATGTTTTCTCACAAATGGAGACAATGTGTCTATCCATTCTGCTGTTTTACATGCCTTAACATTTTACTTCCCTTAACCGTTACCTTTTTTGTATCCTTTTTCAACCTGCCCCATGCTTTCTTGATTGTCTCTACCACCCATTGCTTTAATCCATGCCATGAGTCCACAGTGTCTCGGGGGGGGGGGGGGGGGACGACTTTCAGTGATCCAAGCAGGGAGTAGTTAAAGTCTATAATTTGCTGTCTGCACTTCCTCTACCCCCTCTGTCCTTGCTGCTTTGTATGTTACATTCACATTTCACTTCCATGATCTTGTACATTGATATTATGTCTCCCTGTATCCTATGTGTCTTCTGGTTTTAGTGAGAAGAGCTCTAGCCTCTGGTCATACTCCTTCCTGTACATACTATGGATCCTTTTGGTAAATTTCTACTGAAATGCTTCCAGCAGCCTGATGACAGTCTATTTTCTTATACTGCATGCAGTATTCAAGGTCTGGCCTGATCAAATTCCTACATAGTGTAAGCACTTCCTATTCACTTCTGGAATGTATTAATTCTGAGGATATGTGCAGTAGCTGAATTACCAAAGTAGGCTCAAGAATGCTTTTTCTAGTGTAGGAGCTCACATTATATATACAGCGAAGTATGGAAATGAACACCACATGCATGGATGGTATCTTATGTTGGTTTTATTCCTGTTAGTACTGGAGATGCTTCAGGAAATGCTAGAGGTGCTGATGAAAATTTGTCTGCAGTGTGATGAACCTTTACTAGTAGAGAGTATTGTAAGATATTGGTGAAATGAGAGCATGGAAAGAGACTACAGATTTGGAGGATTTTAATTGTTGATTGATCCTGATCTTGTTCTGAAAATGACAAATATAATGAAACTGATAAATATAATATTATTAAGAGGAGACTATTACTGGTTCCCTGATATAATCAGGGCTGAAAAAGTTTGCAGAGTGAAGAGAAGAACTTATCATGTTAATCTATACTCGGGGTGAAGGTTTTAAGTAGCATGCACAATACATTGTAAAACTTAGTACTGGCCTCTACAAAGTGTGGTTGGC
Organism: Protopterus annectens; assembly: GCF_019279795.1. Classification (NCBI taxonomy): domain Eukaryota; kingdom Metazoa; phylum Chordata; order Ceratodontiformes; family Protopteridae; genus Protopterus; species Protopterus annectens. Next base: position 1,089,683,014 of record NC_056739.1, on the reverse strand, counting down.
AATCTGTTGACATATTATATGAGAATTATGTTACTACTGATTTCTGGAGTACTAATGTTGGCCGTTATATGGATTTTGAGAACAAGTACAGGTGGAAGTATAGCTGTTGTCAGGACTGAATAATTGCAAAATGGCTCTGAAGGGCAGATGAAGAGAAGAATGTGATTTAAGGCCTGAAGGCATAATGAATATAGATTATTTAGTGAAGCCCTGCAGGGGAAGGATCTAGAACAGAGGTACACTTCAGATCATGTTTCATTCACAATGCATTTCATTAATATTTTACAGCATTTGTAAAATCTGTGGTTGTTTTGTCATTCTCAGCAAGGTTTGTTCCTTGTGGTGTGGTGTATGTGCACAATACATGTTTGGTGATAAAATGAAAGGTGATTTTTTCGTTTTGCAGAAAATGTACAAAAGATGTAAGCTGAGTTCTGAATGAAATGTGGGAAACAGTAAAGGAATAATTAAGAAGGAAAGACAGAGATCTTTTGGTAGGATTGGGAGACAAAGGACTAAATTACTGGATAGCTGATTTAGGGCAGGATGATAAAAGATGCAGTTGGGTCTCTGCATTCCTCAAAATGGAACAGTTAGTGAATGCTTATAATATTGAAACCCTTTTGAAATATATTAGGCTATATTTGATGCAGTAATGGTTTCTTGGCTTTATTGCACGTATTAGTAAGGTGTATATACTACCAATGATTTTGGAGTGTCAGTAATATGCACTTTTTTCCTGCATTCTGGCATACCAGTGTGAGTCCAGATGAAAAGAAAATCTTATATCGTAAACAGAATGATACATGGAAGGAGTTGCCACATACATTGTATTTAGCATTTCAATACTTTTATGGTTATATTTTTATCAGGTGTGAATAAGAGATTTTGTTTAAATCTACGTCTGTTTTAGACTTCTCTTGTCCATCCTGGTTAAACAGCTAGAAACCAAGTAAAAATAAATCCTTAAGTGTATCTCCAAAAAAATTTATCTTTTTGCCCCAAATGCACAGAATTACAATTATAAAAATGTAAATGTACTTTTGTATGAAATTAGGAGCCTGATTACAAAAGACTTACTCTCCTAGTTCTTAGTGTAAGTGACTACTTACACAGATAGGAGATCTTTTGGAATATGGCTCCCAGTGTAAGACCATTGTCCTACTGAGAAAAAATATACTTACATAGAGATCACATCTTTTAGAATCAAGGCAGACTTACACTGAAATCAACTCTTTTGGAATCTGGCCCTGGGTTTTATGTGGTGGATATTCATTTGTGAACCTGTTTGTAAAATCAGACCTCTGCAACTTAATATGATCACATCCAAGTCAACATTTCTTGCTCACAGGGAACGTACTTGATTTTTTACACATAAAATAAAGTATCTCTTCAGTGTATTCATAGAAAAGTGTCAGTTTTCAAAACACAGTGCTTCCAGTGTTCAAGCAGAGACTATTACACCAAAGTGGAACAGACTCCAAACAACACATCATTTGGACTTTACTAACATTTATTTTACTGTTATGAGCAAGACAAGAAAATACAGCTGTCAGAAGTCCAAAACAGTTCTCAAATGTTAGTTGAAGTTAAGATTTGCAGTTAGACCTATATTGCCACAAAACTGTCAGTCTTCTTACTTGTCTTCTGAATGCACTTCTTACTTTTTTGTATACCTATGCTACACACTAAAAACTACTTCACACAAAACTTAATCTAAAACATTACTTGGGCTGTAGCCAGGTTTTCATCCCTTTACAGGATTGCATAATCTTTTATGTTCCTAGTTGATGTACAGTGACGTTTGTTTGAAATTATTATTATCTTGGAGCTTTTCTTCCTGGGCCTCCACTGAAAATGAACATATATCCAGTCAGACTATCCCGGTCAACATATGTAAAATAAATAAATAAATAAAATGAATACATTTGTAAGATACCAACTCAGAGGAGTAGGATGAGCAATTATAGAACAGATTTTCATTCTGAATCGTAGGGTGATTAAGACGGTATGGTGCAGATGGATATACTAGTTAGTTTCATTGCAACAGATCACAGGTTATGCAGTCGGATTCTTGTATCATGTTAGGCTTTTCAATGCATGTAATGTATAGATTATCACAAAATTATACACTCTGTTCTGTTATGTAATGGTATACAAAAAGAAAAAACAGCATGACTTTCTGTCCTTATTTGCAATAATATATGCAGTGTGAAGTCGTATCAGTTTGTGTATTGTTCCAGAATCCGTCCGTCCATCCATCCATCCATACATACATACATAACCCCTTGTTCCCATTTTTGCAAATGGGGTCGGGGTGTCACTTCAATAGTGGCAGTCATCTTGATCCAAGGTTTACAGCACCAGGTGGCTATAGCCCTGCCATGGTGTATCCCAGAATACCTTCTTACAAACCTTGTTAATGTCTGTTGTTTCTATAACTTTTTAATGGTGCTCCTCATAAACATTTTTAACAAACTATCCACTATAAGTCCCTGCTATCTGCCACAAGTAACATAAGATGCTTTACTTCGATCTGAATACCAGCCTGAACAGGTTGATATGCCTTTAGTTTCATATCTTTTGACAAATTTGACTTAGGAGTACAGTACCACTGATGCTGTGCGCGAGCATCGCAAATGACAGTGAATTTGTATTACGCTTTTTCAATACAGTATAAATATGTAATACTGATGTGGGATCCCTTATAGAGCTCACTGATGTCACTTCCAAAGTTTCATTATAAGCAAGCCAGCATCCATATTTATATGAGTTGAAATGTCATTTGGAAGCATCATATCTGTGCTCTATACCCAAGTGGCAATGCTAATATAAAATGCATACCTAAGGCGTTTGCAAATTCTCCTTGCATTTGGTACATGTCATCTCTCAACCTTTCTTCTCTAAAACCATTGCCCAAGCCAAACATATGGAGATACAGAGGCCCAAAGTCAGAGACACCTCTAAAATATTGATAGCTTTCCTTTAAAAATGATGAAATACAAAGATTTGTATTGTTATGCATTTTCTGATGAATATTTTGTCTGTACGTGTAATATCTAGAATTATGTAATGATCTTAACCCTCACTATTTTATAACAAAAATCATCAACATTTTTGAGATACACAACAAAATTTAGAGGCAAAATGAGGGATACACGAGAGGCAATTTAGAGGCCATGTACAGTTTTTGATTTATAAGGCCTGTGTGACGTTATTGCATCTTTATGTGTAACAATATTTTGTCCACACTACCTCACTCCTATACTGAAATGTTTAAGCAATGATGCCAAAATTGTCAGATATGAAACACTATTTTGGTGTGACAGTACTACAGTGATGACATGGTTTTCAAAAAGCAACCATAATGTAAATACTAGGTTCACTGTACATGATTAATGCAGGGTATGGTACCAACATTAAGACAAGATCAGTTGGGTATTACTACTTCAAAACTGCAGTACCATTGCACAGCAAAATGGCAACATCTATCTGTATGTCTATCTATCTATCTATCTATCTATCTATCTATCTATCTATCTATCTATCTACATATATTGAGGGTTTGGAGTATGAGACATGAAACATTTGTATTGGAAAATCAGGGAATGAGTTGTGTGATAAATTAATCTGCACTGTAAAATATACTACAACAAAAACATTATTTACCACTCATTACAAAACGTGCTATAATCTTGCAGTACAAGTTCATGTATCATATAAATGTGCCGTCCACATAGTTCATTTATTTCTTTTTCACTGTCTTTATTATAAATTAATGTTGCCCATGTATATATTTCTTCACTTTGTTATTAGAATTGCTATTTGTTATTCTATTCAGTGGGATAGAATAATTGCATAAATCATATGAGTAGGGATATATGCACATTCCATAGCTTTTTATGAATGTGCTCCCTCATGACTGGTTTTCTAAGTTAAGTTTTGAGGTAAGTTATAAGGTTTTTAATCAATGTGTTTTGCAGTTTGTCACTGTTGATTTTCTGTAGTGCAGTTAATGTTATTATAGTAATAACCCACGCCTGGGTGTGGGTAATGCTGGATTTATCCACGGTTGGTGTGGTTTGGTCGCGAGGGCAAAGCCCGAGTGGCCAAACAAAGCCAACCGTGGGTAAATCCAGCATTACCCACACCCAGGAATAAGTTATTGCTATTATACAATGACATTATTTAAGAAAAAAAAAAAAACTTTTCTTAAATAATGGCATTGTATAATGCCTCCTTGCTGTCCTTCCGCAGCTGTCTGGTATTCTGCGGCAGTTCAGATGTACAGCACATGCGCATGCCTATGCAGTACATCAGAGCTGTGGGCAAAAGCAACGGAGAAAGCAAGATCTCCGTTGCTTTTTACAACCTGTCTCGCTATGTTAAACAAGTTTAACATAGCGAGACAGCTTTAAAAAAAAGCAACGGAGAATCTCTGTTGCTTTTTTTAAAACTGTCTCGCTAGGTTAAACCCATTTAACATAGCTAGACAGTTTTGAAAAAAGCAACAGAGAAAGCAAGATCTCCATTGCTTTTTAAAGTGTCTCGCTATGTTAAACGGGTTTAACATAGCGAGACAGTTTTAAAAAAAGCAACAGAGATGCTCCGTTGCTTTTTAAAAAAGCTGTCTCGCTAGGTTAAACCCATTTAACATAGCGAGACAGGTTGTAAACAGCAAAGGAGATCTTGCATTCTCCATTGTTGTAAAAAAAAAAGTTATACTAATGGAAAAAGTCCGGGTGACCGGACCTTTTTCCATTACTATAACTCTGATTTACAACGTGCATGCTGACCAATCAGCGTGCACGTTTAATGGGGGGTCATTGTATAATGCAAATTTCTTAACAGCCTAGTATAGTTTTCTATTTCAGTTAGGTTAATAACATTTTTTTTTCAGTCAGTAATGTAATTTTCTGACAGGACAGCTGTGATCTCTCTTTATTTTATTTAGTTCAAATAAAATATATTTTTTGGATAATAGTAAAGGATAATTTTGTCTTTATGAGCCTGTTGCTTGGGGGCAGATGGTGCACATAATGTGATGATAAATGTTTGATGATTTGCAATGAATAGTTATAAGAATACTTACATCCTGAAAAGTGACACAGTTTATTACTCTATCAGGGAGTGTAAATTATACAGTTTATCAAACCCACCCTAAAATGAGGGTATGACATTTGTTTTATGTATCATAAGTCTCTTTTTCTTTGTGTGTGTGTTTGTACATAGATCATAAATCTTTAACACTTTGTTCAAAGATCAATTTCAAACGTTAACATTACAATGTTACAGAAAATATATATGTGTGTGTGTGTGTGTGTGTGTGTGTGTGTGTGTGTGTGTGTGTGTGTGTATACATATGCATCTGTGTACATATAGTTGTATCACAGTACAAGCATGCATATCACAGCATGTCAAAAGAGTTAAGTTCATATCTAGGCTCTCATCCTGAAAAAAATCTCTCTCTTTGCAGATTACCGCATGCATATGCAGAACATGTACACATGTTGTAATAAAATAGTCAGTGTGGTACTCATTACTAATGTTATCTTCATATTACTCCATAAAAGAACATGAATTGGTTTGATTTGGTATTATTTCTTGTTGCTACAGATCATGACATCGCTAGGGAATGTGTTTTGTATTAATATGTTCTTTCACATACATGTGTATCTAATTGGCAGAATGGAAATTTGCCAAAGGTATGTTAGGTTAAACATGGTGTGTGTGTGTGTGTGTGTGTGTGTGTGTGTGTGTGTGTGTGTGTGTGTGTGTGTGTGTGTGTGTGTGTGTGTGTGGTTTGTGTTTTCACCCACAAGAACATGCTCACAAATATCTCTGAATGAAACTTGCTTTCATTCTTGGATTAGTAGGTGGAATTGTGAACCGAGTCTGTGAACATAGTTTCTTACAACCCAACCTAATTTTGCACTTCCTTTGCTTAACTTTTTTCAAGTCTGAATACTAAATGCATCACATTTTTTGTTTTCTTGCTATAATGTATACATGTGTCTGATGCTATATTCAACTCAGTGAAGAGAAACTAAGCTTATGATCTCCGTTTGGAATGCTGACAAGAAGTTAATATACCACTGGAATGTCTGTGCACTACTTCTGGGGAAAGCCCTGCTGATAATTAGTGGGACAGGAAGTTTGTTGATCTTCTCTGCCCAATAATATTATACCGAAGTCTTGGCAAAAAAAAGCTCTTTGTCAAAAAAAAAAAAACTAAGAAACTAAATACATTTTAATATTGCATCTAAGTGGGGTAAAGACTGCTTCTACAAGTGTTACCGTTACTTAAGGCTTGACACATTCACTTACTACTTGTGTATTGTTTAAGCTGTTAACTAAGTCCTTACAAGGAGTATGACTATATTAAAGTCAGTAGAACTTCTGAGTGGCTTGATCTCTTGGAAATGTTGATCAAGGTTTTTTACAACTATTTTGCCTTTGTTTGTATTTTGAGTGTGTGTGTGTTTGTTTGTGTGTGTGTGTGTGTGTGTGTGTGTGTGTGTGTGTGTGTGTGTGTGTGTGTGTGTGTGTGTGTGTGTGTGTGTGTGTGCGTGTGTGTGTGTGTGCATCTGTATATACTTGATATGATTAAATATGGTTTTATTGCAACATGATGGTACATTACTGCAAGTCTTAGTATTTACACTCCTTAGTATTTGATTTCTGGCTGGGGTTCCTTCTGTGTGAAGCTGGCATATCATTCTTATGCTTGCAAGCATTTTCATCAATTATTTCAGTTTCTTCTAATATCACAGACATACCTGCAGATAGGCAATTTAGTAATTCTCTAAACTGCTTGTCGTAGTGTGTGTCTAACCGTGGATGTTTGGGTGACACTGCTTATGTATAGATGTGTAGGTGCATACCCTTTGATGGACTGGCACTGCATCCAGCAATGCTTTTCTGCTTTCTGCCTTTTGATTGCCAGGATATTGTCTGTCCCATTCAGGATTAAGAAGGAACTACAGTGGATACTGGAAAACCAGTGGATGAAAATGTGTTGTGTACAACCCCTGGATGCAAAATGTGATGATCTACCTTTCCAGCACTGTGAAGACCTAAACAAGAATGTATGCTAGCAAACATGTGAGGTACTGACCATAGCAGTAGATCACTGAAGTATTCCTATGTTCATGGTAGGATCCTTCTTATCTGTCTCTTATACTTTTCTTTCTTTACAGGAATATTAGTTCAGCGTCTTTACTTCTAGGTATTTTCTGGTGTTAGACTCTTAGTATTGTCAATTTTCATTCCCTCATAAATATAGTAAGTTAGAATAATAGCAGAGTAGAACAGTGTGATGGATGAGTTGTATGCTTGTTGAAAGCAGCCATACCAACTTATTTGTATGCTGATGTAGTGATTTGTCAATACTGGGTGGCAGTTAGTTGCGTAAGCATGGACAACAGCCACAAGCTTTGGGATTTTCATCAAAACAATTTTTTTTTTTAAATTGTATTCAGCTAAATTTTAGATTGTTAGATTCTTGCTGAAGACTTTGCATTCATTTGTTTTGTGTGCCGACTGCGATTGATTCAGTTAATAGAGTTTTTGCAAGCAATTTGGCTATGTAGAAGGGGATTATGGTAAGTTCACAAGCTGCATTGAACAGTTGGGATTTTATGATAATATTTTGGTTGGAGATACCTATAGATGTCTGAAACAGCATATGCAATCATTTACTTTGTGGTATCTAGAAAACTAATACGACGTATTAGCTACTGTTCAGGTAGACATCAGTAAAAGGTTGGGACTCCTTCTGGGTGTGTGACCATAATGACCTGGGAGCTGGAGTAACTGGCGATAGAGAAGAAAAAATATGGGACATGCTTGCCTCTGCCTAGGGGATAGGAAGGGATAAATCTGGGGTGCATACAGCTTATCTTTGAAACCCAGTAGAGTCCAGATTTGTAAGAAAGTGTCTATTTACAAGCAGTGACAAATTTGGTGAGGGCATATACTATTTATTTTTAAAAGTGATATGTCTGCATTGAAACCCATTGCAATCTTCTTACTGGTTGCTCTCAAGGCAAGCAAGAAGTAATTAGGACTCATGGCAAAATATCAATACAGGCTGCCTGGATAGCAGTTGCGCTCTGATTAGCTCTCACTTTGTTAGGTGGTGAATGGGCTCAGTTTTGGAAGTGTGGTCTAATGTTTGGCAGGGATGAGCAGGAAATGCAATAAAATATAAAAGAAGACAGCAGAAGAAGAAAGGCAAGGTGCTCAACAGGTTAAAAAACATATTATGCGATGCAGTTCTAGAAATGTGGAAGGAATCTTTCATACACAAAGCAACTGTAAGTAGGGGCATAGCCAAGATTTTTGTAATTGTATTCCAAGTTTCAGAATGTATCCTGTTCCCCCTAGTATGTGAAGCTAGCCCCTCCCCAACACTAGACTTTGGGTATTTCAAAGTAAAAAAAATCCATACAATGACAGATGGTTTTATCCAACCCCAACCCTTCTATCTCACCATCTGCACATGCACACCTTCTTATAAGTATAGTATACTCTAGTTTTGCCTAGTAGCCAGGAGTAAATATATATATATATATATATATATATATATATATATATATATATATATATATAAATTTACCCTTGAGGTTGCATTTGGGAAGATGTTCAACTAGGTATCTTTAAGCTGCCATACATTCTGCAGATGCATGTAGGCTTTGCTTCTAGCATGCCAGACGATACTGAAAAGCAAAACCCTACCATAACATTCTCAGCAGAAGATAATGGAGACAAAATATGTTTTTTTTCTTATTTTATTTTATGTGAAAACAAAATAAGCTCTAGGTGTGATGTATAAGCAGTACCAAAAAGAAGACATTTAGATTTTTAAAACACGACCTGCTGTTTCTGACAGATAAGTGAGCCTGATGAGTATTAGTTATGTAAAAAGGTGTTCATAAAATTAGGTGACCTCACATTCTAGCAAGAACTAGGTGAGAAGTGATAGGTGTAGCCTCTGAGACTATAGCCTACCAAGTATACCTCATAACTGTCCAGGTTTTCCCCTCATATTTTTGGACTGTTCCTCATAAAATTTGTTGTTTTATGGCAAATCATTAAAGACTGAGGTTACTAAATAACGACAGAGTTTTGAGTCTCAGACTCTGTATCATTCCTCTCAACCTCTTAGAACAAGAAATTTGGACAAAGCCTGATGTACTGGAGTCAAATGTTGAAAAATAGGGACATATTTTAAATATTGCTCTTATAGACTTAGAAACTTGATAAAATAACAGTAGTTGTCTTGGTATGCGTTTTTCTGAAGGATATGAAGTCTGAAACTCAAATGTATGTCATTATTTAGTGACTTCAATCCTCCAATCATTTCAGTGATTTGCCTGAAAACCATAGATTTTAAGAGGAAATAGGTTAAAAACATAAGGCAAAAATCAGGACATTCTGCAAAAATCTATGCAGTTGAGAGGTATCCTCCATATCCTTCATAAAATATATGCTAACACAAAATCTGTTATTCTAGCAACTTTCTAAGTTAATAAGAGCCCTATTTTGCCCCTCCTACACTATTTTTATTCTTTGCACCATGCTTTTACTGCCTGTGAAATCTCAGTGAGTAGGGGTGAAATACTTAACAAAAATACAAAACATTCACAGCATTAGCAAATACACCACTTGGATCATCAGACTCAGTTAGAGAACCAATCACTAAAATCTTTATAAAACTTTTAATTTAGACAGGCATCATGGGAGCACTTCTAAATCAGTTTTAGCTGTCACTTGCTAGTCTTAAAGATTAGGCAAAGCAATGAATTAGAGACAGCTGGCAAGTCAGCTTGAGTCTCAAACAATAGGAGAAGTACACGGAAAAGGTTTACAGACACACTGAACAATATACCAGTGGACAGCTGAGATTAATAGGGTAGGGAAAGTATGACAGGTTTTTATGGCACATCCATTTAGGAGCTTGTTGCTAATAAAAGTCAAGGTAGTTACTGAAAGGTTATGCTGATATGCTTTACAAACAGTCAAAGAAAGCGTTAGTGTCATTTAACTGCAATGATCTATAAGACAACCAAACCATTAGCAGGTGTACTAAGTCACAAAGTATGCATTGTTTAAAGAAAAAGCTTTGACTGTAACATAAGAATGTGTTAGAATGGTAGCACTTAAGCCGGGTTGGGATGTAAAAATGAGAAAGCAGTGGCAACCATTTAGAATGATGCAGGTATATTAGTGTTGTATGGAAGATTAAGATATGGTGAAGTCTTTTTTTTCAGTTTTTGGTTGGAGTTTCCTTTGAGGAAGTCATTTCAAACTAAATGGTGATGGCAAAATGATTTCAGTAAAAAATAGTATTTGTCATAGTGGTCATAGGTTCATAGGTGTGTAATAGGCTAATGGCCTGGAGCCTTTACAAGCCTAGTCCATAGGATTACACTGGCATCGTGCCACCTGACTTTAGTTCCCAGTGCCTATGTCAAGTAGAGAGCCACTGGAGTGATCCCCGGGGTGAATTTTTCTATTTCCCATCCACTCATCAAGATTTCTCTTGAAGAGGGCCAGTCAGGTGCTCTGCTTGACATGTATGGGAAGTCTATTCCATAGCATGGGCAGTCTCTGGGCTAAGAACCTGTCCCTCCAGCACATTCTGTTGATTGTGGTAATGAGGATGAGGTCTCTGGAGCATGTGGTGCAGAGGGATTGGGATTTCTTTAGCTGTAGTATTTCTAACACAGCTGGGTCAGACATGGCTTTGTAAGTCAAGCAGAGATTGCCTCTAAGTAGGCGATATGAGACAGAGAATAGTTGGAGTTTTTTTGAGTCTGTCCATATAGGACAAGTGTTTAAGGTCTACGATCCTCTTTGTAAGGTATTTTTGTGGCCTCTCCAGTTGTTGTGGGTGTCTGGTGAGGTACATGCCAAATGGGGCATTGTACTCAATGATTGGCCTAATGAGGGAAGGGGAAACAATGACCTCTTTCTTCCTGGATGCAAAACCTTTAGCAATGAGATGTGCCACACAGAAAGACTTTCTGACCACAGTGGCAATGTGGTGGTCAAAAGAGATGTTGCTGTCAACCTGTGTTCCCAGATCTCTTATGACACCTTCTGTGTTCTGCGGACTAACATTGATGTGGTAATTCATGGGAACTGGGTTTTTCCCAAAGGGGATGACAACACATTTTTTGGCATTGAGCTTAAGGCCATGGTTCTGACACCAGTCATTGGTCTTGGTGACTGTTTTGGATATGCCAAGAAAGTAGTAAGCTGTAGAATGGACATAGGTTTTGATAAAACAGTTTGTGTGCAAAAGTGAGATGAATCAGCGGTGTACTGTTGGTATAGGACATCCACTGTAGTTTAATAGCATAGATATGACGAGTGCTTAAGGGAATGTATATGTAAATTTTGCTATTTTATAATATGCTGATCCCAATTTTTAAAATACAGTATTTTTTTGTTTTTGATTTTGTTTTAGGTTGATTATATCCCTACCTCCCTAGGAAAATGTTGGCTTCAGGTTGGGATAGACATTTGTTAATTCTGCAGAGGGTACTTGATTTCATACTTATATCTTTTACTATGTTGACAGTTTGAATACTAGCAGTTTGCTGTCAATAGTGATGTTATCTGTGTCATTTATTTTTAATGGTTTTAATAGACTTGAACTGGTTTTGCTGCAGAAATATTTTTTTCTCGTTGAGTAAAAGCTTGCATTTATGAGAGTGCAATTTGGTCACCCCAGGATACACTGTGGGACACTAGCAGTAGAAGTTCTCAGGAAAAAGAAAGTTACATTCTTTGCAATGCTAGTAGGTTGCTCCCTGGACCTGATTGATATGTTTGAATAGGCCAGGAGGGCAGTAACTGCAGAAGTTGTCAAAGGCATGATCTCTGTATAAGAAGATATTGGTGAGGATACTTTGAATGACTTTTGGTTGACCTTTAGCAGGCTTATACAAGACATCTGGCACATTTTTTGTCTATGGAAGAACATTGCCCAGGCTGTTTGCTTTCTGCAATGGTAGAGTAATGCAACTCCTGATGGTACTATATATGTCCTCCTTTTCATGAGGCAATGCCAGAAGCAGCTGGTGGGAATAAGCCCACTTCCCATAGGTGTGGAGTGTGCAGTGATAAGGTTGGGGAAATGGATGAGATTCCGAGGGAAATACTGATGGCACTTGGGATTGGCAAAGAGTTCTGTTTACTGCACCTTTCCACTGTTGCATGGGAGGAAGAGACAGTAACACTATTCTGACAAACTATGGGTGGTGCTCCCCATTTAAAAAGTGGCACAGGAGGGTGTGTTCCACTTACAGACAGATTATGCTCCTCAGTCTTTCAGGGCAAAGTGATACATGGTGTTGGAAAGGAAAATTCATTGAATAGCCAAGCTTCAGATTTAGTAGTAGCAATGTACAGGCTGCCCTGACCTTACAGCAATGGATTAACTCTTTGTCCTATTGAACAGGTCATGAAAGTTTACTGTTATTTTCTAAATTTGCTTTGCAGACCCAGAGAAGGCAGTATCTTGTAAGACATGATACCATTTCCCACACAGGAATCATAGAAAAACTCACTAAGCTAAACATCAACCCCTATATTACTAGGTGGGTTGCAAACTGGCTCACAGATAGAACCCACAGTGTGAAAGTAGCTGACTCCAAGTCAGACTGCCGACCAGTCACGAGTGGAGTTCCACAAGGATCAGTCCTGGGTCCTCTCCTGTTTGATATCTACTTTTCAGAAATCCAGTCCAACACGAAGGGACTCTGGCTGACAAAGTTCGCAGATGATTGCAAGTTGGGAGCCATTATTAACTCCCCAAGTGATGTTAACATCCTACAGAAAGGCCTCACTGAGACCAATGACTGGTGTCAGAACCATGGCCTTAAGCTCAATGCCAAAAAATGTGTCATTATCCCCTTTGTGAAGAAACCCATTTCCCATGAATTACCACATTGATGGTAGTCCACTGAACACAGAAGGCCTTATAAGAGATCTGGGAACACTGGTTGACAGCAACCTCTCTTTTGACCACCACACTGCCACTGTGGTCAGAAAATCCTTCTGTGTGGCACATCTCATTACTAAAGGATTGCATCCAGGAAGAAAGAGATCATTGTCTCCCTCTACTCTTCTCTCATTAGGCCAGTCATCAAGTACAATGCCTCATTTGGCATGTACCTCACTAGACACCTGCAACAACTGGAGAGGCCACAAAAGTACCTCACAAAGAGGATCCTAGGCCTTAAAATTGTCCTATATGGACAGACTCAAAAAAATCCAACTATTCTCTGTCTCATATCGCCTCCTTTGAGGTGATCTCTGCTTGACTTATAAAGCCATGTCTGACCCAGCACTGTTAGAAATGCTACATCTAAAGAAATCCCTATCCCTCTGCACCACACGCTCCAGAGACCTCATCCTCATTACCACAATCAACAGAACATGCTGGAGGGACAGGTCCATAACCCAGAGAGTGCCCATGCTATAGAACAGACTTCCTATACATGCCAAAAGAGCACCGCACTGGCCTTCTTCAAGTGAAATCTTGATGATTGGATGGGAAATAGAAAATTCACCCCAGGGATCACTCCAGTGGCTCTTTGCGACAGAGGCACTGGAAACTAAGGTCACGTGGCACATTGCCAGAGTAATCCTATGGGATAGGCTTGTAAAGGCTCCAGGGCCATTAGCCCTAGTACACACCTATGAACCTACGAAGACATTAGGGAATACAGGGATTGAATAAATTAAGTCTGGGCATAGGTTTCCAGTAAAATATTTCTTGTGTTCTGTCCAATTCATGATTTTCATGGATAGGATTGTCACAAAAGGAGATACTGCCAGCACAGCTAGCTGGAATTTTGTAAATAATTATATGTTGGTTGCAAACATCAACATGATTTATATAAGATGCTTGTGTTACAACTGTATTAGAACTGTATGTCATGTGTATATCAAACTGGCATATATAGACATGTGTGTTAGAAAGGTATTTTATAAAGTGCTTGGGCTTAAAATCTGACCACAGTGTACCCTGCTGGAAGAGAACAACAATGTACATGCACTATTGTAACAGTTTAAATGTATATATATTTTAACAATGGAAACTGGAATACAGGAGGTTAACTTCAGAAAAATAGCTGAAATTAAATTACTTTATATGCTAGGCTGGAAGCATAATGTCTGTACTAAGGAGCTTTCTGTATTGTCCCTAGGGTGGGATAATTACTACCTCTGAAAGTATGAAGGAATGCAGTTGTTTTATGACTTTCAGCATCTGCCAAAGATCTGACGTATATGTATTTTCATAGGTAGATGCTAAATACTGCCAAGCTTCCAGTGAGGCAGAGCATTCTGTATTCTGTCTTGGACCTGACAAGAATCATTCACCACAACATCTGCCTTGCTCTGTAAGTTTCTAGGGTATAGTAACTCTCTTAGATATAGTTAGGAATATAGTAAAGCTTAGTTTAGATAGTTTTCTTTATTTATTTGAGATTGTCCTGCAAAGTTGTTTCAGTTATTTCCTGTGATTTTGAACTCAGATGTCAGTGTGAATATATAGAGTATTTTTTGTTCTTTTATTATTTATTAAGTATATTTAAACCTTTCATTGTGGCTGATATGATCTGTATAGCGATATTTAAGTTTTGAAAGTACTTGCATATTTATTTGTTGACACTGGGTGGGCCACCTCTAATAGCCTTGCTCTTTATCAAACTACTATTTGTATTAATATTAATATTACACAGTAAGATTGGACACCCTTTGTTAAGGGCCTTAATGTAGCTGATAAAAGAGTTAACTGGTGGCAGTGATTACTACCTTATAGTCTGGGCAAAAGGGGGCATAGCTAGTAATCCTGTGCCAGCCTTTCCCAGGTGTGTGTGTGTGTGTGTGTGTGTGTGTGTGTGTGTGTGTGTGTGTAAATCCATCCTCAAAGACATGAAGTACTGGTTGGACAGAGAGGGTGCTGGAGGGCATGGCTTGGCCAGGCTCCTCAGCTGAGATCTCAACTCTATAGCTGTACTAGTGGGGAGTCTTATTGGAGATCTGGATAAAGAGGTAGAAACCAACCCCAGACTGACTGTGGTCTCTGTGTGCTCTTAAGGGAGATTGGATTTGCTGCAGAGAGCTGCATCTGGTAATACTGTGTGTGTACTTGCCATCCTCCAGTATACATCCCCCACTGTTGTCAGTTGTAAGGATTGTGGGTCCTTGATTACTGGTCCAGTAGTGGTCATCACAAGGGTATATAGGTGGTGCCACATTTTGGGGAAGACAATGCAGTTTAGAGATGTGAAGGCTGTAGTGTCATAATTTGTAGATGACGTTGTCCTCCTAGTTTCAAGGACTGTGACATCTGGTGCATCCTAGAACAGCTCACTTCTATGTATGTAAAGGTTGGCATGAAAATCTGTACTTCCAAATTTTAAGTTATGTTTCTATCAATGAAGAGGCTGAACTGCTCTCTGGAGGTGAGAAGGAATCAGATACATCAAATGGAAGGGTTTATGTATCCTGTGTCTAGTTCAGGAGGTTGTTATAGGGGATCTGACTGCATGATGAATTCACTGGTGGTTAGAACTGAAGGTCTTGTGCTGGACTATGGTGGTGAAATGAAAGTGGAGTCATAGAGCAATGCTCACAATTTACTGGTCTGTCTATGTCCCCATGCTCACCTTTGGATGACATTGCAGATACAAGTGGAAGATAAGCCCCTTCTCAAAGCAGATGGACTTAGTCTCCATGGGAGAATAAGGATCACCTGGAAGAACCTCAGAATAGAGCTTTTGCTTTACTGTGTTGTATTGTGGGGGAGCCAGAGGAGTCAGATGGGTTCATCTTAGCACTTAGTCTGGCTTTTCCCCTGGGCTCTCCCTGCAGTATGTACACCAGATGAGTTACAGTCATGTGCTTGGATCATCTGAGCTTATCTTACAGATGCTTAAGCGTAATGGATTGCGGTGGCAGTTGTTTGTGTTTCTGTGTTCCCTTCACTTTGGAGTGAGATGGTATTACTTCCACTCATAGTTTCTTGTGGGAGATATAGTCAGTCACCTCATAGAAAGAATGAGATAAGTTTTTCATTACCTGTGAGTGGCTGTTCTTAGTTTGAAGTGCACTGGTCTCAGAGAAAGAAGTTGCTCATAAAGTAGCAAGGTTGAGTACACATATTATGTGAATTTTTGTACTTAAGCTTTCATTCCTGAGATATTGTGACAGAGCTATTGTAACATTACCTATCATGAGCTGACCAGATGCAGTGGATCAATATCAGATCTGGCTCATTGCCAAGGCACAGTGGGGCATACCCAAGAAAAAGTGGAGAGATACATCTCTTGCTTTGGTATCACATGCCTGGGATACTGTAGGCAATCTGTGGAGAGTTGTTGGAGATATAGGGGTCTGGTCTGTCTTGCTCAAGTTGTTTCACTATGAACCTCCTCCTGACCACTGGTTTATAAAGGAGATGGATGGATGGATTAATAGTGAATCATATTTAGTACTTAACCTCTTTAGTCCAACCACAGTGTAAAAGTTCAAATATAATGCTGACCACAGAATGCCAAGATGCCTTTAGTCAAGCTTCCAGACAGCATGAAAAGCATAAAGGCAGCAAGTGGCCATATAAGTCAGAAGATAGGTTACTAGTTGCTGCTTTTGGTGGCTGTAGGTGTAACGTAGGAGGCTTGTACTGTAGTGCAATGGTGAGTCCATTAGACTATAATGAAGTGTAGGTGCTGTAAGGGCAGGAAGGCAGAATAAGTGTCTGTACTCAGTTTGGGTGCTCATTCTTGTAGTTATGAGTCTGTGAGGTGGGACTAAAGCTACCATTCTTTGAAGTAGCTTGTCACATGTTATGAGGTATGTCATTCAATTTGCTTCTCATTTATTCACTGTACTACAGGAAGATGGCAGTTTAATGAAACTGGAGAAATATGTTCAAAATGCTTTATTATGTTCAGTAAATTGCATACATTAAAACCATTACTGAATTTGATTTCATCATGTTTTGGATTTCTAGTGTTAAGTTTGATGAGGTTCCACACAAACTGCCTGCTTGTCATGCAGCATGTCATATTTTTTGATAAAGGGGAGTGCTAAGTTTGGAAGGGGCTTCCCATTGTAGGTTTAAGGACTGTAAGGGCAACTTTGGAACTGCAGAAATGTATGTGTTATTAGGGGAAACATATACTAAGTCAAAAACAAATGTTTCACATAGACTTCACTTATCTTATACCTTCACTCAAGGTACAGCAGTATTAGAATTGTGGAGTAGCAGGAGCGTGGGAGAAGCTCCACAATAAAAACACTTTTAAAGTTATTTCTTTGCAAGTTCTTTCTTTTTGCTTCTTGCTTCAGACAGACATGCTTATGCCAGCTACAGCCTACTCTGACATGGATTTTGGAGGGTATCTATCACATGTACAGTATTATTTTTGTAGATGGCATCCCCCTTGATCCCAAATTAACTCAGACTATACATTCTGCATTGCCTTTTCATTGATGTATCTTACTTTGCCTGAGTTATGCATTCCCTTGCCTGGGCATGGTCCCCCCTGACTTGGGTGATGGGGTAAAACTACTATGAAACCACAGTCAAGTGACATTGAGTAAGAAAGGGTCTTCATTGTTATTTCCTGGGATGTGCTAAATTCAGGATCAGCAGTTGCCTTTAGATAGTAAATAACACGGCTGCACCTCTGTAAGCATAAGGTATGATAATGGATGTGTTATATAAAACTCTGCTAACAGTGTATGTTTTTCTTGTTTTGTAACTGAGTAATTTTTGCTGACAGATGTATTTTATATTTTACACAGAAATTTTGAATCTGGTTTTGTGACTGGATCTAATAACTGGCTAAACTGCTTAGCACTATGTTTTTATGTTAAATCTTGTATTGCTTCCAAAGAGCAGTTTGGTCCAAACACAATATATGCAATATGCCACATTAATAATTATCAGCATGCTGTCATACCAGTTTCGACTGGTTTATTTATATTTGTTTAGTAAGTATGGTAGAAATGAAGACACAGCTACGCAGAACACAGCCAGTATGACTGAATCAGAAGCTAGGGATAACACATAATTTAGGAAGCTGGAAAGCAAATGCCTGTTTCCATAGGGGAACCATGATATTTAACTTGCTGTCAAAATGTCATTACTTGTTTTTATGAGATTAAGCTGAAAGCATGCTCAGTTCCCTCTGCTGGGCTATTCTGACTGCTAGGTAGCAATTTAATGTTTCTTTTTATTTTAGAGACTGGCTGACAAGCTATATTCCTACATTATTGTAGACAAGCTTACTAAGAGTAAAATGAGCTCTACAAGCAGCAAGGCTTGACTTTTATGTTGTTGAATGTATTATAGAGAGCATTGATACAGCAATAATGCACTCTGTGATACAGCTTTTGAAATGTGTTATATAAATAATCAATGAAAAGGAAACATAAACACTTCTGTGAATCACAGCCAGGCTGTAATACTTTTTAAACTACATTACTACAAGTATTGCATACAGCTTTGACTCATTTTAAGAGGATTTTCAAATAAATGATTAGAAAGAGAACTTCTAGATCTCCGTGCAAAGCCAAGATGTGCCAGACAGTTGGTAAAAATAAAGCTTTTACAGAACTATTCAACGTTTAATTTTGAAATATCCAGTTCAGTGATTATCTTGACACATAATGTCTTCACTCAAGTATTTTCATGGCTTCTGCTATGACTTGTTGAATTACATCTCTGAAACGAGCCAAATCACTGAGCACAATTCTACCCGATGAAAAACATTAAACATAAGCCTTATCTTGGGAACAACTTTCCCTTACCACAACCACCTGAACTTATGTACACACACATGCACCGCAGCTAAATCAATATGAAAAAAAATGGAATTATGTGAAAACCAACAACTCAGTGCAGGCTGACACTTAACTGCCAGCAGTGATTTCTGTTGGAAAACAGTAATCATGGAGTTCAATACTGGTGTACAGAGCTGAGCCCGAAGGTACTTTATTGAGTTTGCCCTAGATGATGTAGAGTAAAGCCACTTTTCATTCCCTGTAATCTTTATGGACTGTCAAATCTCAGTGGTAAGCTGCTGACAGGTGACTGCAGACTCTTCTGCTAGCTGTTCTGCTGTTTCCTGATTAGAGAGTTGGACTGCCATGATACTCAACAGGCGCACTGATGCTGAGCATGAAAGAAGGAGTGACATAAGTCTTGAATATATACAGTTTGTGCTTTGCAATAACACTAACATCCCGAATCAGCACATGAACATTAAATAATGATATCGTGGACATTAACTCACCAGGGATCAGCTATAGGTTGTCATTTCAAACACTGATACTGCAGAGTCCTGTACTGTAAAACTAATTATATGAACAGAAATTCACATATAAAACAATCACTCTACTCCATGGACCACCCTCACCAATGCAGAAAGCCTTGTCTCTACACTTCCGACCTTAAATATTCAAACTTCAAGTTGCTATTATAGCTGAGAAAGACAAGAACCCTGTTGAATTCACGCAGTTTATCTCAAAGTACAGACTTTTACTGGATCAGTCAGGAAGTATTTTGTTTTTGCATATTTAATTATTTATTGCTTATTTTGTATTTGTTGACCCGGGAAGTCCACTGTGCACAAAGGCCCCACCGTTCCAGTGGAGGACCAGGCAGAAAAGCTCTAATAGTAACAAAATCTTTTAAATTATATAATTGATGAAGTTATTTTTTCTCTTGTTACATTACACAGCGGATTTAATATGGCAATACAGAGTACCTCACACATACTAGCCCTTCCCCGAATGATGAATTCATACTACTAAGGTTGTTATTGCTTGTACAGCATTGTAGGGTGTCTGGCTCATGCCCATTCCCTTTTAACAGAATCAACTAGGGTGATAACTATGTGTAACTTGAGTTAAATATGCTCCTGCAGAGGGCTAGGATGCCACTTTAAGAACTGAATAGGAGACTGAGTAGGAGACTGTCTATTAGGAAAGCCATCACCTTTAATTTATTTTATTTTTATTTATTTTATTTTACATTTGTTAACCGGGAAAAGTCCGACTGGATATATATCCATTTACAGCGGAGGCCCGGGGAGAAAAGCTCCAAGTTATGAAAATTTTAGTAACAATAAAAATTTAGGTAATAGCATATCTAAAATTTAACAATGAATCTATTTATACTACTTAAAAATGCAGGTTACAAGGATCTCTATAAGGTTAACAGTTGGGTAAGGACAAAAGATATATATTAGTTAAAATAGATAGGAGATAAAAACATTATCGCTTAGGCAGTAAATATACAGGGAAAAAACAGTTTTAGAGAGGTGTGTCTGAAAGATAAGAATTTTCAGTTAGCGAGTAATGAAGAAGGAATAGAGATGGTAATATAGTCTAGTATAGTCATCTAAGAAGGAGAAGAGGAAACCACAATTGAGAGCTAAGTTTGGTCTAAAATGTTTATTGGTGTGTTTTAGGTTAGTCAGGGTTGAGATATGAGCATGAGTATAGTTTGAATATCTCAGTCTACTTTATATAGTTAGTTGGGATTTAGGCATGGACATAGCCAGACTCTGTGCATGTGTGTTTTCAGGGAAATTTTGAATTGAGGGAAGGAGCTATTAGTGGTTACTTCTGGAGGCAGGGAGTTCCATTTTTTACCAGCAGAGTTGGAAAACAATGAATCTCCAGCTGAGTTATAGGCTTTGGTTGTTTGTACTAGCACTCTGCAGGATGAGCGTAGGGATGTTAGGTTGTTATAGGGGGTTATAAGTTTAGATAGACTAGGGGTACTGGTAGGTTGGTAGAGGATTTTATGTACAACTATGAGTTGGTTATAAAATAATTGATTGGGAAGTTCTAGCCAGCCTAATTTGTGAAGGTTATGACAATGGTGGGTTCTGTGTGTGGAGCCTGTGGCAAATCTAGCTATATTGTTATAGCAGCTGGTGATTTTGTTGAGGTTTGCTTTAGATAGATTAGTGAGGATGGGTGAGGCATATAGAAGAGAAGATAGAAGATGTGTGCGGGCTATTGCGGTTCTGGCAGTTGGGGTTAGAAATTTCTTTATCCTGTACATGGAGCCTATTTTTGTATTTACTGTTTTTATGGTTTTGTCTATATGGGCATTATAATTCAGATTGTTGTCAATGATTATACCTAGTAGTTTAATGTTTGGTTCAGGAGAGATTATGGTGCCATTGTTTGAAGATACTGTAATTATTGGTGGTGTTAGCTTATGGGTGGGGAGAAAAGTAGAAGTTTGGTTTTGTTTGGGTTCAATAAGAGAAGACGATTATTAAGCCAGTTCTCTACTTTGTTGAAGGTAGTCTGGGTTATGAATTGTAATTCTGTGGGAGTTGAGGCAGTGCAGATTAGAGTAGAATCATCTGCGTACTGTATGGTAGTTGCCTGTGGTATGACTTTGGGCAGATCATTGATGAATATAGAGAAAAGAAGGGGACCCAGAATAGAACCTTGGGGTACTCCAAGGGTGACAGGTAGAAGGGGGGATAATTTATCTTTCCACAAGACAGCTTGTTGTCGATCTTTCAGGTATGAGTGGAACCAGTTACATGCTGGGTTATCTATGGACAGTGATTTTAGAGATTCTAAGAGTAAGTTGTGATTTACCATGTCGAATGCTTTTGATAGATCGAGGAAGAGGGCAGAGGAGAGCATGTTTTGATTACGGTTGTGATTTATTGTGTGAGAGAAGGAGAGAAGGGCAGTGGTTGTACTGTGGGCTGGTCTGAAACCATGCTGTGATGAGGTTAGGAGAGAATGGTGAGTAGGGTGGGCTAATAGTTGCTTCTGTATGCATTTTTCCATTATTTTGGCTAGGGGAGATAGTATTGCGATAGGTCTGTAGTTAGAAAGTTCTGTGGAGTTACCTCCCTTATGAAGTGGAAGAATGTGAGCGATTTTCCAAATGGAGGGGATGTAGGATTCGTGGATTGTACGATTGATTAAGATGGAGATAGGGTAAGCTATTTCTTTAGCAGCTTTTTGTAGGAATTCTGCGGGTAGTAGGTCGGCTGCAAGGGTGGTAGGTTTTAATTTCTTGAGTAAAGATTTGATATAGTCAGTGGGGATAGGCTCAAATTGTAAGGGTGGGGGGCATGTGTGAGTAGGAGGGATGGTAGATGAAGAGGAGGGAGATAGATTATTGGCTAGGGACTTGACGGTTTCAGTGAAAAAAGTGTTAAAGTTATTAGCTACCGAATCAGGGGGTAGTTGTATGGTAGACGAGGGGGTTGGGGTAGAAGATTTACCTGGGTTGAGCAGCTTATTTAGACCTGACCAGAATTTTTGAGGCTGATTTTGATGCTTTTGCTGTAAATTGCAAAAGTAGTTTTGCTTATCTAATAGTGTAGATCTTTTAGCTTCATTTCTTGCCTGCTTGTATGTTAAGTGGGCTTGTGGGGATTTGGTAGCTTTCCATGAGGACCATGCTCTAATTGAAGGAACCCTGACAAAATGTATAGTTTGAAGAATATATATGACCAGCTATAATTTTATTCTTCTAGTTATTCAGCTGCTTTGGTTATAACTGTCCATGAGGCTGTTTAATCTGGACATTAACATAATCTGTGGGAATGTCTCACAGGTTCATAGGTGTATACTAGGCTAATGAACACAACATCCTTTTTAAGCCTAGCCATGCATCCAAAATCTCTGACAAGTTCTGGTACCCTTGATAAGTATAAGTAAGGGCATGGGAGATGAAACATTTACAAGCAGGGGCCTGGATGATAAAATATTTACTGGTTGTCTGTGTCCATTAAAGACAATGGGGCCAAACAAGGAATGAAATTTTTGTTCCCCATCTGATTGTCCAAGTTACACTAGAAATGGGTTAGGGAGGAACTCTGCTTCCAGGGAAGCAGTAGTCTCTTGCAAACATACCTGTCTCTTCAGCAGGATTTATATATATATATATATATATATATATATATATATATATATATATATATATATATATATATATGATATATATATAGTCTACCTGATAACACCGACATGCCAAAACACCGACAACGAAATAACCGACACGGCAAAACCAAAAGTTCAAAAACACGAAACTTCACATGCCCTACAAATCACAATCCATACAATCAACAAAACAAATAACTTTCCCAAAAAACACACACACACAACACAAGCACACCAAAAACCCTACACTAAACCTTACATACACAACTATATATGCACTAACCATAACCCAAACCCTAACCCTATTGTCCGTCACTATCGCACACTTACCTTACCCGCACCCTAACCCTAACTCACTTAATCCGGCCCTAACCCTTAAGTCTGCCACTATCGCACACTTACCTTAGCCACACCCTAACCCTAACTCACTTAACCCGCCCCTAAACCTAAAGTCCGTCACTATCGCACACTTACCTCACCCGCACCCTACCCTAATGTCCGTCACTATCACAGACTTACCTTACCCACACCCTGACCCTAACGTCCGTCCCTATCGCACACTTACCTTAACATGTCGGTGTTCTCAGCATCGGGATTCTCAACTGTCGGTCTTCTCTGTTGTTGATCTTCCAGTGTCGGTTATCTCGCTGTTGGTCATTTGCAGTTTCGGTTAATTCAGGTAGACCCATATATATATATATATATATATATATATATATATATATATATATATATATAAAATAGGCAAGGTTTAAGTCTTTAGAATGGATTATTGTGGTGCTGTCTGTTTTGCAGATATACAGGAGGTCTGTCAGGGAGGGGTCTGACAATGCCTTGTATGCCAGGCATAGATCGCCCTTCAACAGCATGGAGGAGACAGAATACAGGGATAGGGCCTTGAGATGGTCTACATAGGACATGTTACTTACGCCTGTTGGATTTGCCTGGTTAGGCACATACCAAAGGGGCTACTGCACTCAATCATAGGTCTGATGAATGCAGAATACAGCAGAACAATTCCCTCCATGGTCTTAGATGCCATATATTTGTTTATACGTTGCACAACATAGAATGATTTCCTCACTACTGTAGACATGTGATTGGCAATTATTGCTAGTTTTAGATGTGGATTTGAGTTTAGTTAATTTTCAAAGTCATTTATTTCATATATTCATCTGCAATAAGAAAGACTAAACAGACATATTAATAAAAAGCAACCAGCTAGTCAGAAATTAATATTTATGATGTACTTTGTATAGGTGTGTGTGTGTGTGTGTGTGTGTGTGTGTGTGTGTGTGTGCACGCGCGCGTGTGTGTGCGTGTGTGTGTGTGTGTGTGCAGAGTGTCTATTAAGATGACAATACATTATAGTAAAAATGTGCTAACTGTACATACAGACAGCACATTACAGTAGTAAAACATGTAGGATCAGAGGTTAATCTGAATTACCTGCTGAAGTGATTTTGCTGTTAAAAGCAAAGCCTGTAGACATTTGACTCTTTTAGAGATGGATTTTTCAAAATCAAGACTGGAAACCGTAGTGTACACAGAGCTTAAATATGGATTTACCTTTGGAACACCTGGACCCTAATTCTGGATATGTGAGTCAACCTGACCAGAGCTGTAATACCCAAGAGCTGTAAGGAATTTTGGCAGTTAGTTCAGTGACTTTGGAAACTGAAGTGAACTTCGAAAGTGAAACTGTAAATAGCTAGAAGTAAATGAGACAGAGTACTGATTTCATTTTGCTGATTTTCATTTCGCTGATTTTCATTTTGAACTTTGCTTTAACTTTTTTTCACTGTAAATCAATTCAATTTGAACTAAAGTACTATTTCCAGTTGTTGCCACTTGTGACAATATATTTAAGGCAAAACATTTGTATTTTAAGTCATATTACATTGAAGTATTTTATTTACCATATATTCCTTTCCTCTGCTAGTGTCTTTTTTAAGAAGTGAACATATGACAGTATTTTGTTATGACTGACCTTGTGCTTCCTTTGAATATGCTTTCATTCATAGGTGAGAAAGATAACGTTTGTTATTTTAGTCCATCGGTTACAAAAATTAAGCAGATTTTTGTTTACAAATATGGCTTACCTCCTGTGCCACTTTTGCAGTGAGTTTTGTACTTTCAGTGCCTTTAGACCCACAGTCTACATTAAGAGTAGTATTAAACTATTTTAAGTCCAAAAAAGTAACTAATTTGAGCAACATTATTTTGCATGCCTATAGTTTTCCAAGGTTAAACAATAATGTTTAACCTTGACTGACCGTCTCAAAACTCCAGCTTTACTCTGTAGCATATCACCTACTCCGAGGTGATCTCTGCCTAACATATAAAGCTATGTTAAACCCAGAGCTGTTGGACATGCTACACCTAAAGAAACCCCAATCCCTCTGAGCTACACGCTCTAGGGACCTAGACCTTGTCACAACAATAAACAGAACATGCTGGAGGGATAGATTCCTGTCCCAGAGACGTCCCATACTCTGGAACAAGCTACCCATCTATGTCAAGCAAAGTTCCTCATTAGCACACTTCAAGAAAAATCTTGATGAGTGGATGGGAATAGGAAATACACCCCGGGGATCACTTCTGTGCCTCTGCTCGACAGTGGCACAGGAAAATAACTTTCTTGGGTGGCGTAAGCCAGGGAACTATGTTGGCTAGGCTTACTTAGGCTCTTGGGCCAATATCCTAGTACCTACCTATGAACCGATGTGAATTACAAAGTAGCACTTATTAGGAATCAACATGTGAATGTACTAATACAAGTTAATTTGGTTTCAGGTAAAAACATAGTTTTTTTTAGGACCTTGAAATCATGTTGACTTTTACTTAATGGTTTTAATTGTTTTATTGTATCATGTAACAGGTTATGGAGTGTATTTAAGAGTTTTCGTTTTTTTTATTTAGTATGTTCTGATGAAAGCTTAATAAAAGAAAGCGCTTAACATTTGTGGTTTACAACAAATCCTCCATTTTTAGCTTTTCATTAAGGTGTTTTTTTTTTTTTTTTTTTAATTTTTTTTTAGTTGCAATTTGAGCAACAGATAATGATCTGGAACTCACAAATATCATTTTTTATGTTTAATCATATATACCTACTCAGATAAAATTTGTTCCATAGTAATCATACATACCAAGGTATGGAATTGCATCTATGTGGCATTCTTGCATTCTGTCAGTGGTATTACACAACTGGATGGGTCTATATTAGAACATCGAAATTTAATTATTTCAAATGTTCTAACATCGACCCCTATTCAGCGAACACTGACAACATCGAACATTCAGAACAGCAAATTTTTTCCTAGGGAAAAAATTTGCTGTTCCAAAACACATACACACAACACAAGCACACCAAACAAACAGCAATCCACACACATACACCCAAAATCTTGCAGCTAACCCTACACTAAACTGTACAAACACCACTAACTATCCACTTACCTTAACCCAAACCCTAACCCTAAGGTCTGTCACTATCGCACACTCACCTCACCTGCTCCCTAACCCTAACTCCCCTAACCTGCCCTAAACCTCACGTCCACACAATCGCATGCATACCTCCCTTGCACCCTAACCCTAACTCACCTAACCCATGCCCAATCACACACTTACCTGAACCTGACCCGTAACTTTTACCACAGTGCTGAAAATAGCGAAACGACAGAAACGGACAACCGAATTCGGTTATCTGTCGTTTCGCTATTTTCAGCGTTCACTGAACAGGGGTTGATGTTAGAATGTTCAAAATAATGAAATTTTGATGTCCTAATATAGACCCCAACTGGACATATCTAATTGGCATCTCCCTTAAGGTTTCTCTGGAAAGAATCTTAAGCAAAACATCCTGGACATTAAAACATTCTTCCTCAGTTTTTTTACTGTATGTCCGGTTCTATTCTCAGGTAGAGCGTCTTCTGCATGGAGACATGCGTGAATGGGCGTACCTTCGTTGAAGGTTGTGCGTCAGGCCTGGCAAGCCGGTATGTAAAAATCAACTGCCAATCATTAGTGGACTGGAGTTCCGCTGTGGCAACCCCTAACTGGGAAAAGCTGAAAGACACAAACAAACATATGGTATTGCTTCTTTAACTGTAATTTATTTTCTCATGTCAGATATAAACAATGATAATAATTAAATGAAGCAACTTTAAACTATACAACTACATTGGCTGGATTAGAAGTAGAACTAGGACTGAAGAAGAAGAGGGGCGGTTAAAAGTAAATGGAGACAGTTTCACTGAGAAGTTGCCTGGAACTTGGAATGAGTTGTCTCTCTTAAAATGCAGAATGGAAAGCAAAAGAAGGTATCAAAATACTCTGGACCAGTCACAATAACAGAATAGAAAGATCACAAGCAACACCTTTTTACATTTATAAAAGTGACAAACGGTTAGCCATCGATGGAGTATATGTATTCCAATAGCAGACTGTGCTCTTATTAAATGAAATCAGTGCAGTGTTTCAACATTATTTACATTTTCAATACCTTTGTTTTTTATGTGGCTTCCAGCATTGGATTAAACATATTTCTGCCAGTCGTGTCATTTCACTACCTACTTTGTTAACAACTGGTGAGAAGGAAGTGTTACATTGCTGAGAGCCAGAATGAGGTCACAAATCGTATGCGAGATAAGCAGAAATAGAGAAACTCAGTTTATAGTTTTGCTAGTTTAAAAAGCTTTTACTGTTTGCCCCTGGAAAAATTTTCAGTCACCAAGTACATAAAGATAAGCAAGTAAGGTATTCTTTATTGCACAAGTGAGCATTGTAATCTGTAGGGCAAAGCAATCTTGTATGTTTACTTTGAAAATGCGTGCTTGCACACCAAAATTCCATTTTTTGGTTAAATTTTCAGGGCTCATGCTTATGGACTGCTCATGGACAAAAGTGCACACTGACCTGTGATGACAAAACCACGAGGCAGTTTTCATTTCTTATTATTTTGGGGCCATGTAATCTACTAATGAAAGCAAAAAACAGTTGCAGTGCAGGCAGAAAGCTCACACTAACTAACCTCAAACAAGCATAGCACAATTGTTAATTTCTATTCATTTTTGTGAGCAGGCTGTCCAGGGTATGTGTGAAAGCAAAGAATCTACAAAGCATGCTACTAGTTCTGTGCAAAATTGCTCTCACTAGCCCAGTCCTACTTATTTATCTATCTCTTTCACCATCTAACCCTAATCAACTGCATAGCCCTAAATGAGCCCTAACTATAACCCAAAACTCCCACCTGGTCTTAACTCTAAACCTAAAACTCCCCGGATTTAGACAATGGTCGGGGAGCGAAGAGAAAGGACCCCCACCCTCCACAGCTGCAGCAACAAGGGACACTCTCCAAGTTTTGACACCCGGGTCCCTAGTCTGCAACATTTTCAACTATAGTCTTACAACTCCTGAGTTGACTCTACTTAACAAGGGATTGTCTTTCATTCCATCCACCAACATGGACATCAGTCAAGCTCTGTTATCCATCAGACTTTTTGTACGCAGAGTTGCATTCAAATTACTATATGGATCAGATGGCAATCCTAATGAGACTCCCTTGAAGTTTAAACGTGGCAGTACTTATACACCTCATTTACAAGCCAACCTTGAAGTTTTCATTAAAGCAGTGGAATCTCGGCTATATGTTGAATTTGGTCGTTCCAACTTGGTGAACAAGTGTAAGAATCTCACAGATTGTGAGAGTAAAGTCATCAACAATTTACGTAATAATACAGACATCGTGATTCGGGCAGCCGACAAGGGTGGTCCAGTTGTGATTATGGACAGTAAATACTATCAGACAAAAATGTTGGGGTTACTTCAAAGTGACTCATATGTACCAGTTTCCTTGGATGATGTATGTGCAATGCAATTTAACATAATCAACACTCTTGAAGAATGTAAATTCTTAGGCCTTATAGATGAGGCCACCTTTGAGTACTTTCATGTAGATTTTCCACTCATCCCTACCATTGGTGGCCTCCCTAAAATCCATAAAAACCTGTATTCACCTGAACTTAGGCCCATTGTCTCAGGCGCAGGTTGGATCACTGAGTCTGTCTCTATATACTTAGATTGCCATCTTAAGAAGTTTTTAGTGAATCATCACACTGTGCTTCAAGATACGGAGCAATTTCTTACCAGCTTATTTAAAGAAATGAAGAGCTATGTATGGACAGAGAATACAGTCTTTGTGACCATGGACGTAGTGTCCTTGTTTACATGCATCCCCAATGATCAAGGGATAGCCTATATGAGATCTTTTTTGAGCAGAGACCCAGGGAGTTCACACTCCAGAGTAGACTTCCTCTGCCTTCTGGTAGAGCTAGTCTTGGAACATCTTTTTGAGAATGAATGCTATCGACAGACCAAGGGCGTAGCGATGGGCACGAGTTGTGCGAACAGCTACGCCAATTTGGTCATGGCGGAATTTGAAACTAGATACATACTAGGAAATGAGCAGACAAAATTCTTTAAGAGGTTCGTAGACGACCTCTTTTTTGTATGGGAGGGGACGACTACGTCCTTACATCTTTTTCATGATTATTTAAACAGTGTGAGTGACTTTATAAAATTCACAATAGATTTCTCGGGCAATAGTATTGATTACTTGGATGTACATGTATATAGAGAAGATGGCCTTATCAGAACAGGAGTACATTGTAAACCCTGTCATAGATCCTCATATCTTCATAGAGGCAGTATGCATGATCCAAGGATTTTTACTAACATAATTAAGGGACAAGCCATGCGGCTTTCCCGACTGTCAAGCACAGAGTCTAGATTAAATGAGGAGTTAAAGCAACTTAAGGAGGGTTTAATAGAACGTAACTATACTAAAGAGGAAATAGATTTGGTGTATTCTAATATAGGAACTTTAAGAACTACTAGAGCCAAACCTTTCTTCTCAGATAATACAAGAAATGAGAGGGCTAGGAGAAACAGGCCTGTTCAAGAGCCTTTGGTGATACCATTCAGTGGGAATACGCAAATTGTCAAGCAAATAGTACAAGATAACTGGAATATATTGACAGCAGATGATAAAATAGGGGTATAGTTGGCCCATTCCCAAAGTTTGTTCACACTAATATGTCCAATATAAAACAACTTTTATGTTATAGGTCAGCGAACCATGTAACATATACAGGTTTTGAAAGAACAAATAAGTGCGGAACTTGTCCACAGTGTTGTTACATTGATGAGTCTCATTTCTTTAAACATCCGGACAGTGGAAGACTATGGGAACTTAGGGTCAATGCCACTTGCACTAGCCGCAACATAGTATATGTTGCCCACTGCATCCATTGCTTTAGGTACTATGTGGGCAAGTCTAACCGTTCACTTCGTGAACGGATTAGGGATCACTACTATTGTCTGGCCAGGGGTGATGATAGCAGTGCGCTTGCCAAACATATGATAAGGGAAGGCACTGGTCATATTTTTCATTTTCAGGTATTGCATTTAGAATCTATTTCCCCCCGCATTGGTGATCTCACCAATAGGACTGAGGAAGCAGAACTACGCTGGATATTTAGGCTGGGAGCGCACAGGGAAAGTGGATTGAATGAAATGGTAACATTGAAACCTTATCTCAAGAGTAGACCCCTTAGATAATTATTATTTCTTGCCCCTGTATTCATATTTTGGCGGATATACTATCCCATTAGGTTTATTTCGTTTTGATATTTTTGTTTCATCACGCCCCTGGCGGAACACAGTTTTCACCACCCCTTTAATTCTATAAGTGGTTTGTGACCATTTCCATACCCCGACCTGTTTCAGGCAGTCTCCCTCCACAATGTTCATTATCAGTTACATCCCAGTTTGCTATTGCTTTTACATCATGCTGCTTCCTCACATGACACCATTGTTTTATCGGTCTCTCCTAGCCCTGCAAGTTATTTGTTATTATTTTAGTATATTTGGATAATACTTTTATATTGGTATGCCTTAACATGGTCATGCCTTGTTACGAGAAAAAGTAGCTCCTTTCTCGTATTTTTATGTTTTTATATTTTAATGTGTATACTTACATGTTGGTTTATTCTAAGGTAATTTTAAGCACCTGAAACAATGCTTATTACATTATATGTTGAACGGTATGGTTACCGTCGCTATAGTGTATCTGTCATCAACTTTGTTGTAATTTTGGGGCCATGCAGTTTAGCCTTAAGCTCACTAGAGGGAGTTTAGAGTCCAAGTATACTTCCTGTAAACTTCGTCACTTCCACATACTGGGACTTGATTTCATAGTTACTAGTGAACTATAGGATGGTTTTAAATTTATTGAGCCAATGGTTTGTTGTTAAGATTCAGTTGGTGAGTACTTAAATGCTCAGATCTTGTTTTTAATTTATCTGATGAAGCGGTATTGTTAACCGCGAAAGCGCTTATCATTAAAGGTTCTTCTATTCTTTTATATTGGTCCTGGAGTTATTACAAGCGTCTTTGCATCGATGAAAGTTGGATTTTGAACCAAAGGGTTTGTGTACTGCATACAGCTTTGCTTTTTCGATTTGGAGTTTATTTGTGCATGTCTAAGCTGTTGTGAGTCAACCGAAGGGTTTATGTTATATTTTCTGACTTTTGCTTCGACGTACAAGTTGATGGGAGTCAACTGAAGGGTTTGTGCTTTACCTCTTGGCTTCCGATTTGCTGTATGAACCGATTTGCTGTATGAACTAGTTGTGTTTTAGACATTGTTTTATTCAAGTGGCCTACAGCAACATATTTTTATTTGGACTCATTTGGTACAGTCTATTTGCTTCTTCGCCTTTGGGTCTTTTCAATATACATTTTTTGGGTCTCTTGGTTTTCTGATTATCTACTTGGGGCTAATGGAAGAAGCGAGCAATGACAATGTGTTGAATAATGGAACATTCGATAAAGTTCATTCCAGATTCAGACATTTGTTGGAAGATGACCTAAATCCACTAATTGGAGTGGATTTGTGTTTAGAATCCTTGCAAGATAATTCAGATACACACGCAGAGCTTGCAGTGAGGAATTTAAAAAGAGACTTGGAGAATGAGATGTACAGATATTAAAGGCTTACAGCGCAACGATTTCATATGGAGGCTTGTTTAGAAATCAATGTGGTCCCACGAGGACTTCGTATACTCACTATGCGGACGTATGGCAATGCATACCCTGGCCTTTTGGCCAAGTGGCAGCAGATCAACTTGCAAGCGAGTAGGGATTACATCAGATTATTGATTGATTTCTTTCGTCCTATTGAAATTGAAGTAAGAACAAAAATACTGGAGCTACAGAGTAAGCTGATAGAGCGGGCAGGAGCCGACAATAGTGACTTATATCTACATGAACTTATGGATTGGATTACTCGATATGAGAAGAATCTGTTGGCAAACAAGAGAGGCAAATTAGCAAATGATTCATATGATTTTGCCCAGAACAACGTCTTTGTTTGGCCAAGGAGCAAACTGCTCAATGATAGGCGGACGGAGGCTAATCCAACTGACAGTAGGCATATGCGACCTACAGATCAATATACACACAATGCTCAAAGGTCCAATGTACAAAGAATGCCAAGTGCGGGCAACACTGCTGGCTCTTTACTATCTAATGCCCTTACAATCAAATCCGTGTCCTCTAGTGCTCCAGCATGTCCCAAGGAAGCATGCCACGAGGACCATGATGGTTCTGACAAAACTGTTCCTACAACCATTTCCTCTCCACAGGAATCTGACTCTGTATATACGACACCCACAGAGGTAGTGGTACCACTTCCAGTTACATCTGGAGCCTATCATCCTACAGACTCAGACACTTCCCATGTTTAGACACATTCCAGTGCTGTACGTCGGAAAATACAACTGGACAATCAATATCATACTGACTACCCTTTACCCATCAGAACTGGGCGCAAAAGATGCCGGGATTTAGACAATGGTCGGGGAGCGAAGAGAAAGGACCCCCACCCTCCACAGCTGCAGCAACAAGGGACACTCTCCAAGTTTTGGCACCCGGGTCCCTAGTCTGCAACATTTCCAACTATAGTCTTACAACTCCTGAGTTGACTCTACTTAACAAGGGATTGTCTTTCATTCCATCCACCAACATGGACATCAGTCAAGCTCTGTTATCCATCAGACTTTTTGTACGCAGAGTTGCATTCAAATTACTATATGGATCAGATGGCAATCCTAATGAGACTCCCTTGAAGTTTAAACGTGGCAGTACTTATACACCTCATTTACAAGCCAACCTTGAAGTTTTCATTAAAGCAGTGGAATCTCGGCTATATGTTGAATTTGGTCGTTCCAACTTGGTGAACAAGTGTAAGAATCTCACAGATTGTGAGAGTAAAGTCATCAACAATTTACGTAATAATACAGACATCGTGATTCGGCAGCTGACAAGGGTGGTCCAGTTGTGATTATGGACAGTAAATACTATCAGACAAAAATGTTGGGGTTACTTCAAAGTGACTCATATGTACCAGTTTCCTTGGATGATGTATGTGCAATGCAATTTAGCATAATCAACACTCTTGAAGAATGTAAATTCTTAGGCCTTATAGATGAGGCCACCTTTGAGTACTTTCATGTAGATTTTCCACTCATCCCTACCATTGGTGGCCTCCCTAAAATCCATAAAAACCTGTATTCACCTGAACTTAGGCCCATTGTCTCAGGCGAGGTTGGATCACTGAGCCTGTCTCTATATACTTAGATTGCCATCTTAAGAAGTTTTTAGTGAATCATCACACTGTGCTTCAAGATACGGAGCAATTTCTTACCAGCTTATTTAAAGAAATGAAGAGCTATGTATGGACAGAGAATACATTCTTTGTGACCATGGACGTAGTGTCCTTGTTTACATGCATCCCCAATGATCAAGGGATAGCCTATATGAGATCTTTTTTGAGCAGAGACCCAGGGAGTTCACACTCCAGAGTAGACTTCCTCTGCCTTCTGGTAGAGCTAGTCTTGGAACACAATGTGTTTCTTTTTGAGAATGAATGCTATCGACAGACCAAGGGCGTAGCGATGGGCACGAGTTGTGCGAACAGCTACGCCAATTTGGTCATGGCGGAATTTGAAACTAGATACATACTAGGAAATGAGCAGACAAAATTCTTTAAGAGGTTCGTAGACGACCTCTTTTTTGTATGGGAGGGACGACTCACGTCCTTACATCTTTTCATGATTATTTAAACAGTGTGAGTGACTTTATAAAATTCACAATAGATTTCTCGGCAATAGTATTGATTACTTGGATGTACATGTATATAGAGAAGATGGCCTTATCAGAACAGGAGTACATTGTAAACCCTGTCATAGATCCTCATATCTTCATAGAGGCAGTATGCATGATCCAAGGATTTTTACTAACATAATTAAGGGACAAGCCATGCGGCTTTCCCGACTGTCAAGCACAGAGTCTAGATTAAATGAGGAGTTAAAGCAACTTAAGGAGGGTTTAATAGAACGTAACTATACTAAAGAGGAAATAGATTTGGTGTATTCTAATATAGGAACTTTAAGAACTACTAGAGCCAAACCTTTCTTCTCAGATAATACAAGAAATGAGAGGGCTAGGAGAAACAGGCCTGTTCAAGAGCCTTTGGTGATACCATTCAGTGGGAATACGCAAATTGTCAAGCAAGTAGTACAAGATAACTGGAATATATTGACAGCAGATGATAAAATAGGGGTATAGTTGGCCCATTCCCAAAGTTTGTTCACACTAATATGTCCAATATAAAACAACTTTTATGTTATAGGTCAGCGAACCATGTAACATATACAGGTTTTGAAAGAACAAATAAGTGCGGAACTTGTCCACAGTGTTGTTACATTGATGAGTCTCATTTCTTTAAACATCCAGACAGTGGAAGACTATGGGAACTTAGGGTCAATGCCACTTGCACTAGCCGCAACATAGTATATGTTGCCCACTGCATCCATTGCTTTAGGTACTATGTGGGCAAGTCTACCAACTTGAACGGATTAGGGATCACTACTATTGTCTGGCCAGGGGTGATGATAGCAGTGCGCTTGCCAAACATATGATAAGGGAAGGCACTGGTCATATTTTTCATTTTCAGGTATTGCATTTAGAATCTATTTCCCCCCGCATTGGTGATCTCACCAATAGGACTGAGGAAGCAGAACTACGCTGGATATTTAGGCTGGGAGCGCACAGGGAAAGTGGATTGAATGAAATGGTAACATTGAAACCTTATCTCAAGAGTAGACCCCTTAGATAATTATTATTTCTTGCCCCTGTATTCATATTTTGGCGGATATACTATCCCATTAGGTTTATTTCGTTTTGATATTTTTGTTTCATCACGCCCCTGGCGGAACACTGTTTTCACCACCCCTTTAATTCTATAAGTGGTTTGTGACCATTTCCATACCCCGACCTGTTTCAGGCAGTCTCCCTCCACAATGTTCATTATCAGTTACATCCCAGTTTGCTATTTCTTTCACATCATGCTGTTTCCTCACATGACACCATTGTTTTATCGGTCTCTCCTAGCCCTGCAAGTTATTTGTTATTATTTTAGTATATTTGGATAATACTTTTATATTGGTATGCCTTAACATGGTCATGCCTTGTTACGAGAAAAAGTAGCTCCTTTCTCGTAT
The DNA here is from genome assembly GCF_019279795.1 of Protopterus annectens. NCBI lineage: Eukaryota > Metazoa > Chordata > Ceratodontiformes > Protopteridae > Protopterus > Protopterus annectens. The sequence goes on along the minus strand of NC_056739.1, from coordinate 1,089,647,423 downwards.
TTTTATGTTTTAATGTGTATACTTACATGTTGGTTTATTCTAAGGTAATTTTAAGCACCTGAAACAATGCTTATTACATTATATGTTGAACGGTATGGTTACCGTCGCTATAGTGTATGTGTCATCAACTTTGTTGTAATTTTGGGGCCATGCAGTTTAGCCTTAAGCTCACTAGAGGGACTTTAGAGTCCAGGTATACTTCCTGTAAACTTCGTCACTTCCACATACTGGGACTTGATTTCATAGTTACTAGTGAACTATAGGATGGTTTTAAATTTATTGAGCCAATGGTTTGTTGTTAAGATTCAGTTGGTGAGTACTTAAATGCTCAGATCTTGTTTTTAATTTATCTGATGAAGCGGTATTGTTAACCGCGAAAGCGCTTATCATTAAAGGTTCTTCTATTCTTTTATATTGGTCCTGGAGTTATTACAAGCGTCTTTGCACCGATGAAAGTTGGATTTTGAACCGAAGGGTTTGTGTACTGCATACAGCTTTGCTTTTTCGATTTGGAGTTTATTTGTGCATGTCTAAGCTGTTGTGAGTCAACCGAAGGGTTTATGTTATATTTTCTGACTTTTGCTTCAACGTACAAGTTGATGGGAGTCAACTGAAGGGTTTGTGCTTTACCTCTTGGCTTCCGATTTGCTGTATGAACCGATTTGCTGTATGAACTAGTTGTGTTTTAGACATTGTTTTATTCAAGTGGCCTACAGCAACATATTTTTATTTGGACTCATTTGGTTCAGTCTATTTGCTTCTTCGCCTTTGGGTCTTTTCGATATATATATATATATATATATATGTGTGTGTGTGTGTGTGTGTGTGTGTGTGTATAAGGTTCCACTTCTAACCATCAAAATTTCAAAACATTGAAATTCTGATCATCGAGACCAGAACATCGCATTTTGAAATATCAAAGGTTACAAGGGTAACCAAAAAAAAAAGAAAAATAAATTTTAACAATTGTATGCACGGGGCCCCCCTGTACCCCCAATGCCCCAACTTTAATTTTCCAATTCAGAGACCTCACTACAGTGGAGTAAAGGGAAATCTCCCGTTTAGCGCTATATGCAGAAGTGCTAAACGGGAGATTTTCCATACCCTATCTGTAGTGCCATCACAAAGATGGCACATAGACACATACAGTATGCAGGGCACCTTGGTGCCCTGCAAAAACACAAACATTCTCCCACCTACACTTACCTTTTTCTTCCTCTTCAAACCTTCGATGTTTTAAAACTTGATGTTCTTGTCTCAATGATCTGAACTTCGATGTTTTAAACGTTCGATGGTTTGTGTATATATATATGTGTATATATATATATATGTGTGTGTGTGCATATGTGCATATTTATACACATATATATATATATATATATATATATATATATATATATCTATATATACCATGAATGGGGTATATATATATATATATATATATATATATATATATATATATATATATGTGTGTGTGTGTGTGTGTGTGTGTGTGTGTGTGTGTGTGGTATTTGTATATATACATACATAAAGCGTGTGTGTATACAGCTGTTGTCTTTAGTATGATTTGATATGCTTGCAGTCTGAATTTCAACAGGGCAGGTTCTACCCTCTTTTCTCTCATACTTTTTGGTATCGATTGTTGTGTGCTGAATTCACTCATACACACACACACACACACACACACACACACACACACACACACACACACACAAAACAAAAAGTGTTTGGAAAATGAAGAGACTGGCAAATAATGTCACAGTTACAGATGTTGCATGGGAGGCTGGAAAATCAATTGCATACTTGTTAATGCATTTAAATTTTAGTGCACATCTCTTATGAGAAATTGCTTTTTCTTGATGTACAATAATAGTGTGATGCATTATATACTTCTACATTTGCTTCATCACCAACACTCAAGTCTCACATTTGGGATGTGGGGAAGGTTGTGTGTTCTATTCCGACCACAATTTTTTGCTTTCAATTTCCACTATTGACACTACACTCCTAAATGGGTTGTCCTGCAGATGACATGTTAAACCAAGGTCCTGTCTGCCTGAAATTATGGTAGTACATGTGCAGGCAAAAGATTCCATGGCATTAATTAAATGGGGTTTAATTTAATTTAATTTAATTAATTATATTGCACAAATCTTAATTGTATGGCATTAGCCTCTTTCAAAAACATGGGTGGCCACGGTGGTGCAGAGGTTAGCATTGCCGCCTTACAGCCAGAGGTTCTCCAGTTCGATCCTCGGCTGGCGTGCCTTCTGTGTGGAGTCTGCATGTCCTCCCTGTGGTCACGTGGGTTTCCTCCGGGTGATCCGGTTTCCTCCCACCTCCCAAAGACATGTTGTAGGTGGATTGGGTACTCTAAATTGGCCTTAGGCGTGAGTGCGTGTGTGTGCCTTCCATGCAAGGTTGGGCACCGGGCTGGCAACTTGACACTGTGAAACTCCACTACCAATAATGAGCGGACAGGTGATACGCTGTGGCGACCCCTAACCAGGAAATCCCGAAAGAAGAAGAAAAAGTCTTTTTCAGAAACATACAGTGTTGTACAAAAGACAGAATTTCCAAGCAAGTTATGGTCCATGTCTCATATTTTGTTATATAACACCTTAGCACATTTGGCTTACCAAAATACCCAAAAGATATACATACATGTAAGTAAACTGCTTAGCCTTAACAAACTGAATCATTAATTAAATCATTAACAAAACTTGCAGATGATGTTCGTATTTTCTAAAAATATTTCAAAATTCTATGTCTTCTACTTTCAAGAAAAAAAACATAGTCAATAGTTTCTAATAAACCATGAAAAACTTCTTTCATTTATTAGTTTATATAATAATTATGATGCTTTAATGGGTAATTTGTAATGTCCTAAATACAAAAAAAATGCTGAATAAATTTTATATTTGTCACATAGACTCAATGTTATATATATCCCTCCAAAAAAATGTGACGACTTAATAATCCCGAGCCAGGGTGATAAAAAAAGTCTTCATTACTACATCAGCCCAATCAAGGGATTCGGGAGTAACCATTGGAACTGATTAATTCCCACTGTTTCATTTTGTTTTTTTAAGAAAACTTCTTTCTACATCTGTAAACCAACAACAATTTACTTTCTAAGAGTTGTCCAAAGTACATAGGCAAATAAGGATTAAAATCTATTATTATCACATAGTAAGTTGGAAATTGATATAGCTAATTCACTGTCAACGAAAGCTGTCCTTTTCCAGTAGTATTAAAGAAGAGCAAATCTAACAGTGTTAAAAAAATGTGTAACCGCACTTCTGGAGAACACCCATGTATCCTCATTTAAGTGAAAGTGCACTCACATATAACATACTACATTTATTATCCCTGAGATCACCATACCTTGGAGAAAGTTATATGTATTACATGGAAAATTTAAACCAAAAATCTGTTTTTTTTGGTAATACTGGAAAATATTTCACTGAATCATTATTCCCTAAATGCTCATTCAAATGCATGAGATATGACCCTCTGTTTTTAGAAAATAAAATAAAATGAACTCTCACTGGAAGAAAACATGAAACAATTTATTTTAATTCATTCCTCTCAGAACTGTGGAAATGATACTGAAGGTATCTAATATCACAAAGTCTACTCCCCTAGTTAAGAAAACTGCTGTACACCAAACCTGCCAGTGCAAAACTTGGAAGCAAATAAAACTGTTCATGTCCTTTAAATGTTGTGTAGTTTACAAGGAAAAAGCCCTAATATCTACCATTATCTTTCATGTTGCCTGCATCAATATGTAGTACTGTTACTATATATACTCAAACCAGAGATCATGACAATGGCTTGTCCCCACTGTCACTAAACATACTCACACTAGAGATCATGGCATTGGTGTGTGCCCAGTCTTCTGTTGTTCATCTTAGAAATAAGATGTATCCATAGCTAAATTAGTTTTATGGGATAATATTTCATTGTATTTCTTATTTGCTTCTTCATGCTACCTCTCCTAAGCATCTTCATAACCTATCTATGAAAGTTAAGATACAATCAAAAATTAATAACATTGATAGTATCTTTCATGAAGGGAAAAGGAAAAAAGTCTTGGACATAGGGAACATTCTGGAGGCTTTTAATTATCATTATGCAGAGCATCATAAAGATAAAATAAGTACAAATGAATGTGAGAAGTTAGAGAATATAGCTCCCGACATAACAAGAATTCCTGAGGAACTTAAGTTAGATCTACAAAACCCTATTTCTCTAAAGGAAATTATAGATGGGATTAAAGGAAGTAAGTCTAATAAAGCACCTGGAATAGATGACTTAATTATCAAAATGTATACATTGTTCCCTTCTTCTGTAATCTTTCTCCTACATAAAACCTTTCTTGAAGTTCAAACATTAGCAAATATTCCTCCTTCTTAGAGATATTCTCTAATTTCCCCTATATTAAAAGAGAATAAGGAACCCTAATCATTGCAGCTCATATAGACCAATGTCTTTGTTGAATAATGATTATAAACTATGTCAATTATAGTCAATAGATTGAAAATACCCATATCTAAAACAATTAATGAAGACCAAACTGGTTTCATACATAACAGGCATACACAGGATAATATTAAAAGAGTATTAACTCTGATAGATTACCTCAATAGTGGAAACCATGAAGCATTGATAATAGGTCTAGATATTCAAAAGGCCGTTGACTCCTTAAATTGGGGTTATTTATTTAAAGTCTTACAGTTATTTGATTTTTCCCCCTTTTTATAACAATGATAAAGAAAATCTATGAAAATAATCTAGCATATGTCAAATTAGGTCCCTTTACTTCCAAAGCAATCCAACTCACTACATGTACTAGACAAGGATGTCCCATGTCCCCTATCCTGTTTGGTTTGGCCATAGAAATACTTGCCATTTTAACATGTAATAACCCTATGATAAGAGGTATAAATATATATGACCAATATATTTCTAAAATAATGATGTTTGCTGATGATGTCTTACTTACCTTACCCAACTCTAAGGAAGTGTTAGTTGAAGTTGATATAGTAACAACAAATTTCCAAAAAATCTCAGGACTCTCCTTCAACAAATCTAAATCAAAATATGTATTATTAAATTAAAAAAAGAACATACAGATTCCAGTTAATCATATTACTGGAAACCAAGTTTCATCTCTAGACTATTTAGGAATAGTCCTAGGCAAGAATATAGAGGAAACCTTACAGCTTAACTATGCTAAAGCCATATACTTAAGCAAGACATTAATAAGAAAATGGAATAATGTGTTTATAACATTTGATGATAGGTTGCAACTGATAAAAATTGTTTTGTTACCTAAAATATTATATATAGCACAACCCCTTATACTTCAACCAGGAAAGAAAATCCTTAAAGAATTCACTTCAACTCTGATGAAATTCCTATGGTATCCCAAAAGAAATAAAACGGCATATTCTCATCATATCAGAAAAATGGGAACGGGGGGGGTTAAAATTCCCAGAGACTGAAACTTATATAAAGGCATCTATAATTAAAACAGTGATGAAGTGGATAAATCGTAGATACTCTTCCAATTGGAAACAGTTACACTCCATTATACTTGTTGTATCTTTCAGCTTTTCCCGGTTAGGGGTTGCCACAGCGGAACTCCGGTCCGCTAATGATTGGCAGTAGATTTTTACGTGCTGAGTTGCCAGCTCTGATGCACAACCTTCAATGAAGGTACGCCCATTCATGCATGTCTCCACAAAGAAGACGCTTTAAGCTGAGAATCGAACAGGACAACATCTTACTGTGAGGTGACAATGCTACCGCAGCATCACCACTGCAGTTACACTCCAACACTCCATTATACTAATAAATGAAAATTATTTATCAAAGAAGTCTTTGGTAACTGACAAAGATAAGATAAGGCACTGTTTAAGTTTACATTTACAGTACAATACAACAAAATTAACTAAACTAATACTAATAAACAATATTTTTGATATGTTTAGAAAATTCATTAACATAAATCTAGATATGAAACTGTGGCATAGATTTTTAACACCATTTACTATTACAATGGATTTTTCTGATAAAATACATAGAGAGATTTTTGGTTTATGGGAAAATAATAACCTATTTTATTGGCTGCAATGTACTGAAAACCAGCAAGCTTTGAACACACAAAGTATATTGTCAAACTATGGCCTATCCCCTAATGACTGGTTGGTTCTTCAGAGTGTCACAGCATACATACACTAAGGATCTGTGTAGAATAATACATAACTCATCCTTCAAAACCATACCAAAAATTATAAACTGGATTTTTGGAATTCTATATAATAATATCAATATTAAGAATGAATTATCACATATATATATATATATATATATATATATATATATATATATATATATATATAAAACACTTTAATTGTCTATAAGACAGCTCCTAAAAATTCTTACTGGCAATACCTAACTAAAGGGTTTCAAGTATCATTATCAATGGAAGATAAAACAAACATTTTATTTTCAGTTAAACTAACTTCTTACTCACAAATCTGGAGGATTTTTCATTGGAAATTTCTGCACAAATCCTTTTTGACACGAGAAACTCTCAGAAATGAACCCTTCAAACAGCAAGCTATGTTGGAGATGTCATCTGTCCACTAATGCTGACTGGTCTCATATTTTTTATGACTGTACTAATATTATAGCATATTGGAATGAGATTAACAAATTTCTTCAAGCTATCTATACTGATATATTTGTTTTGACAAAGTCTTTAATTTTATTGACTGTTGTTAATAGTAATAATATGAAGAAAGGTGACCTGTATTTGTTGTGGACAATGTTAACAATAGCCAGAAAATGTATAACTAGAAGACAGAACTCTAATGTAGCACCCACAATGGAGGAATTCCTATCATCACTGAAGAAATGCATACTAATGGAGAAAAGAACTAAAGAGTTAAGAACTTTTCCTAAGCCATTGGTTAATAGTCCATGGAGGAAAGTTTTGAATTTGATTGATACCCTACAGATGGAACCCAACTCTTCCTAACTATCATAGTTTATATATTAACTTATTATTTAACTGCAAATATTTTTATCTGAATCCTCTTTGTCAGGCTGAATGTAAATATTGTAAAAAGTTATTGAATGTTATGAATGTATTAAATTATTGTGTTATTTCATCAAAATAAAAATCATTTGAGTAAAAAAAGAAATAAAATGTATCCAAGTTTTTTACAGAAACTGTCTCACTGTCATTGCTACAAACCTAACTGCATATGCCCTTTGCCACTGCCCAAATGTGTCAACCATTTAGAACCATAGCCTTAGATGAGGTGCAGTCACTCCTGCTTGCAACTGGACTGCAACCTGAGGCAGATGGTATAACATACTTCACTGTACTTCAATAGATATTTTAGTTAATGATTGTAATTTGCCTATTTTTATATTATTTTTACAGAATTCTTAGTAAAAAACTGGACACATTATCAGGAAATCAAGGAGGGGAATTCAGGAGAGAAGTTAGGAACTGAGAGCAACAGCAAAATATTAATGATCATGTATACTCTATCCCTTCTATATGAATACACGTATTCGGCATTTCAGATTAACTGATCCATACTAATGCACCATATGTAATAAAAATTCCAGTAATTATAAGTAAGCAGTTTTTAGCATGTAAATTAAATTTCAAAATATATACATACATGTATGTAAAACTGTTTTCAGACCCTAAAGTGATCAACCAAGATCTCTGACTATGAAAACATTTAAACTGTACTGGCTTCATCACGGAACTTTACATGGAATTCAACTACTCCAAGCAGAGCTTTATTGCAGTTCCTGGAACGACAGCTATAAAACATTGTTACAAGTTACTTCTCTGTGAAGCAATAAGTTCATAATGGTACAGTAAGATGAATTCACAAATTCCATATGTTAACTTCTTTTGAATGGTAATCTCTGTGTTTTCTTATTACATCTTTTCAGTCTGTTGCCTACAGGATGCAATAAAATTTATGGACCTAGAATAAATTAACTGCTGAGGTAAAATGAGCAGTAATACAATTAATGGTTTTAATTTGTCCCTAGGGTTTAAAATCATGTAGTGGACATTTGTAAAGCTGTCTCATAAAATGATATCACTTCTCAAGACCACATGCTGCGGTACCAGTCATCTTTGAACATTACTAGACAGTGTGCGCATTATGGGAGAGTAACCTGATGGTAACTTATGAGGTGCAATCAGCATGCATAAGGAATGAGTGTTGCAGATGTTTTAATGTGTATTTCCATAATAAGGCTGGTCTGGGGAGTATGTCTAGCCATGTAGGGCTTTCACTGTTACGCTTGGAAGAAATACAAACTTAAAAGATGAATTCCTACTGTTCTTAAACTCTTTTTCGTTGAAGTATAACAACAGTTCTGTGCTTATATATGACTGAAGGCACTGTAGGTTAGACAAAGGTAACAGCATGGGCTAAGATGTTTTCACTTGCAGATTCAAAAATGCTGTTGATAAAGGGCCACTTTTAGTAAGTGCAATTCAAAATGAGTAAGTGATTCAGCATTACAGTGCAAATAAAAATTGTACAACCAACTACCAATATTGTTATTCTTGAAAAAAGCAGCACTTAGGGCAGGATATACTCATTGTTTCTTAGACCCATGCCAAATAAAACTGAAGCAATAAAATGCCACACTTTTGTTATACAGTGAATGAGGTGCACTTCAGCTGTATGCTATATCAATAAAGGCAATCATCCATTGAAATAATTAGGTAGTACAGTCCATTGCAGTAACAATAAATAACCCAAATATATAGTCATGATTCAGGGATGTGTCGAGGACTAAAGGAGGAATAAGTAAGTCGTTAGACTTCACTATATAATTTTATGACATGGCATTATTACTCTGATTCATGAAAGCTAATGTGTCATTGTCAGAGTACTCTGCAGTAACGCATACTGGATACACTTTGTGTTCTGTGATTCTTAGTACTATAGCGTAATGGAATGCTAACCGAAGTTCTGCTGTTGCACACAATGCACATCTCAGTTTGAATAAGACAGCCCATATATATATATATATATATATATATATATATATATATATATATATATATATATATATATATATTATATATATAGTGCTAAGACATACTGCTTGACATTTTATTAAGGGGACAGTGTGGCAGATCAGCTCCAGGACAAGAGTAGACATCTGTTAAGATGAACATGTTATCTGTCACTGTTGAATCAGTTTCAGTGAAGTTTTTGCAGCACTTCTCAGAACGCACTCAGCTTTGTCCTAGTACATGCTTCTCTACTACTTTGACTGACGTACTTATGCCATCATGTCAGAATGTTGCCGTGCACCTCATGTAGTATGAAAATGAAATGTATAACAATGCATGTTTCTGAGTAAGAAATGCATAGTGCTGGAGAACAAAGCAATGCTAGACATGATTCAGAATGTCAGTGCTGCAGCTCATTAGATGTAGGACAGACTAAGTCAACTTCCATTCCATTCCATTCCATGTAGGAGGAGAAGGTCATGAATCACAGCCTTAGTCACTTGTGCAACACAGAAGTAACCAAAGTCTACTGCTTTATAGAAATGCATTGAACCCAAACAGAACTCATACACTGAATGAAAAACAAAGCAAAAAACAAGGAATGCTGCAAAATGTTATACCAGATTAAAAACAGCTTAGAAGCTGCCCCCGAAAAATAATTACTTAAGTCCATGGGGAATAGGAAGGAAAACTAAAAGAAGATTGGTTGAGACAAAGATAACATGAAAATACTAAATGGTAATAACCGGTTTCTTATCTGCTTACAGACCAATACATTGTCCATGTAGGATGTCAAATAATTTTTTATTTCAGAATTTATTTTACTGACATGTAGTTTTTCCGGTAAACATTTAATATTTTCTTGTTATTGTAAACTTAATGAACCTTTGCAAATTCTTCACTTAATCTCACGCCTGAGTTTTATCACTAAGAAGCTGAGATCATCATTATTACATACACCTATATACATATATATATATATATATATATATATATATTTATATATATATATATATATATATATATATATATATTTGTGTATATATATATATATATATATATATATATATATATATATATATATGTGTGTGTGTGTGTGTATATGGGTACACTTTGTAATTTTGAAATACTGAAATACTGAATTTCAGTATTTCAAAATCACAAAGTCGAAAACCAAAGCACAACTCACAAATCCGAAAATACATAACCGCAAAATTCAAAATCCCGAAACTACACTACTAATACAGTACACATATAAACAAAAAACTCCCCCCCACAATCAAACAAATGCATCTAAACTACATATAAGCATGGGGAGCAAGCCCCCTGCACCCCCATGTGGGGGGCTGCACCCCCACACCCCCTACTTATATATTCTAACTCCGATATCGCACAAACATAAACACAAATGAAACTCACACACACACATCTTACAGTCCCTCACACACACAAACATCGCAGTCACAACACACACTTACACACACTAAAGCCCCTAACCAACATACTTATATACATAAACTAACCTAAATTAAACCCAAACATCCACACACCGCACCAGCGGAAGCGGAAATTCAAAATCTCCATGCTTCGGGATTTTGAATTTCGCACTTCTGCCGGTTTTGGAACTTTAAGTATTCGGCTTTGTGATTTCAAAATACTGAAATTCTGGATTTCATTATTTCAAAATTACAAAGTGGACCCATATATATACACACACACAGACACACAGACACACACACACACACACACACACACATATATATATATATATATATATATATATATATATATATATATATATATATATATAGGTCCCCTTCAGATGATCGAAGTTTCAAAACTTCAAACACCATATGGCCGAGGACCAGATGATCAAAGTTTTAAAACTTAGAACATTCTGAATGGAGATTGCTGCACAGTGCAATTACCATTTTTGTTGCTGTAGTGTGATCATGGAGTTGGTATATTTAAGTTGCAAGGGGTTGTTTTTATTTTATTTTTACTTTGATGCGTGAAGTTTCAAAACTTCGATCAACTAGTCTTTGGCTATACAATCTACCACTGAGACATCCACAATGAATTAAGAGTATGTTAACAAATGAAAAATATAGCATAGTTCATTGTGGTAAACAAAAGACATGTTTTCCATAACTTATAGGTGACAAACCCATCCAGTCAGATAATGTCACAAAAAAACTAAGCACTCTTGTTGATAATTCCTTATTGTTTCACCCTCATATTTCTGCAGTACTTTGGAAAGTCTTTTATCTAGCTCATGTAATTTCTAAAGGCAGTTTCTCTAGAAACAAAGCAATTTCAGTTCCTCTTTAGTTATATCTCATCAGACTCTCTATTTAATATAATGCCCCTTTTTCATGTATCACTCAGCTTGAGATACCTCAATAATTCTTAACTAAAAAGATCAGTAGCCTTCAATATCTGTTACCAGGAAAAATTGTCAGACCTCTCTGTTCTCAGTCTTTTACAGACTTTTTAGAGGCGATTTGTAAATATTCTTTCCAGCCATGAAAGATCTGACCCTTTTTATCTCCTATTCGATTGCAGAACAAATGATTCCCCAAATACGCAGTTAAAGGAACTACATGTTCTAAGACATGTTGGCATCATAGATTCATATCTCAAGGTATCCCCACTACATGTCAAGTACAGAACCACCTTTGTCACCTTCAAGGTAAACCTATACAACTGAACATGTAATAGTGTCCAGACTGACTGATTAAAACTTACCTATGAAACTGTGAAACTATGTCATGCAGAATTTTCATGACTTGACAAGTTAAAAAAATCATGTCATCAGCACAGAAGATACATGAATGTTTTCACTTGCAGTCATAATTGTGCCATAACATTATGATGCTAAGAAGTCTTTGCCAAATATATACTGCATTGCTAAATAGCTGGAGAGAGGGAGAAAGATAGAGATAGAGACAGAAAATAAAATTCCTGGTAGGAGTTCTTTGTTAGATATTGGTCATATATATTTAAATGCTAATGAGCTAACTAGAATGCTTGGCATATCATGTGGTACACAGAGCTTCCCAGCATTCAGAAAGCAGTAGACCAGATCAGGCCAAGTTAATTTCCAAAAGACTATCTTCAAGATCCAAGGAAGTTATGTTACCACTGTTCTCTTCCCCTTAATCAGACCCATCATCAAATACAATTCCTGTTAAACTGGATTAACAGCATGTACACAAACAGACTGTACAACTGTATATTTGTATAATGACAGATTTATAGAAACCAGCCAACCAAGCACTACTGTATGATTATAACTGTGATGATAGGAGATACTTTCAGCCCAGCTAGCTGGAATTTTGTAAGATGCTTTTGTTACAAATGTATTAGAACTATATTTCATGTATATATCAAACTGTTGGTACAGAAGTGTGTGTTGAAAAGGATTTGCAAAGTGCTGTTTAAAATGTAACCACGGTGTGCCCTATTGGAATAGAACAGAAATATACATGTACTATTGTAACTGTTAAAATGTATATATTTTAACAGTGGAAACTGAAATACAGGAGGTTAACTTCAGAACAATAGCTAAAATTAAATTACTTTATAGTTACGCAATAAAAGATGATATATTTCAGTTTTCAGTGCAACAAAAGACACAATGTCTGTACTAGGTAGCTCTCTGTGTTGTCTTTAGGGTGAAATAATTACTAGTCTTGAAATGTGGAGGAATGTAATTGTGTTATGACTTCCAGCATCTGCCAAACATCTGAGGTCTATGTAGTCTTACAGGTAGATGCTAAATACTTCTAACTTCGAACAGTGGGGGATTCATCTGGGAACTAGAGTCAGATGACAAGAAATTATGTCATTCTGCAAGGTATCACAGCAGTAATATTTGAAATATTAATTTGAGAAGTCTCTTAGAGAGAAAGATCATTCTGCATTATGTCTTGGACCTGACAACAACAAGATCCATTCACCACATATCTGCCTTGCTCTAATGAAGTAAGTTTCTAGGGAACAGTATAACTCTCTTAGATACAGTCAGAACTATAGTGAAGCTTAGTTTAGATATTTTTCTGTATTTATTTGAGACTGTCCTGCAATGTTGTTTTAAATATTTCCTGTGGTTTTAAACTCTGATGTTACTGTGAATATACACTGAGTGTTTTCTTGTTCTTTTATTATTAAATATATTTACACCTTTCATTGTGGTTGATGTGTGTAGAGATATGTAAGTTTTGAGAGTACTTGCATATTTATTTGATGAGACTGTGTAGGCCCTTCTAATAGCCTTGCTCTTGGTCAAACTACCATTTGTATTAATGCTAATATAAGATTGGACACCCTTTGTTAAGGGCCTTAGTAGCTTTTAAGGAGTTGACTAGTGACAGAAGGGGACATAGCTATTAAACTTGTGCCAGCCTCCCCCAGGTGTGTCTGTGTGTAAATCAAATCTCAAAGAGTGTGTGTGTCAGCTACTTGGGCAGGGACACAAAGCAATGATTGGACAGAGAGGGTGCTGGAGGCCTTGGCTTGGTCACTCAGCTGAGATCTCATGTCTATAGCTATGCTTGTGGGAAGTCTTACTGGGGATCTGGAGAAAGAGGGAGAAACCAGCCCTGGACTGACTGTGATCTCTGTGTGTGCTTTTAAGGGAAATTGCACTTGATGCATAGACCTGCATCTGGAAATATTGTGTGTGTACTTGCTATTCTCCCAGTATACGTCCCCCACTGCTGCCATTGGTGAGGATTGATGCTCCTTGATTACTGGTCCAGTGGTGGGGCATCACACATACTGGTTGGCATTGGTGGGATATCCACATCACATATTGATGAACAGTGGCAGGAGCACCACATCACCTACTGGGATCCAATGGTGTGGATATTGAACTCCTATAGCCTATAAACAGTGGTCACTAAAGAAAGTGTTTGTATTCTCAAGCAGCCACACAGTAGACATTCAGAGTTTCATATCACAATAGTTTTATTTATTTTTTTGTTAACATAGTTAATCAGGGAGAGCAGGCAAGGATATCAGGAGATGATTATGGCAAGCTGACAAGGAACCAGTTGGCTGAAATGCCAAGCCAAAGGATTGGGGCATGCCTACCTGACTATGTTGCCAGTGATGAGGACTGAAGCTTGTTGTTTACTGGTCCGTCCAGTGGTGGGGCATCACAATAACATTTACTTTATAACACAGATATAATACTGTCAGAGTACACTGCAATTCCTCAGCTAGCTCAGATTACAAAATGTCCACCTCAAAAGTCTTCTTTTATAGTTTCAAAAATGTTGTCCTTGATGAAAACATTATTTTCCGGTATTGAAGCCTTCTTTGTCTGTATTATCACAATCCAGAGAGAACCAGTTCCATCAGCAAGCCAAAATGTTCTTCAAAAAATGTTCTTTCATTGATAGAATAGCCTGTAACTTTTTCCTCTGTGTTATCCATGTTCTTTCAGAGAAAGCCAGTTCTCAGCATGCCAAAATGTTGTTACATTGATAGGACAGCTGTAACATTTTCTGTTGTGTTAGCCATGTTACTTTAGCTTGAATATCTGTGTACATTCAACTGCTTGGGATATCTCAACAAGCATTTATTGTTAATGCCATTTGTTACAAAACATTCAGAAATATTAATATATGTTTTGTTCCACACAAGCACATTCTGTTAAGTCAATCTATCACATGCTATTCTAAAAATATATCACACTGTTGTTATGATTACCAAACCTCTGTTACTATGAAGGAGAAACAACTATACTTTCTGTTTCGCAATATGTCATGCAAGCACATCCTGTTAAGTTAATCATTTATAAATATAGTATCATGCAAGCACATTCTTGTTATTTCTTCCTGATTTGCAAGCTCTGTATTTTCTCCTAGTCCTAAAAAAATGTCACACTGTTATGAGAGACAGCAGCTTTACCAGTACATGCTATTAATATGAGAAAAACTGTTTTACCAAATCACATGCATGCCATTTCTATGAGGGACATGCAAGCACATTCTGTTAAGCTAATATATAATTCTATCAGTTCCCCTTTTGGTATGTGCAAATCCAAGTATATTTACTCATCTGGAAAAGCCCCAGTGATTTTTTAACCAAAAAATAAACACCTTAAATCCTTCAACTTACTCTCTTTATCCTCAGTAGCCTACCAGCTGCTCTGCCATGACCTTTGTCTCACTTTATGAGCAACAAAAGAACTGATCCTACTTG
This sequence comes from Protopterus annectens, assembly GCF_019279795.1. Taxonomy (NCBI): domain Eukaryota; kingdom Metazoa; phylum Chordata; order Ceratodontiformes; family Protopteridae; genus Protopterus; species Protopterus annectens. The sequence continues at coordinate 1,089,632,131 of NC_056739.1, read as the reverse complement.
ACTTCATATTTCTTCAATTCTTCACAGAACAGTGGTTCTACAAATAGCTGTGCTAAAGAATGTACATTTACACAAATAAACAAGCCTTGGTGGGTGAAAGATTCCTAACTCAATGTGTTCCCAGCCCAGGTAATAAGTCATCAATTCAGGTTAAGCAAAGAACTAGTTTGTCTGCATTTAAGGCTGGTCTTGATGATTGGATAGGTAGATATAATTTGCATCAGGATTATCATGTATGGCCCTGTTTGATTTTGGAAGTGATCACTATCAAGTACACATAAATGGATGCCAAGAAATATATTTCCTGTTCAAAGTTCTTAATTTTCAAACTACAGAATTATCATTTTATTTGAAATATGGCTGAGCTGCAACATTCTATACTATCTATGCTTCACAAAGGAAACCTAGCCACACACTGGAAGATGTGGATCCAGAAATGTGATTTATTCCTCATTGCCAGTGAATTACTTGGAAAAGTATGAAACAATTCAATGTGGTACAGTCTTGCCTGTTGCTAGGGATGAAGCATAAATATATTTAATTTTTTTAATTCTCCTGAAAAATAAAAACAAAATAACAATACTTAGAGATGCATTCAGTAATTACTGACATCCCTGGAAGAACCTATACTGTATTAATCATTCGTTCTTTAGAAACACACACACAGTCTGCAGATACTGTAACTGTTTATATTACTAATGGGAAGAATTCAACACTAAGTTCACACTAGGTTCATAGGTAGGTACTAGGCTATCAGCCCAAGGGCCTAAGTAAGCCTAGCCAACAAGGTTCCCTGGCTTACGCCACCCAAGAAAGTTCATTTCCTGTGCCCCTGTCGAGCAGAGCCACTCATCAAGATTTTTCTTGAAGAGTGCTAATGAGGAACTTTGCTTGACATAGATGGGTAGCTTATTCCAGAGTATAAAAAGTCTTTGGTACAGGAATCTATCCCTCCAGCATGTCCTGTTTATTGTGGTGACAATGTTTAGGTCCCTAGAGCATGTAGCTCAGAGGGATTGGGATTTCTTTAGGTGTAGCATGTCTAACAGCTCTGGGTTTAACATAGCTTTATATGTTAGGCAGAGATCTCCTCGTAGTAGGCGATATGCTACAGAGTAAAGCTGGAGTTTTTTGAGATGGTCAGTGTAGGGCATCTGTTTGAGGCCAGTAATCCTCTTTGTGAGGTACTTCTGTGGCCTTTCCAGCTGCTGCACATGTCTTGTTAGGTACATTCCAAAAGGGGCCTTGTACTCTATAATGGGTCTAATGAGTGCCAAATAGAGGGGAACAATGACCTCTTTTTTTCCTGGATGAGAACCCTTTTGTGATGAGGTGTGCCACATAGAAGGATTTTCTGACTACTATGGCGATGTGATTATGAAAGGAGAGACTACTGTCCACCTGGGTCCGAAGGTCTCTTATCACACATTTGGCATTAAGTAGACTGCCATTTATGTGGCAGTTCATGGGTACAGAGTTTTTACCAAAGGGGATGACAATGCACTTTTTGGCATTGAGTTTGAAGCCATGCCTCTGACAAGAGGCATCTGTCTCAGTGAGGCCCTTCTGTAGGATGTCCACATCATTTGGGGACTCGACTGTGGCTCCTAGTTTGCAGTAATCTGTGAACTGCATTAGCCAGAGGCCTTCTGTGTTAACCTGTACTTCAGAGAAGCAGATACCAAACAGGAGAGGTCCCAGGACTGAACCCTGTGGTACTCCACTTGTCACTGGTTTGAAGTCAGATTTGGAGTCTGCAACTTTTGCAGTGTGGGTTTTGTGAGTGAGTCAGTTGGCAGCCCATCTTGTGATGTACGGATTTATACTTAGTTTAGTGAGTTTAGCTATAATTCCAGAATGGGGGATGGTGTTAAAAGTCTTGGCGAGGTCAAGATAGGCTGTGTGAACCACCTTAGCCTCATCTACAGCTTTGGTGACTGCCTCATAAAAGTCGATCAGGTTCAGAAGGCATGATCTGCCTTTCACAAACCCGAACTGGGTAGGGTCCAGAGTTTGAAGGTTACCAATGTCTTTGTTTATGAGTTCCATGATGATACGTTCCATGGCCTTGCAGACCAGGCTCGTCAGGCTAATAGGGCAATAGTTCCCAGGATCAATGGTGGCTCCCCCTTTGTGAAGTGGGATAACTGTTGCTGTGTGTCATTCATTGGGCACAAAGCCTGACATGAGACTATGATTGAACATGGTGCTTAGCCAGTTCATTCTGAAGTTCATGTAAAACACAGCCTGGGATGTTGTCCAGTCCCAGGGATGCTGTGTTTTTGGTTTTAGAAAGTGCAGCTTTTACCTGCATAGATGTGATTACAGGGACTCTGCATTCTTCCTGTATAGATATGGGCCCTTTACGGGGTGAGAGGACGGTAAAGTTAGCACTGAACCTATCTGCAAGGATGTTGGCAATATCAGTTGGTTCTGTAATTTTCATGCTATTATGCTGAAACTCAGAGCAGATCTGGGTGTTGCCATTGAGATTCTTGACATAGCTATAGAATGCTTTGTGGTTACCTTTAGAATCAATGGCCATTTTGTTTTCATAGCTAGCTTTGGAGGATCTTATAAGGGATCTCAGCTTCTTACTGAGGCTGACCAGGCAGCTCCTCCACTCATGGGATTTTACTCTCTTTTGCAACAGTTTCTTCCTTCTGTTGTAGAGTTTGTTTATGGCAGGGGACCACCAGATTGGCTTCCTTTTTTTGGAGCATAGCATCTTGGATCTGTTTGGGACAACACGATCCATGCACTCTTGTAAGTGCTTTTAGAGAGTGCATTTGTGTAGGATTCAGCAGTTGTAACTGTATTGTCCATCTGCATGGGTGTCATGAAGTTCACCACTTTTGTCTTCAGAAGCATGAAGTTGGCTTTGGAGAAATTTTTTACCGTGGTTTCCTTAATGGTGGGTGGGGGTGGGATGCGGATATCTAGGGTGATTAGCTTATGGTTGGATCTGAGCAATGAGGAGTTGATTTCAGGTGTGGAAAAGCAGTCACTCATTTTGGTAATGACTAGGTCAAGGATATTGTTGCTCCTGGTGGGGGTGTGGATAAGTTGATCCAGGGCATTGGAATTTATGAATTCCAGAAAATGTTGAGCGAAGGAGTTGGTACATGAATAGTTTTCCCAGTTAATGGTGGGGTAGTTGAAATCGCCCATTATTAGGGTGTTTGGTTGAACCCTAATATTTTTTAGTATATCAAGAAAAGAGGCGTGGGAATCCTGGGGCATGGTGGGGGATTTGTAGCAAGCTACAATTTGGATTCCAGTTTTGCCCAGAGTTAGTTGCACTTGAATAACCTCGGATGTTTTATGCTGCACAACTAGCCTGGAGGTGTGGATATCCCTAATGAATATGGACACACCTCCACCTTTGGTGTTCTGGTCCAGGTTAGATGGCCGAAAAGTGTGGTATGAGTTATAGCCTGGTAATGCAGGGGTGCTCTCTAGAGCCTTGAACCAGGTCTAAGTCACTAGACAGATATCGACATTCTCCATTTTAAGGAGTGCCTTGAGTGAGTGTATTTTGAGATTTAGACTTCTAGCATTGAGTAGCATTACCCTCGGTTTTTGCTTGTCTGTTCCTGTTATGGTGGTGAATTTGTCATTTGAGCCTTGCCTAAAAAAGGCACTATAGGGGTGGTAAGAGCCTTAGCCGGTATCTGGAATCCCAGGGGGAACAGGTGCTGGCCGTCTCTGGCAAAGCATCATGGTCTGTCGACCATGTTGTCTCAGGCAGAGAGATGCTGAATCCCCTTAGAATGACACCAGAAGCTTATCCAATTGTTGAAGTCAATCATTTTGTCCTTGTACTGCGGTATAATTCTGGGCAATGGCAGGATGCTACTCAGGGCTAGGGTCATACCTGCCTGGGCTACAAGATTGGAGAGCTCTTCCATGTCTCTTTTCATGTAGTCCATGGAAGTATGTTTCAGGTCGTTCACACCAACATGGACAATGACAGAGTCATATCTGTACTTGTTGTGGAGTGACCTGAGTGCATGGGTTATGCGTGGATCCTGGCACCCGACAGGCAGCTGACAGTAACATTCTCCTTTTTTAGCCTGATGAGGGGGACATCAGTGTACCTGACTATAGAGTCACCTATGAGTAGTGTGTTGGCTACATTGGTTTGACTTATGGGCTGTGGTTTATTGTCACACTGAGTCTGTGGGCTATGTGTCATTTGGATTGTGTTGTGGGGGTGGAGGTTGCTTGTGTTTCTGCTTTGGAGGTCTCTGTTGCTTGAGCAGATTGTTATTGAGAGCCTGTTTTTGTGTTCTATGTGTGGATTTTGGTGGTGTAGGTTTAGTGGGACTATGTGATGAGTGTGGCATGGTACCTTATCCTCTTGACTGTCAAGTGCAGTCTTGTTTAGAGAGAGCTTTACCTCCAGTTTGGCTAGATAAGTGCATCTCTCACAGGTTGTGGTGTTGGGTGGTAGGAGGAAAGGGTTGTCTGTGTACATGAGGCAATTGCTATAATGCCTAAAGATGCCCAGATTCATCAGATAGACAGGAGAGAAGACTGGGAGCTGACCCTTGGACATGCCTGAAGAAAAAACTACTTTCCTCTAGACAAGTGAGGAAAGTGAGTATAAGAGCTGTTTTTCTCTAAGCAAGTGAGGAAAGTTAATACAAAAACTGTTTTCCTCTAGGTAAAGAGAAAGGTTGAGTGCTGTAGTAATTTATAGCTTATTTCGTGCTAACAACAAGTTCTGAACAAGTGCTGAGCATGAATAAGCAAATTCAAGTGCTAAAACTATGAATCTGTACCTGGATCTTGTGGTAGATAGGCTACCTAGTGCTTACCACTCCCTGTGATAAGCTAAAATGCTTCCCTCCAACACAGAAAGGATTGGGGTCTCATAAGCTTATAAACAGTCCTGGATACAGCAAATCTGTATCTGGACTAGACTAGTTACAGGAAAGATGGGAAACAAGCGCAAGCATGGGCTTTTAAACCAGTAAGTTGAAAGAGATGTACAAACTGCCCAAACGGCCAATCAGCTACAATTTGTAGGCCAGAAAACATTCTTGTGGTAGATAGGCTACCTAGTGCTTACCACTCCCACTGATAAGCTAGAAGGCTTCCCTCCAACACAGAAAGGGGGGCTAAGAAGCTTACAAACAGTCCTGAATACAGCAAATCTGTATCTGGACTAGACTAGTTACAGGAAAGGTGGGAAACAAGCACAAATGCAGGCTTTTAAACCAGAAAGTTGAAAGAGATGGAAAAACTGCCCAAATGGTCAATAAACTACAATTTCTGGGCCAGAAACCCCTTCCAGTCCTCAACTTAAGGAGTACATTTTTCTAAAGTAAAAAATAGAAAAACTTGGAACCCTTTGTATGCCTGTGCATGCTTAGTAAGAGCATTTTTATTATGTTCCTTGTGTATACAATAAACATACTGATATATGTCTCATTCAAAGTAACTATTGGACCCCACACCCCCAAAGGATCAAAAATACTAAGGAACTTCTCCAAAGCAAACTGCAACCTGCTAAGTGACAGTATAAAAAGTTTTATACCCCCTGCAATCACAGGCAATAATGACTCCTATGCAGAGATGTACACAAATCCCCTGTATAATCACCTTAGCAACTGTGTAGACTCAGCTGTGCCTGACTAGATTAAAAGCAGGCCATCCCAAAAATACAAGCCACCTTGGTGGAAATCTAGTATTAACAGACTGTACAACAAAAGGAAAACCTGATGTCCAAGAACAAGAGGCAACTGCCTTTGCAGAGGCAGAACCCCCCCCCCCCGATTGAACAAGCAAATCAGAAGTGTTGTAAAGTTGTCTAAAACTAATTATGAAGCTAAAATAGTATCCCTAGCCACAGACAATCAGAAGGCATTCTTTAACTATGTCTAAAGTTTAAAAGGGAGTGCCCAGCCATATATGTGCCAGATTGGTAGTAGACAGTACCACTCACACTATACCAGAGGAAATTGCCAACCTGTTAGCTGGCAAATCTGGTGCAAATTTCACCCCCCATCCCCACCAGCCATACCCCAAAGCATACCGGACACCAATTCTCTACCTAGTATCTCTACAGATCAAGTCATGTTGTCTCTCTCAAATGCCAAAAGCACAGCCTCAATGGCACCAGATAACATCCCAGGTTGCTTACTAAGCAATCTAAAAAAAGACCTAGCTGACCCACTTGCTGTTCTCTTTGTCCATAGTCTGAGAACTGGCTTTGTACCATAAGAATGGAGAACAGCAACAACAGTTTTCCCCTTGCATAAAGGGGGGGGCATCAACTGACCCTGGAGACTATTGACCCATAAGTCTAACCAGCCTCATCTGCAGGGCCATGGAAAGGATCATCATAGACCTTATCAACAAGGAAATAGGTGACTTTCAAACTCTAGACCCAATGCAGTCTGGCTTCGTTAAGGGTAGATCGCACTTATTGAACCTGGTAGACATCTTTGAGAAAGTTACCAAAGCTCTGGATGAAGGTAAGCCAGTGACATTAACAAAACATGCTGGAGAAACATGTATGTCTCCCAGAGATTGCAGCTGGTCTGGAATAAACTTCCAATTGATGTGAAGCAGTGCTCCTCAAAGACTCTATTCAAGCGCAACCTGGACAAATGAATGGGTGACCGAAAACTCACCCTGAGGGTGGCATCCATGTCCGTCATAAACAGGGGTATTTGGTGCTAATCTGTAAAGTACATCAATTGAACCAAGGACAATTGGGGCAACCCAAGATTAACATGGCTAGGCTTACAAAAGCTCTAAGGCCACTAGCCTAGTAACCTCCTATGAATCTATTTAAAAATATTGTATGTCTCACAGAAAGCCAGGTACACCATACCTTGGGTGTTATAATTATATGTCCCTGCTTGCTTCCAGTGTTTTGTAGTTTTAATGGCATCTCCTCTTCATTGATATTAGTATATGGACACTGATTACAAAAACCTGCATTTAAAGGTACAAGTACCCCACTGCTGCTGAAACCAGAACACATCCTATCCAATAAATTCTAACATTTGGTTTCTGTTTAAACACAATGTTTGGCCAATACCCCAAAATATGTCCCAGTACCTCTAAGTGTTCAAAAACTTCCAGGTGCTTTCTTACTATATTTCTTATTTATTTCCAAATAGTAATGTTTTGAACCATAAAGGGCTTGTTAAACTCCCATTCCAGTTTTAAAAAATTGTCTCGATCATACAAATCCATGCCATATTTAATAATAGGCCAATACGCATTACATTGTTGGTTAACAATATCATTAGAGATAGTCTCTATAAAATCCTTGAGATATTGCTTCTCCAAGACTGACTTCTGATAATATATAATTTAAAAAAAAGGTGGAAACTTTGACACAAGTAAATGTAGGATAAATATGGGATGGACTCATATGATTGAGACAAATTTCTGAAAAATGGGGGGGGGGGTTAAGAAATCATGTGTTTTTAGAAACTGGTATAGAGGAAATGATGTTAATATTTTACATGCAGCTCTGATGAAGTCTAAAGGATGTAAAATATAAATAAAAATAGATGAAAGCAATTAACTAGATTGTTTTAATTCTAATAAAAAATGTTGGATTGTATTCTTCATGTTTCAGGGTTGTTTTTGTGGGGATATCTTATCCATGTTTTTTGATTACTTCACTTTGTTGCTGTAGACATAAGTGTTGACTTCACTTATTTACTATTTGGATTGGTTTTCTGGTTATAGAAACACCTTGTGATGTCCTCACCCGAAATGTCTGAAACTGAGGCAGTGTCTACACCTTCCAGTGTGAACTTGTATAGTATGGTTGGTAAAATGTAACTATTTTAGTTCAACAGTTAACAAAAGTGACTGCTAAACTTAACACTGCCAAGGGTGTTCAACACAGTTCCAGTGGGAAAACTTTACTGGAATTTATTGCACTTAATTGTGATGATGTAGTTACTGTTGGTAACGCCCAACTGGAATCAAACCAGACAGAAGGAACACACAAAAATATGTTGCTGGTAAACAAATAGTTAAATACATCTTCTGGCCAAGGAAGAGTAGGTAACATCAATGATGGACCGATTGAATTGTTGGCCCGTCAGACTGATAAATTGGATAAGACTTTGTTTAAATACAAATCTTTGCAGTTGTACAATTATTTTCTGGAAGATGCAATTACAAGAAGACATGCACCCAAGGGGTTATGCCTCTGGAGATTTCTGAACTGGATGGAAGTGTACTGCATGTGGAATTAAATCATTTTTTTACAAAATGTGATGTGAGTACATGAAATTGCTTGCCAAAGGCAATGGGAGAAAGATGACCGAGTCTTGTCAGGAAATTGCAACACAAATTAACTCCATCACTAAGGATTTATTTGAGTCATATTAATAGAAATAAGATATTTTTCTCACAACTGAGCAGAAGATGAAAATCAACAAATGCAAGAGGGAAATTAAATTGCTTAGGGATGACAAGGACTATCAGATGAATAATGTGTACACTGTACAGGGGAAGAAAGAAAGACAGCCTTGGAATAATGAATTCAGCAAGGGTCAAGTTGAAGGTTCTCACCATAATTACAATGAAGATGAACCACAAAATGAATTCCCTTAAGGGTAATGAGGTCCATGATGGTTGTAGAGAATAGCAAATCGATCCAAGGGTCATTCAAAGTGGAAGAACAAGGGCCAATATATAGACAGCAAAAATCTGAGAACAGAACAACCAGCCCAGGGGGACAAGCTGAAGCATACTCAGTGGCAAATAAAATGGTAATTGCAGACGTCTATTCTTCTAACCCCATGGAAGGCACTCTACAAATATCTTGGTTGTAAAATTTTAAGATATACTATTACAGTTGGCTGGCTATCAACAGTTCTTATCATAAATAATTGTTTTGAAAAGGGCTTTCTTTTGTCCCCAGTGGGCCATCTGATGTAGTAAATACTTTGTTGTTGTAAAACTGTTTACAAGTTATCTAAATTTAAGTTTGTTGCACAAGCAGAATAGACCATCTGATAATGCAAACATGTAATATAAAAGAAAAAATTCCTATAATCTTCACCTGCCCTCAGTCAATTTGTTTGAAAAATTATGTGAGAAGGACTTTGGGAAAGAGCTAGGAGAGAGAGCTGGGAGGTAAACCTGCCAACAAATTTCATAACTTATACCATTATGAGAGACAACTTCAAAAAGAACTTTCTAGTGACAAAACAGTTTTTTTATTAAACCAAAGGGGGCAGGCTTGCAGTGATGGACTTGGTGGATTATATTGGTAGAATGCAAAATTTGCTGAGCCACCTAACAGATGGTCTCTGATAATAAGATTATTGTTGCTTACCACAAAATAGGTTTATAATAGAATACATGCTTATGAATGGGCACATTACCAACAACCTGCATAATTTTTTTAAAAGGCTGAACACCCAGTAATTCCCGTCATTTTTGAGATTCCTAAAATCCATATTGACATTTACAATTCAGCACTGTGGCCTTTTGTATCCACAGGAGGTTTGAAAACTGAATCCCTGGTAAGATTTATCAATGATAAGTTGAAGATCTTATAGATAGATAGATTAGTACTAAGCTAACTGCCCTTGCGAGCCATTTTAAGCTTAGCCAGTTATCCCTTGTGAGACTCAAACCCTGCACCTTGTGTTTGTAAGGCAACCACCTGAACCATTAGGCCACCCTCCCAACCCCTTTTATGTTTTATGGCTTTAACAAGCATGTAGTCAGGATTTCTTTGGACTTGTTAAGTAATTAGGTAAAAGAACTGAACAGCTCATATCACACATTTTGTGACCCTTGATGTTAAAAATCTTTTTTCCACAATACAGCATAAGGGATTAGAGTGCTTCGATGACAGCATTGAGCATCTTGAGTTTTTGACACAGTTGAATAATGACTAATTTTGGATTTTATATCCATTGTTTTACATGATATATATATGTGTTTTTGACAGAATTCTATAAACAGGTACAGTGTGTAGCAATGGGTCAAACTTGTGCACCCATCTAGACCATTTCTGTGGTATGATAGTGGAAGCAACACTCTGTGTTTAACTGTTGTTTATATTTCAGCATTGTAAACTATTATAGGTTCTTGCATTATATATACACTGGCATGACTGGCATAATGCAACAGCTTCAAGATTTTGTTGCTTATTTACATCATACCACTGAATTTTTAAAGTTTAAAAAGTTGTATTAAAGCAGAATACTCTGTCACAAATATTTGTGAGCAAATGGGTGTAACTAAGGAAATGATTTCTTTGAGTTGGGATAAATAGTCTGAATTGTCTAGGCACAGTAAGGCCTTGCCAAGTTTATTTCTGGTGGCTGCCAAAAATCACTTACTAGAAAATGGAAATCAAGGTCTAAACTAACTGTATTTGAACGTGTGTATATTGTAACAGAGATAAAAGCATCTCAAAGTGGGATCTTTATAAAAGTGGAGGAGCAAATTACATAGAAAAAATGGAAATTATGGGAAAAATACATGTAGAATTTTTTTTGGAGGAATGAGGTTTAAGGGAAGGTAGGAATTGCTCAATCTATATAATGTTGGCTTGATGATAATTACACAAAATAATATATGTGATGTATAATGTTTCTAAATGTAAACATGTTAACATGTTTGTTTTCTTTCAAATAAATGTATGTTTGCCTGTGTCTTAAGTGATAGTTCAATAAAAGTGATTAAAAAATGTCTGTCCATTGTTTAGATAAAATACACTAATGACCTATTCAACTGGAAATGACATTTTAATATATAGGACATAATTGTTACACTCTGAAATTGAAAAAAAAAAAAACATTTGCTCTGTTACATCAAAGTTTATGTTTAAGAACTTCAACATATACAAAGAAACTAAGCAGTAAAAACAATACTACAGACTTCAAATATTGGATGAAATTATTTATATTGCTAGAGAAGCATAGAGTTTGAATTTCTGTGAACTGGGTTCATTTGTTATTTAATACTAGTAATGTGTATTTTATAGCCTAGTTATCACTTTAGACATTAGACTCCATTTGTACACACAATTGTTATTATATTTACTTAAATATTTTAGATTTGTTGAATATGTATATAGATTTTTCTTACATTTTAATAAAAAAAGTTTTTGAAAAGTATGAACCAAAACAAGCTTTTTATACTAAGGTTCTTATATAATAGCCTTGTTTTTAACAAGGCTCATATTGCCACACATAAAGCAGTTATCACAGAACTACAAAAGGAGTATACACATAGCTTTGGAAGCTCTAACACTTTTCATGCAGCCACATAATCAATATGCAGCAGAAAAAAGCTTTTAAAGCTGTTGATTAATAAGATGTGTCCTTTGTTTTCCTGCCATTTGCATGATTGTACAAAGAACTTGACAACTTTAAGCTGTTAGAGACACATTGCACTCCTGTATTTTTTTCTTTTAAACCTGCAGTTTACTGGGACTGCTAAATATCTTCATACATTACAAACAATTTTGGTTAAATTGCCAAGTATAACCATTTGTTTGTGTTCTCAAACTGGATTAAAGAACTTCATCTCTTGCACGTTGTTTTTGAAGTGAATTTCTTGAATACATTTAAAGATCATAATAATTGTTTGTGACTGGTGACATAGTCATAATCTCTTATGAAATACAAATATAAATATTCTTATTTGTGCATGAACCTAATGCCCCAAACTTATAGAGTTTAGACATGTTTGATATTTGAAAGAGTTCAGAAATCCTTTCTCCTTGTCTTAGAGGCAAATGGATTGGAAACTGTACTAGTTTTCTGGACTGATAGTAGGGAAACAGTATTCAGAAATCAGTGGCAATTCTCATACAATGAATTTGGCAAAAAGAAATGACCCCCTTACAGTTTTTCCATGCCATTTTCCCTTTATGACAGTAAATCCTCTTTATGGCACTTAGAATTTGGTTGAACTTCTAAAACTACCTTTTTTCTCTTGATGGATTTCCTTCTGTCTTAATGGAAAACAATCTCATCAAGATTTCAAGCTTCCTTTCTTCACATTGGGTGGATTGTTTTCAATATGTGTTACCTATAGTTCATTCCTGTGTAGTTGTTTCTAGAAGCAATGTATATACTGTCTTCTCTTGTGCTGAATTCCTGTGCTGTGAAACTTTAATCTTTGAGAGTGAAATTTTTAATGTTTCTTCAATTCCATGCCATGTTAATATTTAAAATTTATTATATCCAGTATTTTGGGTATGAGCATCCTTTTCATATCCCCCTTGATTTTAAAGTGAGCTTGTTTCAGTTATCTTGTATTCCTATGCACTGAAAGGTGCTCAAAATTCAAAAAAATAAACAATAAGAGCAACAACAGCGACAAGGTTATGAAGCTTAAGAATTGTGTCTTTAGAATATACCCAAACCCATGCATTTAATACATTTAGGTCCATAGGTTTAGGTTCATAGGTTCATACTAGGCTATCTGCCCTAGGGCATTTATAAGCCTAGCCAGAGTGTGTTTGGCTTTCGCCACCCATTTTAAATTAATTTAAGTAAATATCAACAATTACTGTTGGATGAATATTACATAACACAAAATATACTGTTAGGGGATTAACAATTTAATAAATAAAAATACATGAAAATAAAACTCTGGCAGTAATGATAATTATTTTATGAACAGAGATTTCCTACATTTCATTATTTTTGAATTGACATGCCTATCTGGATGCTTGTAAGTTTAATGTCATTTTCTTTCAGCTTTTCCCAGTTAGGGGTCGCCACAGTGGAACTCCGGTCCGCTAATGATTGGTAGTTGATTTTTACGTGCTGAGTTACCAGCCCTGATGCACAACCTTCAACAAAGGTATGCCCATTCATGCATGTCTCCATGCAGAAGACACTCTAGCTGAGAATCGAACCGGACAGCGTCTTACTGTGAGGCAACAACGCTACCGCAGCATTTTGTAAGTTTAATAAAAAGTTAAAAATAAATGAAATCTACTGTTAAGCATTCTTTTGCTATATAACGTAGAAATTTCACCTCATCAAGTGGTGCAATAATTAGTGACACATGACTGCAAGTTGGAAAGCAGCAGCTTAAGAAAACTAGATTTTGAAGTTCATTTATTCTTAACAGAGAGCTGACTGTTCTAACTGTACCCAGCTTGTAGTTTATTTGCATGTAGTAATTCCTAGAAACAGTCTTTATGCTGTATTTTCATGTGCTGAAGTTTTTCCTGTGCATTGCAGTTGTTCTGTCCCATAATATAGCAGCAGTGACTTGTGCATTGCAGCAGCTCTCTCTCCTTTTTTCCTTAGCAATATGTGCCTATCAAAATGAAAACACTGTACACTTTTTAGGAGATCAATTATCTCAACTGTCTCTATCACTAACAGTTTATGACAGTGGAAATCTAAAATAGGTTTGATCAAATATCCTATCCATCCTATGCTAGTGCAATCATTTTCCAAACTTGATGCATCAATGCCTAAGACTGGATTTCAAGGGGGGTAGTTTGTTTTCTGTTCCATGCTAGTCATTAAGTTTCATTGCACCCAGTATCAACATTTTTATTTATATGTCATAAATCTGGACCATATCAGATATTTCACATTCCTGTGAAGTGAAAATAGGGGCACACACAAAAGCAGAAACTAAACCAAAAGTAGGAGATAACACAAGGTTTTGGAGCTCTAGGAGATAACACAAGGTTTTGGAGCTCTTCTTTAAGAATTATTTCTTTTGACTATAGCAAAGCAAAGCAAAGCAAAACGGTATTGTCTTTCAGACTGTACAACCAAAAAGTGAACAGCTGAATGAAATTACATTCCTTCTAGCTCATTAATGCACAGCACAAGCCATTTCAACAAAAACACAGCACAAAAATCACCTAAACAGTTACACACACATATATAACACATATAAAACACAGCACATAAATCACATACAGATAAACACATATAATACAGAGTCCCAGCAACTAAAGCTTCATCTCCATACTGGTAAGACCAGTCAGTACCAACAGTCCAATAAAACAGACATTCAAAGTCTGGATTAGCACACATCCAAGCTGTCACCAGTCACCATCATCCGGCCTCTTCCAGGCCAATGACCACAGTCTTCACGATCACAGTTTCTATCCACCATCCACTCCACCAACCGCATCTTTGCCGGCAGTGATCCAATTCCACTTCCACAAACCATTTGATCTGCCACAACACCCTCCTGCACCCAGTCTCTGCCATCCACTCCACCCGGCTCTCTCCACACACACAGGCCTAAACAGTCACTTCCAGGTCCACCATTCCACCACTCGAACTGCTCTAAGCCACCTGTGCAAATCCACAGTCCACTGTCCAATTGATCCACTGATCCATCGACACCACGGACACCTTTTCTCTACACTCGACCATCAGCGACCAGAAAAAAAAGGTTCAATTACCAGAAACAACAACAGAACACAGAACGAACAATGGGAGCCAAAGAGGCCGCTGTCGTACAAGGTGCCACCATCTTATGTTATATCAATAATGCTATTTATTATATATTATATATAGAATGATATAGCAAGAACCCATGCATTCAATACATTTAAATAATTAACAGCAATTACTGCTACTGTTGCAGGTGTATTGCATATTACAAACATACCATATTACAGAATTAGTAAGCTTAATGAGAAGCAATCAATGAAAGAAAAATGCAGGCATTACGTTATTATTATTATCATTATTATTATTATTATTAATATTATTATTATTATTTTCCCTATACTGACTGTTTTATCAGGTAGCTGCAACATTTATTTCAGTTTGTAGAAGACCTTAATTTAAATATTGGATTTTTTATCACTTGCTCCAATTTTAGTTTATTGTTTTTGATTCTGGTTTCATGTGTTTCATATTTCATTTATTTTAAAATTTTGAACAATTTATTCTATTTTCGTATTTGAATATATAGTCATTCTGTTTTTGTTTCTGGGAGTTACTTGTGTTAATTAATCAACAATGTGTGTTTTTATTGTTAGATCGCTAAAAGTTGTTACTTATATTCTTATGCAAAAGATAATACATACAGAACTTGAGATTACACCACATCATCTGTGTCTGTGTGTTATTTATTAAACCTCCTGATACAACAATCCTCTTCAGATGAAGTCATGGTGATCAACATTTAGAAACCTTTAAAACCAATGTAGCACACTAGTATAACTAGCATATTATTAATCATAAGGCAATAGTCAAAGCATTGCATTATGCCAACAATATATAGTGATTTTATAAAAATACAATTAATTATATATAATTTATTGAAAAAAAATCAAATATGTATGTTCAATGTGTACACAAAATTTAAGAGTTCAGTGTAAGCAGATGACAAATCAAGCATAGATTTTGTTATGTTGATGCCCTGTGGTTGGAGCAGTGGGAGTTGACCTACCACAATTGTTTTTAAGATGCACAGAAAATGTTATGTTCGAATGGTGCCATAACGTCACACTGAGTCTCTCTGACCCCTTAACCTGTACTCCAGTATCAAGCAGAGTGTCCCATATCCCCATACTTGACTAATCTGTATATTGCAATATTAAACGACTGTGCTAGGACTGATACTAAAGTGCAACATGCAACTTTTAGCTGAATTCAATATACAGTTCAGCTTCATGTATATACATATGTCAAACTTTGAAACCCTAATTACTTCTGTTCTTGCAGAGTGGAAATAGAACCTCTATTAGTGTAAGACTTAAGTGGTTGGATTGGGCTATTAAAGAGTTTGTCATATGATTTTTTGAATGTCTGAAGAAGACTGGTATTTCCTAGCCCAAAGCGTTTATGGAATAAAGTTTTAAAAGGTGTGTTTTAAAAAGTGTGCTTCCTGTGAATTCTGCCTTCTGGATTATTACTATTTTCTCAGCTTTTGGTTTTTGTTTGTTGCTGGTTGTTAATATGGCAGAAGACAGTCCACAGATGAATACAAGGCATGTCTCACGAACAGAGTTTGATCAATTGCAAGCTTCTGTTAACAACTTAACTTTGCTAATACAGCAAGTGATTCAACATTCACAAAACACAGTAAATGGTGGCTTGCAGAATGGCTCAGGAGAGCTGAATTCACATATGCAACCTTCCAATTCATCTTTTGACGGTGTTCCACCTGGGCAGGGACATTTTCAAGCCCAGACTGCAATAAGATACAATGTATCTAATTCATCTGTAACTGCAAATGTTACAAATAACTCGAGGCTGGAACAGTGGTTCAATTCAGCAATACCTTCAACTCCAGAGGGTGTGGCCATCAAACAGCTATCGAAAGTAATTTAACACAATATCATGAACTTTTAACAAGATATCATAAACTTTTTCATGAAAATGTATATTTTAGAAAATGCATTAAGCGCAGGCGGGTCCCAAAGGGCCTGCGGTACTGGAAGTACCCTACTGGTTTAGTAGACAATTCAACATTACATAAAGATTTACTTAGTATGTATGATAGACATGGCTGTGAGCTAATGGAACTGTTGGTCCAGTATAATTCTAAAGAAATGGATGAGCTGTATTTAACAGTTAAGACCATGGATGAAACTATTATACAAGAAAATTCTTTGCATCAATTTAAAGTGCAATATGACAGAATTTTTTCCAAAATAGACAACATGAACAAAGCCATAAATCAACCGAAAAAACACAAATTGAAAGGGATGGACTTGCTTATTTAAATGATAAAGCATACCCCAGTCCACACAAAGGGCAACAAAGGACTGTTTCTTTCTCTCACAATGAGAACATCGACCATGAAGATGAAAATGGCCAGGTTTTCACTAATCAGCAGGCCCCTTTGTACCAGCCAGGGGTGCGATGGTCAGAACGAATCCGGAACAAGAGAGTGAATTACAACTACAAGTCTGCGTATTATCTACCGAACCATCAATAGAGGAGGATTTCCCATTCCTTGGACAGGAACCAGAGGAACAGGTAGGTGATTTATATGCATCTAATTCTTTGTCTGTTATAAAAAACTGTACTGGGGATTTTAGCATATATAATTTTAGTACTTATAATATAACTCAGGCCCATGCAGACTTTTTCAATAAAGGCCTGACATTTATACCTCTGAGAAGAGCTAATATGTCTAAAATTTTAATATACTTGATGTTATATGTGAGAAAGCTGAACTTGTCTGTTTATTTTCACAACAGTTATTCTGTACCAACAAATTTATGCATCCCCAGTACCTTCAATCCTGACCTGCATCCTATGTTAAAAACCTTTGAGGGTGCATGTGAACTGGACCTGAGACATTTGCTTGAAAACAACACCCTACCTATTTCCTGTAACTTAACATCTGTGCAACGTAATCTAATGGATGACATTAAAACATCAGGCTCTCTTTGATTTATGCAGCCTGATAAAGGATGGGGGTATTGTTATCATGGACTAGGTGGACTATAACCAACGTATGCTCTAACTATAATATGAGGACTCTTATGTTGAGACATCCCTGAACAAAATCAATATTTCATATGATAGAGTTGATTGTTTTTTATATATGTTAACCCAGGGTCAGCTGACTGTGGAGCAATATAATTATGTTTGTAATACAGCTCCTAAGTTGGCCACAATTTTTGGTGCGCCAAAATTACATCAAGACTTATATAACCCCCCCCCCGACCCATTGTTGACAGTACTTCCTCAAAGACATATTATATACCAAATTTATTGATGAACAACTAAAGCATTATTTGGTCCCTGTTAAGCATCTCTGTTGCGATTCTTGTGATTTTTTGGTGAAATGTAATGACTTACAACAATTCAGACAGGGATTTTTTCTGACAGTTGCTGTAAACGACTTATTTACCTGAATCCCCATATTATTGGGATAGAAGGGTTTACTGAATATTTCACTGATTATGTACATGTTGAACAGGATAATATAAATACAATTTCCCATTTACTTGAACTGGTTTTACACAGCAACTTTTTGTATTATGATGGCCAGTATTTTAAAGAAGTAACAGGTGTAGCCATGGGCTCACCTTGTGGACCATTATATGCAAATGTGGTTATGTTAGTATAGGAATTACAATATTTATTTAATAATGACTTTTTCAAGGTAGTTAAGATGTATGTTCATTTTTTAGATGATTTGTTTATTGCTTGGGATGGTCCTGTTGATTTAATACCAGATTTTGTACAATCTTTAAATACTACAACTGAGATTTTGAAGTGGACATACCAGTTAGGTGTGAACTCTATATCTTACTTGGATGTAGAATTAACTAGAATGAAAGCTGGTTTAAAAGCCTGTGTTTTTAGAAAAAAAAACACATTCTAATAAATACTTGCATTTTACAAGTAACCACTGTTATAAAGGGACAGATGGTATGGGCCAGATGGTAACTGATATGCTTGACTTCTTAAATGAAGTACACTTTATAGGAAACATGTTTGTAAACAGGGGTTACCCGGTGCAGATGGTTAACAATATAAAATTTGAGATCATTAAGAAGAGACTATTGGGCCAATACATTCCCTTATTACAAAACCATCATGCCAGGGCATTTGGTGAAGTTTATGGAGAAGTTTCTCCTTCTACAAATAGTATCCAAAATGAAACTATAGGAATAATGACATCAGGCAATAGGGTGACACCTTTTTCACAACAAGAAAGTGGTGTGCAACAAGCAAAAAATACAAAAAAATGCATTTATTTCTATATTCAATGCCCATAGTAAAAATATAATGGATAGTATTAATAAAAATTGCACATTTATTAGAACAGGTAAACAGGTAATGGAAAAAATTGGCAGTTTTCCTGATTTTGTATTTAGGCGTGATAGCAACCTTAAAGACTAGTGTGACAGTTTATCCCTTTTACATATGCAATCAGTGCAGAAAATGACAATGTGTGGAATTTGTTCACAAAGCAAGTTTATTTTGGAATGTAACCAGGTACACTTGGGTTTCAAGTGCATTATAGTTTCTGGTTGTTTTTCTTGCCAAACAACAGGAGTGATTTATGCTGCAAAATGCAGCTCTTGTCCTGCATATTATGTGGGAAAGACTGAGTGAAAATGTGAACAACGGGTGTATGAACACATTATGATATGCATACACATAAAGAGACCAGTGCTTTAGTAAAATACTTAAAGGAATTCCCAAGTCATAGTTTTACATTTGTCATACTGGAACAGTTGCAAAAAATTACTGAGGGAGGGACCATGGGGTATTTTTTTAGAACATAGAGAGTTGTGGTGGATTTTACACTTGAATGCATCTGCTTATTCAGGGTTAAATGATGCAGTGTCTATTTCTGGTGAGTTAAAATTAAAATCCTTTGATAGATAGATATATATAAATATTTCCATAAATGTTTTTTTAAAAAATGCATTGTTAAAAGTATTTTATTTTAATATGTTGTTGCTTTAAAATGCTATGTCTTTAAGACTTGGGCTATAAAAGAGTTTGTCATATGATTTTTTGAATGTCTGAAGAAGGCTGGTATTTTCTAGCCAAGAGCGCTTTAGGAATAAAATTTTAAAAGGTGTGTTTTAAAAAGTATATTTCCCGCGAATTTTACCTTCTGGATTATTACTATTTTCTCTATTAGTTTATATCATATCTGGCCCAGTGTTTAACAGGGAAGTGCCTGTCAGTGTGTATTAATTTTGGGACCTAAACATTTATTTTTATTTAATAAATCGCAGAGTTTCATATACAGGTTAATGAATTCCTTGTATGGTTTTACTTGCTTCTGTTTTATGCCATACATGACAAGGCTGCCTTGGTCTATACCTACACTGATATTAATAAAATCCCTGGCCTAGGTCATGTTGTATGAATTAATTACTATAAAAGTATTATGGGAATCTAAAGATTCACTCACAAGAGGAATGGCTCCAAACCATTAAGATAATTGATATTTATTAGAGCAAAGTAGAAGGTGTTCAGAATCATAGCACCAGCTAGAGTTTCAAATAAAGCATTAGTTTATTTCAGATTAAGCTGATAACAAAATGTGTTTGTCAGGTGGGATACTGTGAGCAGTGATATGGTAATAAAGGTGCTGCTATCTTTTGCTGGCGTGTACATAGATGCAGAAGTTATTTCCTTTACTTTGCTGATGCAGTTATGGAAATTAGAGGCAGTGAAGGTTAACTGTTATTTATTCCTACACCTAAACCCTCTGTGAAAATGATGTCATATTCATAGAATATATAATAATAATGATGATAATAATAAAGGAACAAAATGTATGTGGTCTATTATGCAAATGTACATTAAAATGCATTATAATATATTCAGTGTATATTCGCACCTGGGAGGTCAAAGTCATATGGTATCACAATTGTAGATTACAAACCAATGGAAAAAAATGATGAATAAATAAAAATGTAAGGCACTTAGCACAAACAAGGTAAGTCTCAATCTATAAATACTTCCTTAAGGCCAAGCAATATTAGGGCCTGTAAAATCATTGTTCATAAAATAGTTTCTAATAATTTGGAGCTTTTCTCCCCTGTGCACCACAGAAAATGGGCTTCTACCCAATCAGACTTTCCTGTTAATCTAATGCCAATAAATAAATACTGTATATTACAGAGGTATCTGCCTAGTTGAAATCTGCACTCTTGTCACCCTACACACACACACACACACACACACACACACACACACACACACACACACACACACACACACACACACACACACACACACACACACACACACACACACACACACACACAAGTTTTGTGCTAAGTCTAAATCTAAATTGATCAAAATTGTGATGATGATCTATATGTTTCCAGTATTTAGAATTTGGAATATTTTGGTTCCTTTACTGAAGTGGATTTGTCCGCATAATACTCTGACTATTAACAAAAAGCTATGCAACCTTTGTTTGACACTGTTCCAGAATGGAATGAATTTCAGTCAGTGTATCTTTGTATTTATTTATTTATTTTTAGTTTGGTGACCAGGGAGGTCCACTGGGCTCTAAGAGCCCGTTTTCAGTGGAGGCCCGAGAAAAGCTCCATAGTACAAAGTATAAACTACATAGTACAGAATACATAGTATAAAGTGAAAGATACATAGTTCAAAGTCAAACAATTCAATACATAGTTGCTAAAAGGGGAGAATAGCTCCATAATACAAGTATAAACTACATAATTCAGAATACACATTACAAAGTAGTACATAATTCAGGAAACATAGTACAAAGTAGAAGCAACATAGTTCAAAGTGAACAAGAGTCAATACATAGTTAACAAAAGGCACAGTAAGCATCTTGTGGGTATAAAATGGCAAGTAAGAACAGTTGGACTGCAATATATATACAGTATATCTTACATATTTACATGTTTGTAGGTTGAGAACAGTTGTGGAGGGTAGAATTTGTTCGTAGGCTAGAAATGTTAGATAGTGATCTGAGAGTAGTTATTGGGGAATAGATCTCTGGTAAGTAAGGGAAATGGGATTTTGGATGTGATAAGTTAGGTAGGTAGTATGCAACTGCACTTCCAGCTATGGGAGAGGTGAGAATGGAGCTGGATTTTGAAGAGTTCAAAGTTTTCAGAGATTCTTAGAGATGGAGGGAGGGAGTTCCATTTTTTAGCTAAGGGAATGGCTAGAAGTAGCTGCCCAGCAGGACAATTTGGTTTATGCACTGAGATTAGGTTTTGGAGGGCAGATCTTAGGGGTCTGAGAGGGGTATATGAAGGTAAAATGTTAGCAAGTGCTGGACATGCATTATGTTTGAAAATAAGTTTGTGGGCTGTACAGAGTTGGAGGTAGTTCAGGTAATTGGGAAGTTCTAACCATTTCAGCTGATAAAGGTGTATACAGTGGTGAGTAGAGAATTTGGATGAAGTTGCAAACTTTGAGATTTTGTTGTAGCAGCTTTCTAGTTTAGAAGTTTTAGAGGAAGAAGAGTTGGTTAGTAAGGGAGCACCATACATCAGAGAGGGTAGTAAGTAGGTTGAGGCCAGGTTCTGTTTAGTTAAGGGGAGAGGAAGTGTGAGTTTCTGTACAGCATGCCAAGTTTCTGATGTGTTTTTTTTAATATTTAGTTGAATGTGGGTATCAAATTTTAGATTCTCATCAATAGTAACCCCAAGAAATTTTCCAAAAGGGACTATTTCTATGGTGGATTTAGCATGGCTGATAATTTTGAAGGAGGTTTTGTCAAGAAGGATAGATTTTGAAGGGGTGAATAGTAGGATTTTAGATTTATTGGCATTTAGGGTGAAATGGTTTTGAAGCATCCAGTTCTCAGTAGTTGAGAAAGTAGTTTGAGTTATTGTTTTGAGCTCAAGGAGGTTGGAGGCAGAGCAGACTAGTGTGGAGTCATCTGTGTATTGTACTGTTCTGATGTTGGGAATTGATGTGTGGAAATCATTAATGAAAATATTAAAGAGCATAGGGCCGAGTATGGATCCCTGGGGTACCCCAGTTGGGGTTGGAAGGAAGGCAGACATACCAGTTTTCAATTTCACAGCCTAGGATCTATCAGAGAGGTAGCTGCTAAACCAGCTGACGGTGTTTTGTGAGAGGTTAAGTTTAGAGAGGTGGGTAAGGAGGTGGGAATGGGAGACAGTATCAAAAGCTTTGAAGAGGTCGAGGAGGACTGTGGATACTAGATTTCTGGAGTCACAGGCGTGGCTTACTATGTCTAGGAATGAAAGAAGAGCTGTCATTGTACTATGGCCAGGATGAAACCCATGTTGGGTTAGGGTGAGGAGTTGGTTATTTGTGAGGAATGGCATTAGCTGGAGGTGGATACATTTCTCAAGAAGTTTTGAAATAGGATATTGTATTGCTATGGGTCAGAAGTTGGAGAAGTTATTATTTTTGCCTCCTTTGTGGAGAACTTTATTTACATAACCATTTAATTTTCTGATGTGCCTGCCTTTTTCCTAAGAAATCCTTTTAGTCCTCAACAATGAAATGTAAAATGAAATATTTAAAGCTTGCCACCATATAAAGCTGTGAGTTTTACATTGAACAAGTGGTTGCATAATGTAGTTAAGAATTATTTTCTCTTACTTAAACAATATAATATTAATGCTTACTACAAACTCGCAGGTTGTCATTTTACTTTAACCAGTTCTAAATACTTCCTTAAGTCCTGTCACTATTAGGGCCTGAAATGAGTAATACATTTCCGATGGCAATTCATCTGTGCCAGGAGCTTCCTCATTTACAACCAGTGAGTAGCCACTACAGCGAGGGCCCCCCCACATAAGTAGTTTATGGTGTTCACCAAATACTACTTATCCCCTACACCTCTGCTGAAATATATATATATATATATATATATATATATATATATATATATATATATATATATATATATATATATATATATATATATATATATACCAACTCTGGGGTCTCACTAAAATGGGGAAAGGGCAAAAGGGCAGATTTTCTTATAACTAAGTTACCAGTAAGTAAGTAGTTCATTGGGTTCTCTGTGTTAGCCAGTTATGGCAATTCGATAATTTTTTTTGAATATAAGTGCGTTTGGTTATATTAAAGTTTGATGGTTAGTGTTCGAGTATTAGCCATTCGATGTAACTTTTATGTGATGGCCAAACATAGACCCATGTAAAAGCTGCCATCACAGAAGAAATAAATGTTTGTGTGAAACAGATAATGCAAATCAAGAAGAAAGAATGACAATACTGTAGTGTTTAAATGAAGCAGCATCAAACGTTTGGGAGAAAACCATTCGACTTTTAGGAAATGTAAGGAAAGACTGGAGGGAGAAGACAGATAGCAGATCAGGTGAATTAAGGAAACACTGGAGGGAGAATATAGCAGATCTGGTAAATTAAAGACCAAATGAAAGAAATGACATCTAACTTAGACGAGAGAGGAGAAAATAAATGATTTAATGTTGTCAGTTTTCATTCCATCCTCAACTGATGGTGGTTTGGATTTGATCCCTTGGATCTGACTCAGCTGTTGCTAAAGCTTGTGGCAACCAAAAACTTTTGAGGTTTTAACTTACCCATAATGCTCCAACCTCAAGTACCTCAGATCTCGTTTGCTGCTCTACATGAAAGATGTGGTGACCATTACTCTTGAGCAAATAAGTCTTTAGATTGTCAAATTGTTCTATTTTTCTTTGCAAAACCTGTCAAATTCTTTGTGGTTTTTAGTCCCTTAGTAATTGCCTACCTTACTACTGTTTTTCTAGTTAAAATATCTTTCTGTCCCTCTTTTCTTCCTTCTATACAAATTTGTACCTTTGGGTACTATTATTAGTATTCTTTCCCTTTTTCTACACTCTGTCTAGTTTTCTTATTACTATTGCTGGTAATTTCTGTTTCTATCCTTTCCATTTATAAAAAAAAAAAAGATATGTATATATATATTGTAGAATTTTTCAGTATAATCTGCTTGATGTGATGTTGTCAATCTTGCCTTTATTCTGTCTGATGGATCGGATCCGATCCATCGTATCCATCTCGGTCTTTTACAAAAGGTCCAGGCCTTCAGCAAAACTCATGGGCATTCAACCTTACTCATAATGCCCTTCCCTAACTCCACCAGATCTCATTTGCTGCTCTGTAAATTACGTGGTTCTGAAGCATGCTCTGGACTAAGTGTTTTTTTCTTTTCAAATAATACCTTTAAATACTTAGTTTTTTCTCTTTAGTAGTTTAACTTTAGTTTACAGAAAGTTTTTCTCTATTTTAAGTGTATCCCTTACCATTACTTTTCACTTTTTAAAGAGTGAGTGTTGATTCCCTTTCCCTATTAACATCCGTTTAAGTTAGAGGACGTTTATTCTTATCTGTTGCCCCCTTCCCCTTTCTTTATCATCCATTTGAGTTACAGGACAATTTCTTCTGTTAAAAAAAAAAAAAAAAAAGACTTCTATTTTTCCTGCATACCATTCCCTGTGTGTGTGTGTGTGTGTGTGTGTGTGTGTGTGTGTGTGTGTGTGTGTGTGTCTTGTATTTTTCACATAACTTACTTTCTTCTCACAATAATGTTTCAGATGCAAAAGGGAAACCTCTTGGTTTCAAAAAAATGTGAACAGTGTGGGAAAAAAATGTCCTTCAGTGATTCACACACTTTATGTGTGTACTGCTTGGGGCCTCTTCATCTCCAAGAATCATGTTCAATTCACCATGGTTTTAACCAAAGTGCTCATATGTAGCATAACACCAAGCTCATATTAAAGGTATTGCTGAAAACTCCTTTTTCTGAGGTAATCTCTCCTGAGTCTGCAACTTCTTTCAAATCCGATGTCACAAAAATATTCTTCTTTAATTCTGAAGTCTTCCTGGGAGCTGAAACAAAAATCTCCAAGATTGTCTGCTCCAACAGGACCTTCAGAGCAGACAGTCATGTCTCTATCCAAGAGTTTGTTGAAGCAGCTGGAACTCTAGGCTCTGACCTCTTCGGATCCCACTGTATTTAGATATATAGGAACCATTCTCCATCACTGGAACCAATACTTACACTTATCAAGGGTATCAAAACTCATCAGAGATTTGGGTTGCATGGCTTGGCTTAAAAAGGCCCTTGTAGTTGTTGTTGGCCTAGTAAACACCTATGAACCTGTGAACCTATACCTTCTTGGCTCTCTTCTCAATTCTTGACCAAATCAAGGTCTTCATCCCTTTCTACTCAGTCTACCAGAAGTTTATCTGATGATGATGATGATGTGGATAGGGTAGTGCAGATGCTTCTAAAGACTCCGGCCTTGAACAAGTTGTTACTGGATCTGAACCAAAAGGAATCAGAACTGGTGAAGTCCTCCTCATCAGCACCTGCTCCTCCTCCAGTTTGTGCCCTGGTTCTGGAGCCAGAAAATTTGAATGTCCAGCTTGTGTCTGTCTCGGATCCCAGACCCAATGGGTCCTCAGATCCAACATCTGCCCCAAGTGTTTCCACTCAGTCGGAGCAGGAGACTTCTAGGAGAAGACACTCCCCCATCAGATCCACAGAGTGGGTTCAGATCTCTCTGGATTTGACCCTGCCTCTGGGGGCTTCAGCACAGGTGAGTTTGGATACTACCTCCACTTCAGAGTGTCTCCTGCACCAGAGATTCCTTTGGTCCTGACAACTTTTTTGTTGGATCTGGGGTGTTCTTCGGAGCAGAGACAGAGTGCCTTTGAGGTTATGAGGAGTATACTGACTACATCCCAGTCTCAGACACAGTCTATCTCAAATCTTCCTCCCTCTTCTGCACCAGTGACTTTGCCCTCTCATATATCCTCTCCACAGGACCTCAGAAATCCCAAGCCTCAGGATGTCCAGCAAGGGACACCCCCCCTCTTCTGAAACTTCCCCAGGCTACGCCACTGAGGAAGTCCCTTGGAAGAATATCTGCAAGAAGAAGCACCCTGACACCCCAGAGAACTTGATCACACCTGAAACTGACCTCAGTGATGCAGAAGGGTCCCTATGGAGATGATTTGCAGTCCACATCCCCTTCAGCTGAATAGTCCTTATACCTGAAGATCTTCAGGTCTCACCCTTCCACCTCTTGGTGATCCCTTTTTCTGATGAGCTTACTGAATTAATCTCTCGGAAGGCTTGGGAGACCACAGATTCTATAGAGCTGACTCCTAGGAGGCCAAATAAATGCATTACTGCTCCTAAGGACAAGCTTTTCTTAACAAAAGATATAGCAGATGATGCCATGGTCGCATTGGTAGCCAATCCAAAAGAGCTATCTGAGACCAGTTTTTCTAGCCATCCTCCAAATAAAGATTCCAGGACCATGGATAGGTATGAGAAGCGTGTTCTTTCATCAGTGACCTTTGCCTTACAGTCACTGAATTATTTGGCTCACTTTACCAGATTTCAGCGGGACCAGTTGAAAGAACTGTCACACTCCCTCCAGGATGCTGAAGCTGACGTGGCATCAGATAAAGTCACTGCTCAACTTGCCACCCTCATTTCAGTTGTAAACTCTTCCATGAGACTCATATCTTATGCAGTAGAAGGAATGAGCAGGGCTGCAGGTTCAGGTGTCTGTCTTAGGAGGTAGGCTTGGATCTGCCTTTGTGATTTTGCATAGCCCTTCAAGTCTTCCTTCGTTAGCATCTCTTTTGATGGCTCCTCTCTCTTTGAACCAAAAGTAAAAGAAACACTCACCAGGTGTGAACAGGAAGGCAAGACCTTGTCTGCCATTGAAGTGCATTTTTCCACACCTACTAGACCCTTCCCCAAAGGTCAGAGAGGTAGTGAAAAGATGTGGTTCAAAAAATCACAAAGGTCTTTCCAAGACACACAGGGTGAACGTCCCCTAGGGGCAGAGGGGGGTACAATAACATAAGATGCTGTCCTCATGGCAGAGGAGGCCCGCAGAATCAGGGCTCCAGAGAATCCTTTTTTGGTAGGCTCTTTCAATGCTCCAGAAGGGGTGCCCAATTGCTTGCCTCTGGAGGCAGTTGGGGGATGATTGTCTATGCACCTTCAAACCTGGCAAAAGATAACAAGTGTTAGATGGTTGCAGGGCATAATATCCAGGAGTTATATTATTCCCTTTCTGTCTGACTCCCATAAACAAATTGGTTCCAGATGTTCCACCCAGTCAAAAGGAACAAGCAACCACAGAAATTCAAAAATTGCTAAGATAAAGAGTCATCCAAGAAGTTCCTACAGACCAGAGAGGATTCAGAACTTACTCAAGGTTCTTTTTAGTTCCAAAGAAAACAGGGGACTGGAGACCCATTTTGGATCTCAGCATTCTGAACAAATCTGTGAAAAAGACCAAGTTCCAGATGGTAACACTGGAGTCGATTCTTCCATTCTTGGAAAAAGACAATTGGATGTGCTCTATAGATCTTCAGGATGCATACTACCACATCACATACAAATAGAAAGGTGATCCAGAAGGCACGTGTGCTTCTGGCTAGGAACCAGTCACTTCCAGTTTTCAGCTCTGCTCTTTGGTCTCACTACAGCCCCGAAAGTGTTCACCAAATGCATGGCGGTAGTGGCGTCTCACCTGAGATGCCAAGGATTCCAGGTGTTTCCATATCTGGATGACTAGCTCATAACTGCCCCGACCAGGCATCTTCTGCTACAAGCCAGGGACTATACTCTACAACTCTGTTCCTTCCCAGGTATTACCATAAATTAATGAAAAATCTTCTCTAAAGCCATGTCAGAGCTTGGTCTTCATAGCAGCAGAGATAAACACTACAACAATAACAGCAAAACTTCCACAGGACAGAGTAAATGATCTTCAACATTATGTAAGACTGTTAATGAGGAAGAAATGAGCTTCTGCCAAACTAGTTCTCCAAGTACTGGGAACAATGACTGTTGCAATTGTTCTCATTCCCCTAGGGTGTCTTCACATGAGAATACTTCAATTGTTACTTTCAACACAATGGTCAATGCTAAAACTTACAGTGACACACAAGATCATGATACCCACCTCATGCAACAAGGACCTCCAATGGTCGATTTATCTTCCACTGGTATCTCAAGGCCATCACTTTATTCCCCATCATCCCCAAGCCACAGTGACCATGGATGTTTCCCAGATAGGGTTTGGGGCATTATCTTAGGAAGACAGTTCAAGGCATCTGGCAGCAACACGAGGCTCATTTGCACATAAACATCTTGGAGATGAGGGTGGTGCTTTTGGTGTTACAAGCATATCAAGACTATCTCCCTCTAGGAATGATAGCAATTCAATCAAACAACAAGTCTGTAGTCTGGTACATAAACAAACATAATAAGTACAAATGTCTGAGTGCAGTAGTTAAGGCAACAAAAACACAAGCACTACCACTACAAATCTGGCTCAGATGGTTCTAGTCCATAAAGACTCCCAAAATACCACAAAGAAAAATCAAGTAAAACCTTTTTATTTGTAGTACAAAAGGAATAAGCACTTTCATCCTGCTTAACAGGACTGCATCAGGGGAACCAGATCTTATCCCCTTTGTTGAGAAGCCCTGAAGGTCTGGCAATGGGAAACAGCTTCTAACCACTTTCTAATAGCAATGCACATCATGGGAAAATCCAACATAATTGCAGACAAATTGAACAGAGCCATATTATGGCCTCACAAGTGGTCCCTCAATCACAAAGTTGCGGACGAGATCTTCCAAAAGTAGGGCCATCTTTGCTGTGACATCTTTGCTTCATCCACCAGTGCAAAATACAGCAACTACTTTGCCCTGATCCCTCCTCTGGGGGAGTCACCAAGGGATGCACTTGTTCACAATTGTCTCCAGCAATGTCTTTATGCCTTTCCACTGTTTCCTCTAATCCCCAAATTTCTGCAGAAGGCAAGTTTGTTGGAGACAACAATAATCCTAATTGCCCCCTATTGGCCCCGACAAATTTGGTTCCCCTTCCTCCAGCCTCATGTTCAGGATAAACCTTGGATTCTGAATCCTGTTCTAGACCTTCTGACTCACCTGTCAGGAATGGTTCATCCCAATCTGAACAATCTCAAACTAACAGCTTGGCTGCTCCATTTCACTTAATTGCCAGGTTTCCTCTCCTGTTGTCCCCAGTAAAGCATATTTGTTATCTTCTCATAAATCATCTACACATAAACTGTATAAAGGAAAATGGAAGAGATTTGTTTCATGGGCCAGCCATAGACAAATAGATCCCTTTTGCTGCACCCATTCATTTTGTTCTAGAATTTTTGGCTAAGCTTTTCAATGAATGTGCTACAGCAGCCACTATTAGAGTATAGTTGGCAGCAATATCAACTTTTTATATAGGAGAAAGTGGTTCTGGTATCATGTGAAACAGACTTTCTAAAGGATTCTTGAAGGGAATTAGCATGCTAAGACCCCCATATAAAACGTCATCCTCACCTTGGGATCTGAATTTTATATTGTTGAACAATATCTGTCCTCCCTTTGACCCATCTGCTACCTGTGACTTGAAGTATCTTACCTGGAAAACACTCCTATTAGTGGCCATTACCTCAGTAAGAGAGTTTCAGAATTACAGGCTTTATCTGCCAAGCCAGTGTACCTGGTGTTTCATAAGGACAGAGTTTCTTTACGCAACAACCCTTCATTTCTGCCTGAAGTTGTGTCTGAAACTTACTTCAGTCTATCTATTGAGTTACCAGTATTCTTCCCAGATTTCCAAAATAAGGGGGAATATTCATTACATTTACTGGATGCACACAGACAATTACATTTCTACCTGCAGAGAACTGCAGGAATCAGATCAGCTATTTGTTTCTTACTCTGATGTTAGGAAAGGCCTACTAGTATCCAAAGTTACCTTGTCCAAATGGCTTTCACAGTGTATTTCATTCATTTACAGTTCTAAGAACAAACCTCTTGCTAGTCCTGTTAAAGCTCATTCCACTAGGGCAACAGCTACTTCTGCAGCCTTTCAAGCTAGGCTACCTTTGGATAATATCTGTGCTGCAGCTACATGGGCAAAACCTCATACCTTTATTACTCATACCTTTATTACTCATTACAATGTGGATTTGGCCTGTAGGAATAGTCCACCTTTTGGATCTGTGGTTCTGAGGAATATTCTCCTATGAGCCACCCAAGAATCGGGTAGCTTGGGATGTGGTCCCATCAATGAGAATAAAGGTGAGATTGACAACATCACATAAAGAAAGTATGTACTTACCATAACATTCCATGTGTGTTGTCCATCTCAACCTTAATCCTAACAACCCACCCTCCATACCCCCTGCCTATACTCCTGGGAGACTGAGCAGCACTAATTGGATATTATAGGACTCTATAGCCTCAGAAATAATCTTATCTATTAAGCCATGAAGGATGTACCTCTAATATTAGTTATCAGGGGCAAACAAGATCTGAGGGAATTAGGAAGGGCATTATGGGTAAGGTTGAATGCCCATGGGCTTTGCTGAAGGTCTCAAGCTTTTGTAAAAGGCTGAGATGGATCTGATGGTTTGGATCAGACCCGTCAGTGAGAATAAACGTTGAGATGGACAACACACGTGGAACATCATGGTAAGCACATAACTTCTTTTTTCTTCACTGCTGTTTCCTACCATGGTAAAGAAAGAAAATAATGGAACTGGATTCAAAAAATGTCTTTAGTGTGCGCACAAGATTCCATTATTGGATGCCCACACTTTATGTGTTTATTGTCTGGGACCTCACCATTTACAAGAAGACTGCTCTATTGGTCATGGGATTAACCCTAGAGCCCTGATAGAAAGAAAATAAAATTGATTTTAAAAGGGCTTCTTCTTTTGGAGAGGCTTTATCTGGAGCTATGTCCCCTAAAAAATCTAAAAGGTCTAAATCTCCTTCTCCGAGCTCTTTTACCTCTTCCTATAAAGCTTTGGAACAGCCTAGAAAAAGGCTGCCTTCTGATTCAACATCTCTTTTGGATCCTAAAGGAAAAAAGACTAACTTTTCAGATCTGACCCCGACCTTAGATCTGAAGTACACAAAAAGGGATTCACTGGATTCCACTTCAACATCAGATCCATAGCAAAAGAAAAAAGAAATATCAGATCAGACTTGTTTGGATCTGATGCATAAGACAACTGATCCAGCTGCTCTGTCCATTATTGTTTACCTTACAAGGACCAGGCACTCCTCTTCAGTAGATAAAGTTCCCTCCAGTGTTCCATCCCCTTTGTGAAGAGATCTAGATCCCCCTTCTGGACTTTCCACTCACTCTTCCAGGAGCTTAACAGAAGAACATGTGGAGAGAGTGGTGAGAAGAATTTTCCAGACCCTAATGGGTTCCCCTTTGCCTCCTACCCCTTTGGGTCAGGAGGTCAGATCTTTTGTCACCCCTCTTCTAGTTCCTCCTCTAACTCATGCCACCATTTCAAAGTCCTTGTATTCAAGCCATCTGTCTCCTTCTGACTTGGATCCAAGGATAAAGTTTGCTCTGAGCACTTTGGTTCATTTGGATCTGGAGACGTGTTGGAGCTGAGGCTTCCCTGTTGGAGCTGAGGTGTTGGAGTCAACTCCAAAGTTGTCAGAGTCATCTATGCACCTTGGAGCCTCAGCATGGGTCTGCCATGGGCGTATGTTTTTTGACACCTCAAAGATCCATTTCCAGGAATCAATGAGGTAGTTGAAAGTTGTGGTTCAAAAAGTCCCAAGGACCTTTCCAGGACCCATGTGGAGGAAGTTATCCCCAGGGGTATGGGGGGGGGGACTCTAATAGCAGAAGTGGCCACAAAACCAATAGCCCAGAGATTCATTCTTTGACAGACCCTTCCAACATGCCCCACACTTGAACATGCCATATATGCCATTTCTATCCATGGGCTGTCTCTCCTTAAGCAACTCCTTAAAATTCATTCCCTTTCTATAAATGATGACAGGTCTTTCACCTATTTGTTTCCTAATATTTGGTTCATCTATTAAAATGGGCCAGTTCTTTTCAAATATAGATCTCAGCATTTTAGAACCCTCACTAAAAGTAATAAGTAATGATCTTGAGAAATCAGAGACGTGTTCATTATAATGCTTTTGCATATTCATATTTATACTAGAATCTACCATGAGGCTATGAATCCCCTCCCCTGTTGTTTCTATGGGATAACCATCATCACACAGAATGAGCTTAAAATGCCCATTTATTTATTTTACATTTGTTAACCAGGAAAGTCCAA
This sequence comes from Protopterus annectens, assembly GCF_019279795.1. Taxonomy (NCBI): domain Eukaryota; kingdom Metazoa; phylum Chordata; order Ceratodontiformes; family Protopteridae; genus Protopterus; species Protopterus annectens. The sequence continues at coordinate 1,089,599,581 of NC_056739.1, read as the reverse complement.
CTGGAGACATATCCATTTTCAGTGGAGGCCCGGGGAGAAAAGCTCCAGTAGCATGTCATAAAGAAATTACACAAGAATATCATACAGAGATATAGGTTCCATAAAAACATAAGTTATGTATAGATTAACAATTCCTTTAGTAAAGTCAGCATACAGCATTCTAGTAGTAGGATTTATATAGAATATAAAATATAAACATACAAGAAAAAAAATGTTTTTCTTCTTTCTAAATTATGAGTACTCTCAATATCTTGTTACAGATATAACCAGTGATTATTAAGCTTTACAATGAAAGGAATTAGGGGACCTTTAGTAGAATCCTTGAACATGGTGTTGGTGCAAATTAACCTGGGGAGTAGCATGAACAAAGCCAATTGTTTGATAAGTGGGTTCTCAGGAGTTTATTAAATTGAATAGTGGAGGTAGTGGAGGTTATTTGGCTAGGTAGTGAGTTCCAGATTTTGGCAATAGTGCAGGCAAAGAGAGATTTGCCAGCATCATGTTGTATCTGATAATGCTTATTAAGTTCTGAGAACTAGATTGTAAGGCTCTGGTAGGGATGTGGGAGTTAATTATATTTTAAAGTGCAGGGTTTTTTTCTGGAGGGTAATAGAGATTATGCGCTATTGTGAGTTGATTAAACAGAAGTAGTTGAGGTAGCTTGAGCCAACTGAGTTGGTTAAGGGTGAGACAGTGGTGGGATTTGTATGAGGTTTTGGTAACGAACTTGGCTATTTTGTTATAACAAGATTCCATTTTGTTCAGATCACTCTGGCAGAGATTAGTAAGGATGGGAGAGGCATAAAGAAGGATGGATAAGAGATGAGTTCTTGCAATAGTAGCTTTGGTTTGTTTAGTTATAAAGTGTGTTTTCCTATAGAGAAGTCCTAGTTTTTTTATTAACTTTCTTAATGGTTTGCGCTATATCTTCTTCTTTCAGCTTTTCCCGGTTAGGGGTCACCGTAGTGGATCACCTGTCCGCTCATGATTGGCAGTAGAGATTTTATGGTGTCGAGTTGCCAGCCCAGAGCCCAACCTTCCACAGAAGGCACACACACTCATACCTAGGGCCACTTTAATGGTTTGTGCTACATGAATGTCAAACTTGAGGTTATTGTCTATTTCTACACCTAACAGTTCAGTATGTGCAGTTGGAGTGATTTGAATGTTATCTTTGGAGTGAATGATGAAAGTGTTGTTGGGGTGGGGGTGGGGGGGTGGGTTGCATGACCTGGGCCGAAAATAATTAATTTAGTTTTTTGGCGTTAAGAATAAGTTTAATGTTTATAAACCATGTTTCAGCTAGAGTAAAAGTGTTTTGGGTGAGGATTTGCAGTTCCTTTAATGTGGGGGTGGCACTTATAAGGGTGGTGTCATCTGCGTATTGTGCTACTGATGCTGTGAGTGAGGAGGAATTGATTTGGTAGGTGAATAGTGAGAAGAAGAGTGGGCCAAGGATGGATCCTTGAGGGACACCTATGGATACTGGTAGCAGGGGGGACAGCTGGTCATGCCATAGGACTGCCTGCTGTCGACCAGATAAGTAGCTAGTAAACCATGATACAGTGAAGGGGCTGAGGCTTAGGGTAGATAAAGTTTGGAGAAGAATGTTATGGTCTACCATATCAAAGGCTTTAGATAAGTCTAAGAAAATGGAAGATACAAATAGTCTCTTGTTTCTATTGTGGTTAACTATATCTGTAAATGATAGTAATGCTGTGGTGGTGCTGTGGGATGTTCTAAAGCCATGCTGGGTTTTGGAGATTAAGTTGTTTTGTAAGAGGTACCGAAGTAGTTGAGAATGTACAACTCTCACTATTATCTTGGATAGAGGTGAGAGTATTGCGATTGGGTGGTAGTTGGTGAGTTCTAAGGAGCTGCCCCCTTTGTGCAGTGGAATGATGTGTGATGTTTTCCACAGGGTGAAGACTCTGAATTCTGCAAGTGACCTGTTTATGAGGATGGACACAGGTTAGGCTATGGCACCTGCTGCTATCTGAAGGAATTCAGCTGGTAGGGTGTCAGCAGCTAGTGTGGTTGGGTTGAGTTTCTTAAGGAGCTTTGAAATAATTTTAGTGGGTACAGGGTGTAGGGAAAAGTTGGTGGTATTGTTTTGAGTAGTAAGGTGGGTTTTGCTAGCACCTGGTATAGGGCTGCTAGTGGTATTGAGGGCATTGGTAAGGGTTTGGACTGTTTCGGTAAAGAGCTTGTTAAATTGTGTGGGAATGTTGTCATGGTTGTTTCAGAGTATTGGGGTTGGGGTGGTGGCTTTACCTGGGTGGATTATGCCATTTATTGTAGCCCAAAATTTCTTAGGGTTGTTGGCATATTTTTCCTGCATGTTTGTGTAGTAGTTACTTTTGTCTAGTTTGATTTGTTTTTTGGCTTTGTTTCGAAGTTCTTGGTAGATTTCATTCTTTTTCTTATAGGTTTCATTCTTTTTCCTGTGACTTCCTGAATCAAGTGATCAATTAATTCTGCAGGGTATGCTCTTTTAAGGAACAGTGAGCATAAAATATCACACTCTTGGATACAGTCTTCGTGTCTGGTGACCATTTGAGCTGCCCTTACTAACTGTCCCTTCACCACAGACCTTTCTTGATGATATGGATGGAAACTGCTGTAGTGCAGGAAACTTGTAGTTACATATCTCTCCTTCACTTCATCTTTGGATAAATGGACATCCAAATAGTTAATAAAGTTGGAATTCACTTTCCAAGTAAATTTGAAAAAAGTAGTTGTATTATTTATATATTCCAGGAATTCTTCCAATACTACCATTGCCCCTTTCCATATGAGGTATATGTCACCCTGGAATCTGTGATATGTTCTAATGTAACTGTTGTAAAAGGACTTGAAAACAAATTGTTTTCCCAATACGCTATGACTGGATTAGTGTAGGCCCCACCGCAAGGTGAACCCTTGGCTATACCCTTTTTCTGTAGATAGTATGTATTGTTAAATGTTATGTAGTTGTTACTAAGAACTAGCTCTAACAACTCCAAAATGAGGGTAATAGTGTCATGGGGGGGTCCTATGTTCAATTAATATTTCATGGACCCATTCCAGTCCAGAGTCCTGCGGGATGACCGTGTAAAGGTCACTAACATCAATGGTCACCGGTATATCAGTATGACTATATTGTATTTTATTTAAAGAAGCCAAAAAAGTCCATGAATCTTTGCATATCTAAAGTTCTTTCTTTAATATTTTCTTTAATTCATAATCTAAATATTGTGCACAAACTGAGGTTATTGAATCACTCCCATCCACTAAGGGCCTCTTTGAGGGATAGTGAATACATTTGTGGATTTTGGGGATTCCGAAAAAAACTGGCGTTCTAGGTATCAAAATATTTAAATAATTGTATAAATGAATATCAATACTTTTTTCCAGAAAAATATCACTTAACTGAATATGAATCTTCCTGTATGCTCCATTTAATTCATTCAATGTAGTCTCCTCATATGTGTCCGTGTCCAACAGTTCATTCATTTTATCTCTGTACAATTCTGAACTCATAATAACTACCCCACCTCCCACCCTTATCTGGTTTCATGACTCTAATTTTTTCCTTTTGTAAATTCCTTCTAAGTTTCAGCTCATGTTTGTTAAGATTCATGCTGACATTGTGAAACCTACTTTTATATTTATGCACATTCTTTAAAACTAGTTTGCATAATTTTTCATACATAACTAATCTTGGATGAAGGGGTGGGTTAAAAATGGAATTGATGCTATACGTGTTCCTAGCACAATTGTTATAAGCATTATTTTGGTACAGTAAAGAAAGATTCAATTTTCTTAGATAGAACTTTAAATCATAGTATCAGTAAACTTAGATGTGTTAATTGGAACAAATGTCATTCCCCTAGCTGGCAATTTTGCAACATCAATATCAATATGGACGTGAGAAAAATTATAAACTTTAAAGTCTTCTTACACATTCAGGACAATAGTACATCGACCAAGCAAGTTCTCATGGTGTAAATGGCTTCTATGATCATTTAAAGTCACAACATCTGAACACACGTGGTCTATAACATCGTACAAAGAGTTAGGAACAGAATTTATGTCCTCCAGTTCTTGTTCCTGCATCTGGCTCCCTGAAACCCTACTCCTTGAAACCCTGGTTGTTGTACTTGTCTGACACTGGAGTCAGTCCTGTTTCTGATTCTCTCTGACCTTCTTAGCCCTGGATATTCATTATCATAGTCCAAAGATACTCCATGTTCTTCCAGTTCAGCATCATTCACCAGTACATAATTATTTTCATGGTTATTTGCAGGAAGATTTTTATTGTTATTCTTATATTTACGTCTGTACTGAGAGCTAGGTGGTTTGGGTAAACTAATCCAGTTGCATAATCTTTTAAGTCCCTGTTTATTTTATTATATTTTCCTACTTTTAACTTTTCTATGTATTGCTTAATACTATTATATATTCTCAAATGCTCAAACTTAAATTGTTCATGCAATACATTTTCCCTTATGTTTCTGTCTAAAACATACAAATCTTTACTAAGAAGTTCAACCTCTTTGTCATTATATTTAATAAGTAATTCAAGCAATTCAATACCAAACCTGTTGAACATTTTTAACAGGTCGACATGTAAGGCTGAGTTGTTAGACAGACCGTTGCGTATTTCCATATGAGTAAACCCTTGGGGATAATGTTACAATAAATGCATTCCCTAAGGTAAGCATTTTCAAGTTGCAACAAGTAATTTTGTGGTACGAAATGTTACATACCATATAAAAGGAAAATATAACTGCAATTCAAAAGCGGTGATATATTTAGCATTGTGTGACTCATGTCCAGCCTTCTATATAGGCAAAACGGAGAGAAAATTTAGCCAAAGGATCTATGAACATAAATATGCCATAAGAAAACACAATTTAAATAATGCTTTAGCTAAACATGTCTGTCATAATTTAGAACATCGGTTTAGTGTTTTAGTAATTGTTCAAGTGAAGATAAATGATAATAAACCATGGGGGCTGTTTTTAGAAATTAGGGAACTTAGGTGGCAAATCCGCTTGCAAGCTGACAGCTCGCCGGGGATAAACAAGAGTAGTTCTATTACACCAGTTTTAAAGTTAAAAGCACTAGAAAGTAAAAAAGCTCCAGTGCACTACAGTCAGCACATTTAATACATAAGATTTTAGTATGACAATAATGGTTATTCAGTGTTTTAAGTAATTGTTTTGTATTGAGAAAAGTATACATTTTCTTCTTTCTTTTTTGTTTCTGTTTTAATAGCCATATGTAGTATTTGTTTTAAGCAGGCAATGGTGGCTTGTTTTGAATGATTTTTTGAAAATTGTTTTATCCAATGACAAGGAACCCCTTGGCTATTTAAGGAAGTGATGTAAAAAACATGGTGTCTGATGAAGTTTAATATTCTGTTAAACAAAAGCACTTACCAGTGGTTTTATTCCATCAATAAAGTGATTTTATTGCTCACTTTGAGTTTCATTTCAAGGATATTATTGGAGTGTGTTCTGGGGACCAGCTCACTATCTTTGTTCATTTATTCAGTTTTTGCTAATTGTTTTCGTTTTTGGTGATTTAAGTATTCGGAACTTACTCAAGATTCTTTTTAGTGCCAAATAAAACAGGGGACTGGAGACTAACTTTGGATCTCAGCAACTTGAACAAGTCAGTTTGATGCACCAATTTTCGGATGGTCATGGTTCAGTCCCATTCTCCCTTTTCTGGGCAAGGACAATTGGATGTGCTCGATGAGCTTCAGGATGATGAACAGGTGATCCATGCTTCTGGCTGGGAGTCAGTCATTACCAGTTCAGAGTTCTGCCCTTTGGTCTCAGCACAGCTCCCAGGGTATTTACCAAATGTATGGCATTAGTAACAGCTCACTTGAGAAGCCAAGGATTCCAGCTGTCTCCATATCTAGACAACTGGTTCATTACTGCCATGACCAGGCATCATTTAACAAGGGCAAGTGATCAGGTTCTACATGCATTTTCTCATCTGGGGATAACCATAAACTATGAGAAGTCTCAACTAGAACCAACCCAAAATTTGGAGTTTATAGGAGCACTGTTCAACACAAAGTCAATGATAACCTCATTACTCTTTCAAGGGTTCAGTCTATAAGGTTGCAGGTCAGAAAAATAATCTGCAGTACCAGGATTTCAGCCCGCTTGGTTATTCAAGTTCTAGGATCACTATCAGTGGCAATAGCACTAGTACTTTTAGCCAGATTTTACATGAGGATCCTTAAGTGAATGCTAGCAACACAATTGTTATTACTTTACCAAACCATGTCAACCCCAATATGAATCATGGAGGATTCAATCAGACCAAATTCTACAAGGCCATCTGTTTAATCCCTCTCAGCCCAAGACCATAGTGCCCATGGCCACTTCCCAGTTGGGGTGGGAGAGCATTTTCTGGGGAAAACAGTCCAAGGCACTTGATCCCCCAAAGAAGCCAACTTGCATATTGATGTCCTAGAGATGAGCAATCAGCATTTCAGGGCCTTCAGAATGCTCTCTCTTTGAGGACAATTGCAATTCAAATGGACAATATGTCAGCAGTTTGGTACATCAACAAATAAGGTGAAACCAGATCTTATCCCTTGCATTGAGAAGCACTCAGAATGTGGCAATAGGTGATTTCATCCAACCACTTTCTCATAGCAATGCACATTCCGGGGAACTCAAACGTGATAGCAGACAAACAGAACAGGTACATTCTTCTACTTCACAAGTGGTGTCTCAACAAGAGCATAGCGGAAATGATTTTCCATCAGCAGGGCCAGCCTTGCTGTGATGTTTTTTCTTCTCCCCTAAACAACAAATGTAGCAGCTACTTTGCACTAATCCCCCCACAGAGGGAATCACCAAGGGATGCTGACCTTCATGATTGGCCCCCTGATCTACTTTACGTTTATCCTCCAATTTCTTTAATTCCCAAATTCCTACAGACAGCTGCAGTGTTGAAGAGCAAGGTTATCCTCATTGCACCTTGCTGGTCTCAACAGATTTGGTTCCCCTTCCTTTGGCCTCATTTACTTCACCAACCTTGCATTCTGGATCTGACTCCAGACCTCCTGTCTCATCTGATAGGCATGATTCATCCAGAAATATCAAACCTCAGGCTGACGGCCTGGCTTCTTCAATTCCATTAGTAGCTAGACAACCTATGCTCTCTTCACCTGTCTGACATAATACTTTTATCTTCCCATCAAACGTCTAAACAAAAGCTCTACTCTAGTAAATAGAAAAGATTTATTTACTGGGCTCCCCAAAATAATGTTGATCCTTTTTCAGCTCCCATGCATAACATCTTGGAATTTTTGGCTATACCTTTTAAAGAAGGAGCTAGTTCCTCAACAGTTAAAGTTCAGTTAGCAGCTATATTGAATTTTCACTTTGGATTTAAGGGTTTTTTGTTTGCTTTTCATAAACTCTGCAAATCATTTTTGCGAGGCACTCTTCTTCTAAGACCCTCTTTTAAAGACCCTACTCCTCCATGGGACCTGAATCTGCTACTGCAAGCTTTTACTAATTCCCCATTTGAACTAGCAGTTAAGTGTGATCTTAAATACCTTTCTTGGAAGACAATTTTTCTGGTAGTCATTACTTCTGCCAGACAAATTTCTGAAATTCAAGCATTGTCCTCAAAATTTCTATACTTGTTTTTTCACAAGGATTGAGTTACATTACAAACTAATGCATTCTTTCTTCCTAAGGTGGTATCAGGATCTAATATCAATCAGTCCATTAATTTGCCAGTATTCTTTCCTAAATTTGCTAATAAGGGTGAATACATATTACATTTATTGGATGTTCACAGACAATTACATTTTTACCTAAATAAAACAAGACATCAGAAAATCTGATCAATTGTTTGTCTCATCTGCAGAAATAAAATTGGGAAAGCCAGTTGCCAAAGTAACTTTAGCCAGACTGCTGACTGATTGTATTTTATTTATTTATAATAAATTGTGAATTACCTTACCAAAACCATGACAGGCCCATTCAACTAGATCCATGACAACTTCCTCGTTTTTTCAATCTAGGATGTCCATGGATGATATTTGCACAGCAGCAACTTGAGCCACTCCCCATGCTTTTGTTACTCATCACAAATTGGATTTAGTCTCCAGAGGTAGAGCATCATTTGGTTCAGCTGTTCTCAGAAATATCCATCCTTGAGTCCACTCTGGATCTTAGATACCTGGGGACTCTGTCCCATCAGTTGAAGATAGAATGAAAATTGACAACATCAGATAAACAAGTAATGTACTCACCATAATGTTCCATCTGTGTTGTCCATTTTCATTCTTCCTCAATTCCCCACCCACCAACTCCCATCCTTTGAAAACTCTTAGAAGAATAAGTGGTTAATGAACATTACCATCCTTTATATTGAGCTCCAAATATAGTCTTCTTCCAATTTATCTGCAAATATTTCCATTCTAGTAAAATCAGCAAACAAGATCTAAGGTACTTGGAGTTAAAACATTATGGGTAAGGGAGAAGCTTTAGAGTTTTTGGTTGCCACAAGCTTTAACAATGACTAAGTCAGATCCGAGGGATCGGATCCAAACCCCCATCAGTTGAGGAAGAAAGAAAATGGACAACACAGACAGAACATTATGGTGAGTACATAACTTCTTTTTATAGCTAGATAAAGAAGCAAAGGAAAACGAAATAAGGGGCATAGCTTGGTGTCTGAAAAAGGGGGAATAATGGCTACTGGGATAAGTACATTCATGCATTTTAAACACTGAAATATGAGGCAGCATACAATAGGACCTGTAAAATGTCAGAGCAACCCCCACTGATAACAAACTACCATCACTTGTAGAGTTGCTGTTTGGTGGTTCTGCCACTATTCTTTTGCCAAGCCCTAACATCCTAGCATAAAAGTAAATTTAGCTTCACCTAGATACAAAGAAATGGACCATGATTGCCATAGGGATAGAGAGCTTTCATCACTCTATCCTCATCAATATGTGACAATTTTAGACCACAGGACGAAGACTTGGTATCCAGGAAAATGTTTTTTTACTCAAGAAACTATGAAAGGCAACAGAATATGAAGCAGTAAAGGACAACATTATAAAAATGACTGCCCCTGAAATGACCTACTGCTACATAGATGGTCATTTTGATGAGACACAATGACCAAAGGTACTTGAAAAGATGCTAACTTACCCTGCTAAAGCACCTACTATGACGCAGTGAACAGACAAGTCTTAAGAGTTTAAATCTTGTCTGTTCAAGTTCTGGCAGGGCTGTAAATAAGCACGTACATTGAGTTGGTAATAAGTAGACTTACTGATAACCTTGTCCTTTCCCTGAGCAATGATAATCATGGAGATGATTATTTTTACAAGCAGGGAATGTAAGACTGTCCATTTGCAATCTTGGGGCAGCACAGGGGATAGTGTTTTTACCTCACAACAAATGGTTCCCCAGTTCAATTCTCATGTGGGGTGCCTTTTGTGTGGAGTCTGCATGTCATTCCTGTGTTCGTGTTGGTTTCCTCCAGGTGCCTTGGTTTCCAACCACATTCCAAAGACATGTAGTAGGTGGATTGGACACTCTAAATTCACCATTGGTATGAGTGTGCAAGAAAGTGTGAGGTGTGGAAGAACTACTACGGCAGGGCTTGCCACCTGGCAGTGTAAACCTTGACTATAGATGATCATCACTGTTGAAGTGGCACCCTGACTTTCTATGCAACAATGGGAAAAGGGGTTGTGGATGGATGAGTTTATTTGCAATGCTGGGATGAGAACTGTATTTTCTGCAAGGTAGAATGTTTAAAAAAACCATTGGGAGATTCCCATTTTGATAAGTATTTTAAAAAGTAAGAATTTAGATAGAAATAATTGCTCATTATCACAGCAAATAATCAATCTTAAGTAAAAGTTAAGGTCTCTGTATTTTATTCACTGTAACTCATTGAGTTCATATAGAACAATAAGAGTTTAAAAAAGGAAATCAAAAGCAAGTTTTGCATTTTATGGAAAAATATTAATACAAACCTAGTTTTATATTTAATAACTGCTTATTTTTACTGATCATTAAGTTTCTTGCTTACTATGTTAAGAATCCTAGTACAGTGTGTACACTTCTTAGCTATATAAGTGATTCCAATTTACAGCTGTAATTTCATTCTAATTAAAGTGCATATTTCAGTGTTTCTTAGGAAGTAGACATTTATAGATTATGGGTAGTGTGACATATATTCAAGACCAGTTAAACTGGATCAGCATTTTCAATAGTAACTAAATAAAGAAAAGCAATAGGAAAGAATATGTCATATCATATGAACCCACAAATATGTATTTTTCAGTATATATTATCAGCGTAGAAAGCCCAGCCATAATGAATTCCAGTGTGCCAAGAACACATTTGCACAATCAGTTTATGAAGAAAATGAATCATTGTTGCTAGAATCGAGCAAACATTTTACTATTATGGCCTTTTACAGCAGTTGCTAGATAAAGAATCATTTATAAACAGAAAAAAAGATAGTAGATGCTTAGACAATCACTTGCCAAGCACAGCACAGATTCATATTTTTTTAAGGTTTGATATGTGCCATTCCAAGGCTGCTACCCAGAATTGTATCCTTAGTATACTGCAGTATTACCCCCTCAGCTTTAGTGACTCAACATGTGTTTCGTATTAGCAAGAAGCCTCTTTAATATTTTGCTTGCTCCAACCACCTCAATTGAGTTGTTGATCTCCGAAAAGCATTATCATCTCAGTGAGTAACTTCCTTTTATTGCCACCATATGCTGCCACATTACTCTAGTCAGAGCTGGGTTTTGTACTATGCCTTCTATGACTGTGCTCTAATGATACAGAGATTAGGGGCTTTTTACCATACCTATGTATTTGATGGACCTAAATGCCTCATTCACATTTCTTCTCCTGCAGTGTTTATGTATGTATTATGCAACTGCTGATACCACCTCTGCTGTATAGCCTGTCTTACCTGTATCACTCATCTAAATAACAACTGGTTTGTTCTTTTCCTTATGAAGGTATAAACGTCTGAAATGCATGTTGCATTTCATGTTAAAACTCACTCACATGCTACAGCCTGGATATGTCTATGACTCATATATTGTACATTTTTATAGCATAAATTCTTAGAACTTCTGAGTGGTTCATAGGTTCATAGGTTTATACTAGGCTATCTGCCCTAAGGCATTTATAAGCCCCCAAGTTTGTGGCTACGCCACCCCTTATATGAAAAATACTGTGCCCATTAGTTTGTTGTGCCTCTGTCCAGCAGTGACACAGAGATGATCCACAGGTCAAGATTTCTCTTGAACAGAGCCAGTGAGGTGCTCTGCCTCACATGGACTCCAGCACATCCTATTTATATCCGTGCTAAGGTTTAAGTCGCTTGCTCTAGTGGTTTTGGTGGATTTGGATTTTTGAGGTGGAGCATGTCCATTAATTCGGGTTGGACATGGCCTTGTTTGAATAGAGCTGGAGTTTCTTCAATCTAGCAGCATATGACAGATTTTGGAGTCCCTTTATCCTTTTGGTGAGAAAGATACATCATCATTGGTGTGAAATAATATTACGTAGTGTAGGAAGTTTCCTCTTTAAAGACTGTTGATGCCACCCTATCATCACCACAGACACTTGGTTTATACTTTCCTGTGGTTATATGCAGCCAGACTGTTTAAATATATTATTAAACAAACAATTTTTCTGACATTACTGTCATTCAAACTGAGTGCAATTGCTTTTTTCTTATTCTGTCTATCTTGCATTGCATGTTCATTTTATTTTGATTTCATCTATATATAGCATTCTTTTCTTTCTGTTTACTCATATTAGTTGTTTATTAAGTGGTAATACAAAATCAGACCTGGAAATTCACTTATAACTTCCATTTTCTGCCATGAATATACTACTTTTATCTCCTTTGCAGCTAGATCCTTCTGAAGAGAAAATGTTATTACATGATAGTTGGAAACTGATGCTTCCTGCCTTATTCCTGCTCAGTTTATGAATAATTTATCATTAACAAAATGGTGCTGAGCATCAGACATGCATTCCCCATTTCTACATTACCAATTACCAGATAACTATAAAGAAGAGACAAAGGGATGTTGTATTGGTCAACAACTGGAATGACATCTCCTCTCCTCAAACATATACCAAACTAGTGCAATACCCTTCCCAACAAACACTTGAGCTGTTGACCATCAGTTTGGCAACAGGCTAAGTGACTGTCAATATTATGTACACATTACATAGACAGCATTAATTGCACACCTTTCCTATAGCACCACTTTAAAAGGCAAAGAAATAAATAAGGTTAATATTACTGACCTTAACAAAATTGCATTGATATGTTGAGCACCTGTAGTTTCCAGGTGTCCCACATTCCTTTCTTGGCTGGTCTTTTTTTCCATAGATAGATAGATAGATAGATAGATAGATAGATAGATAGATAGATTTAGCAATGCAAATTTTCTTCAGAGGGTGCAAACTATATTGAAAAGTACTTCAGTAGCTAAGCTTAGAACTCTTAATTTATGTAATATAAGTATGAAACAGAGACCTGTTTAAAATGGTTGACCATGCACTACATTCATTATAGTGTATGGTTGCCTAACACTGAGATCTAAAGTGTTCTTGAATGACTAAGTGCGTCACATGAACTCATTTACCATTTGGGATTTTTTTTTTTGTGCTAGCAACCTATGTAGTTATAAATTCTAGAGGCACCATTTATTCTATTCTAAATATTATTCTGTTAACTAAATGGTTAGATGGGCTGGTCTAGAAACCTCTTTCAGCTGTGATCTTTGGGCTCATAAGTGAATACTAGGCTAATTGTTCTGAAGGGCTGCAGTCAAAATCAAACTCTGAAGGTTGTGTCTAGAAGGTGAAGACCTTAGCCATTATGCCAAACCCACCACAAACTACTTAACATGTCCTGGCAATCATTGGTTTTAAAATGCCTGCCAAGTTACTGATGTTTAAAATGAAAAATGAGTGTGGAGGAACATACTACAAATAATTTCTTAACTGATACTGTCATGTTTGAGGATGTTTGAGAGGTACATACGGTAGATTTTTGATCAACAGTAATGATAATATGCATGAAACAATGCTTAACTTATAACAACCTAAATCATGCGTAAAAGTACTTTTCAGTAGCTATTACTTTCTACTCCTAGTTAGAGTAAAAACGTACGGTGTGAGATAGTTTTGTAACATTAAGCAGACTTCTTGCATAGTAACAACAAAACAATTTACTCAAGAATGTTAAAAAGTCTCTGGAAATAATCTTTTTATATAGTTTACTAATCATTGTATTGCACAGTGAAGACTTAAGATTATTTTTGCGGCTAGTGGTCCTTTGGTTCTCCCCAGTAACCCCATATCCAAGGTAGTCTGTGGTGTAGTATTGTGGGTAACACCAAATTTACATCCCCTATCCTAAGAAATATTCAGTAACAATTTAACACAATTTAACCGGATCATAGGTGATGCAAGGCAGTTAAGCCACAAGGCCTTAACTACCTTGCCAGTGCCCACTTTTATGACTTCCCTCTCTTTTCAAGGAACATCAAGCCAGTCATACCAGGTGTGAATTCATAATTGTCCTTCCAATTCTCCAGACCCTTTTTAGAGTTAGAGAATATGTCACACTGCTTAACTTGGAGAGGAAGTTTTCTCTTTTCCAGAGAAGGGTAGGCTGAGCATGATAAATCTGTTACTCCACTTTGTCTTGTATATTTGGTGGAGTAGAGTTCAATCTTTGGCCTACTTGTTCCCTTATAGCCGTATCATCATGGCACAGTTTGCCCTTAAGGAGTCAGTATGAAACTGAATATAGTGATAAAACCTCCAGTCTGTCTTGGTAGCTTAGGTTTTCTAAGCACATGATCTTTTTAGTTTAAAATGTCTAGGGTCTTTCCATTTGGCTGATATGTTTAATAAAGCACATCTCAAAGAGAACTTTGGGTCAAATCAGTAAGCAGTACAAGGTGATGAGGACTTCCTTTGATCTAGAGGAGATACATTTTGCTATGAGTTGTGCAAGTTAAATGGATTTACTAATTTCCTTTATGACATGATGGTCAAACTTGAGGGAGCTTTCCAACCAAGTACCCAGGTCTACCATTAGCTTTGCAATTTGAAGTGTGGAATTATCTATACTATAAGATGACTAAAAGATGCAGCTAGGGATTGCTTAACAAATGTTTACAAATTGCAATAGGGGAAGCAGGATTGCCATAATGGGAGGTAGACTTGGCATAATGGTTACAATTTCTACCTCACAGATACAAGGTAGAGGATTTGATTCTGACCTCTGGTAATTGGCTAGGCTGACTGATAGCCCAGTATTTACCTATGAATCTATAAGACAATGCTTAGATGGCTAAAAACTTAATTGAATATAATAAAGCTTTCTGTGAATAAGAAAGTAATCGATAGTCAAACTGAACAAAACAGTTAACCAGCTAACACAATATTAATTGACGGTCTGGTTAGCAAATAGATAAAGGAAAAACTTATATGACACATCTGATAACTTTTCAGAGATAAACTTATTTGTTAGACTGCAAACAAACTGACTGGCTACTTACATAATTTAGTGATTTTTTAGTAATAGGTGTCAATGGAATCACAAAACAATCAAGCAAGCAATAATGCCTAACAGGATGGGAAATACAGAAAAATGTAAACCACCAACGACCAGCAAAAAACGATAGTGAACATGCAGTAATGAAGAAATAATGATTATTTATTTATAATTCCTTCAAATCCAGACCGGTTTCAGCTATTCAGCCTTTATCAATGAATACAATAAAGTTTTTTTTGAATGAAATGAAGCAGCCTGCATTTATACTAGTCTCTGATTACCTGGAAGCAATATTACAACACCACCCAGTGGCTGGAGTAACAAAGTGCATGTTCCATTCTTGATTGAAGCATATGACCAGTGACATTAAAAATGCCAGAGGTGTAGATATTAAGTCATATTTTTAAAGATAAAAATCAAAGCTCTGGAAGTAAGCCATTATATGACATACATATTACAAGGTAATAGAACAATACCATAGTCACTATTTGTGAATGCATATCATAGTGTAAAAAAGCAGAAAATATATACCACTAGTATATATATATATATATATATATATATATATATATATATATATATATATATATATATATATTTTGAAGGGTGATAACCACAAGTTCAAAAGAACTGAATAATAATGAACCAAGTACTGATCATATAATATATTACAAAATAAGGCAAAAAGAGTATAGTGGCCTCATTCTCAGCTATATTATAGATTATAATAAATTGAAATAATATGCTTGTAGATAATACAAGTTCAACATTGTAATTGTACAATACTCAATGTTTAACCCCAACATACCAGATACGAATACCAAACCATACATATACATATTCGTATCCTGAACAATTTTTTATCATGCTTTATAGAGTATAATATAACCACCATTGAATGGTGATCTATATGAATGTTTGTTGTTGTAACCATGATTATGAAATCCTCCAGTGTTCAGTGAAACTCACAGATGGTCATTCAGACCCCCCCTGCACCCCCCACACCCCCCTACTTAAATATACCAACTCTGGATATGGTCTGGACCATATGAAGCTCGAGTTTTCAGTAATTCAAAATTCTGAAGTGAAACCATATATATATATATATATATATATATATATATATATATATATATATATATATGTAAGCCACTATATAAATGTGTGTGTACACATGTGTGTCTGTGTGTCTGTGGGATATATATATATATATATATATATATATATATATATATATATATAGATATAGATATATATATATATATGTGTGTGTGTATACCACAAAAATAGATCAAGAGACATAGAGCCAGTCTATCAAACTCAGATGTGCACACATAGATGCAGAGGCCACACAAGATTTCACAAATAGAAACACACAGGGATGCAGAAGCACAAACAGATAGACAGGTACACACATAGACGAAAAGGAAGACAGACACACACACACACACACACACACACACACACACACACACACACACACACACACACACACACACACACACACACAGATATGCCCATCAATTACAGCTACTTTCTTGATGGTGTATGCTTCAGATGTCTTACTGTGAACTGTAAATAAGCAAAGAAAATATGCCAATTTGAGAAAGTCTGATATTCTGTTTCTTTTTTTTAAATAGAATACTGGAGTTTGTACAATGCTACAGAACTATTATATGGATTTCCAGAAAGTCCAGAAAAAAACGGACAGGTGGCAACACTTCTGAGAACATGTTTATAACTGTCACTGAATGCTAATTTCTCCTCTACTGCTGGAGAAGCTAATTTAGTATCAGAAGCTGTTAGTGGCATATTTTGAAAACAAAATGGTTTGCTAACCTGCCTCTCTGTTAGATATGAGCATATGTAGAAGTCACTGAAAGACTATCTCTGAGTCATGTAGTATATCATAATATTATAGCTAGTCATATTGAGTTATTTCTTCTCAAGCCCATCTTTATTCTACCTGTTCTTAGTACTTTAGATCACTTCATAGACATATGTTTTACCAGACTGTCATGAGAATTAACCATACTTTTAAACCGGAGCTCTCTTTTTCTTGTCAATTGAAAAGTTGTTTAATCTAATCAAAAAACATTTTTTTCTATGAGGACACTGTTTATTTTTACTTCTCAGGCCAGAAAGTGTTTTAAAGTGCTTTTAATGTGTTTTATGGAAAAAAGTGACTTTTAATGTCCTTAATTTTTTACTGGCTTTTGCTCGTTGTTTTGTTCTGGGAAAGAGGCACCATTTTCTCCTTGACCATGGAGCAAACTATCAGTCCCATGGTCAGGCTTTCTTTCAGCCACAAAAAGAAAAAGTTAAGCAAACAACAGACTTGCAATTTGCCTCAGTGGCAGGAGGGTGACTTTTCTAGGGCCGAACTCTGCTCCACAGACCATTCATCTTTTACCCCAGATCCCTCTAGTGTAGCACCTACAGCCACTATTGATTGGGGGTTAGCCTCATTCTCTGCTGCTGTTGGGTTCCCCACAGTGAGCAAGGGAGAGCCACTCTTGTCAGTTCTAGGAGTCAGAACAGGGAAGGCCTACCTATTTTGTCAGAATGTTGTATCCATCCCTGAGGAAGCTGCTGCTGCCATTAATAACACGTTTGTCCCCATTTTTCTTGTCAAAAAGAAACAGAAAACTAAATGTACATCTACCCCTCCTCAATTTTCTTTAGACAGGAGTTATTTACTGGCCTGGCCTAGGGTCTAATTCAGACTATTGATCCTTCTTATAAGGTTTCTCTTTCTCTTTCCCATTTGCTCACCATGTGGTACATTGGGCAACAAGCACCTTTTATAGGTTCATATGTTCATAGGTAGGTACTAGGCTAGCGGCCCAAGGGCCTACATAAGCCTAGCCAGCAAGGTTCCATAGCTTACGCCACCCAAGAAAATTATTTTCCTGTGCCACTGTCCAGCAGAGACACAGAAGTGATCCCTGGGGTGTATTCCCTATTTCCCATCCACTCATCAAGATTTTTCTTGAAGAGTGCTAATGAAGAACTTTGCTTGACATAGATGGGTAGCTTGTTCCAGAGTATAGGAAGTCTCTGGGACAGGAATCTATCCCTCCAGCATGTCCTGTTTATTGTGGTGACAAGGTTTAGGTCCCTAGAGTGTGTAGCTCGGAGGGATTGGAATTTCTTTAGGTGTAGCATGTCCAACAGTTCTGGGTTTGACATAGCTTTATATGTTAGGCAGAGATCACCTCGGAATAGGCGATATGCTATGGAGTAAAGCTGGAGTTTTTTGAGGCGGTCAGTGTAGGGCATTTGTTTGAGGCCAGCAATCCTCTTTGTGAGGTACTTCTCTGGCCTTTCCAGCTGCTGCAGATGTCTTGTGAGGTACATTCCAAAAGGAGCATTGTACTCTATAATGGGTCTAATGAGTGATGAGTAGAGGGGAACAATGACCTCTTTTTTCCTGGATGAGAACCCTTTTATGATGAGGTGTGCCACGTAGAAGGACTTCCTGACTACTGTGGCGATGTGACTATCAAAAGAGAGACTACTGTCCATCTGGGAACCAAGGTCTCTTATCATGCATCGGTGTTAAGTAGGTTGCTACCTATGTGGTAGTTCATGGGTACAGAGTTTTTACCAAAGGGGATGACACTGCACTTTTTGGCATTGAGCTTGAGGCCATGGCTCTGACACCAAGCATCTATCTCAGAGTGAGGCCCTTCTGTTGGATTTCCACATCACTTGGGGACTTGACTATGGCTCCTAGTTTGCAGTCATCTACAAACTTCATTAGCCAGAGGCCTTCTGTGTTAGCCTATACTTCAGAGAAGTAGATACCAAACAGGAGAGGTCCCTGGACGGGACCCTGTGGTACTCCACTTGCCACTGCTTTGAGGTCAGATTTGGATCTGCAACTTTTACAGAGTGGGTTCTGTCAGTGAGCTAGTTGGCAACCCGTCTTGTGACATAGGGATTTATACCTAGTTTAGTGAGTTTAGCTATAATTCCAGAATGGGGGATGGCATCGAAAGCCTTGGCAAGGTCAAGATAGGCTGTGTGAAACACCTTACCCTCATCCACGGCTTTGGTGACTGCCTTAAAGAAATCAATCAGGTTCAGGAGGCATGATCTGCCTTTCACAAACCCGAACTGAGTGGGATCCAGAGTTTGGAGGTTACCAATGTCTTTGTTTATGAGTTCCATGATGATACGTTCCATGGCCTTACAGACCAGGCTCATCAGGCTAATAGCACTTATTGTTTCTGTAGCAGTTATGGGTTTTATGGGCTCAGGTTGCTAACCCATGGTTCTTATAAGGTAGTTTCTGGTAAAAGAAAGAAGGATACCTATTTTCCTGAAACGATTCAAGATTTTGAATCTGGACAGGAAGATGACTGGGCAGATAGAGGACTTTCTCCTCAGTTTTCTGATTTAGAGAGGAGAGGAGAACTTAGTTTCTGGTTCTCTCTTTGGGGATTTCTCTTTCTTTGAGATTATTTCCAGAATGTGGCAGTGTTTTCAGTGGGGAGCACTGAGGTTTCTCAGTCCCTCAGGAAATACAATGACCTGTTACAGAAGGGATTTCCAGAGCCTTCACCCAGTCCCTCAGGAAATACTATGACCTATTACAGAAGGGATTTCCAGAATCTTCGCCCAGTCCCTCAGTTTTGTCAGCTCTGGAAGATGTGCATGTCACTGCCCACAATTTTCCTGATAGTTTATCTGCTGCCCCTAAAAAGGCAGAAAGAATATATAAAGTCCCTTTGTCTTTAAGTTTTTATACAGTCTTCCCAGAGGTGACCTGACAGTTACAGTTTTAGCTAATCCTACTGCTGATAAACACTTGGTTAATTCAAATCTGATTCTTCCTGACAAGGATGGGAAGATTATTGTAAAGTATGGGTAAAAACTTGTACCCTTCCACAACTTTGATTTTCAGAATTTTGAGTTGTCAGGCTCGTGTGTTATAGTTTATTGTGATTAACTGTGAAAGTATGAGGAATGTTTTGTCTGCAGTTTCTTTTTGTCAGCAAAAATCTGCTTTAAATAATTTAGTTTTTTCCATTATACAAGTCACTACTCATTGTTTACAGAGTGTATATGTGACTCAGTTGATACTTTTTCCAGGGCTGTGGCTACTGGTACTGTTTTGAGGAGGTTTGTCTGGTTGTGTACTCAGAACCTCCCAGATGACATTAAAAATGAGATTTTAAATTCTCCTTTGGAGTAAGATTTTGTTTTGGGTTCCTCTACTACAGAGATTAACAAAAAGTGTGATGTAATCTCTAAGATTTTTCAGCCTTCCTTTTCCAAATTTTCTTAACAAAATGCTGACAAACAGACATTTAAGAAGAAATGGCAGGGGGTGAAAAAGAATTCAGAATCCTCCCACACCAAGGACAGTCCAACAAGTCAGAATGACTATTTAAGAGATGTTGTTCACCCCTCCCACCTTCCCTTCCAGAAAGTTTGAATCTCAATGTTTCACCTTGGCTACAGATAGTTTAAGGCAAATGGGTTCTAAAGATCATTCGTCAAGGTAACAATTGGCAGTAGTAGGAAATCCCTCCATTTCAGAGGATAATTCCTCTTCCACCAGACCAGACTCTTATTCCCCCTGAACTTCAACACATGCTGTTACAGGGAGTGATACAAACAGTTCCTGTTTACTAGGTTGGAAACGTTTTTATTCAAGGATGTTTTTAGTGCCAAAAAAGTAAATGCTGGAAGACAGGTTCTGTGTCTTTCTTTACTAGAGTAGTCACAAAGTGTCTGGCTTCAATTTTAGTTCATTTCAGACTACAGGGTATCCACATTTTTCCATATTTAAACAACTTGCATATCTTTTTAGTGTCTTTTTCAAAGTGTCAGGAATCTCTCAGGTGAGAAATCTCTAACACAAGCTGGTATTCCAAGAGAACATTAAAAATCTTTTTTGAATCCTTCTCACAGGATTGTTTTCCTGGGGTGTCAACTAGACACCTCAGTTCAAAAACTTTTCTTCCACAGGAAAAAATAGATATATATCTAGATTTATTTTTAAGGTTTCTCACTCAGACTTTAGTCACTGAGATGGAATACCTCAATGATATTGGGTTTCATGGTAGCTATGCTTCTCATGATATCCCTGGCAAGACTCCACATGAGAAAGATACAATGCTATCTGGAGTCTCTGTGGCCTCAGCACCAGCATCGTCTGTCTTTCATATCCCAGTTCTAGGATTTTTCAGAAGAGAAATCTCTTGGAGGAGACACCAAATACCCCTAAATCCATGTCTCCTCTTCTCTTACCCTGCTCCAAAGCAGTCAGTCAGCACAGATGCCTCAGACTGTGCTTGGGGGACAGTGTCAGGACTGATAAAAGTGCAAGGTGTGTGGGACACCAAGGACAGATGCAGGTACATAAATATAAAAGAGATGCATGCCCTGATCAAGGCACTCAACTTGCTGAATCATCTTTGGTCCACTGAACCTCTTCAAGTTGTTACAGATAATACCACAGTCATGTGGTACATCAACATGCAAAAAGGAACCAAGTTGTACCACCTCTGCAGACTAGCCATGTTAGTGTGGGGTATGGCTTTCACAACACAGTCTTACTCTACATGCAGCGGCCTTAGGTCAACTGGTGCCCTAGGCAACACCACACTATCTGGTGTCCCAATCCTGCTCTATGTACACCAAATACATACTGGACAAGCGCGCCTACCAGAGTGGCACCCTATGATGCATCCTACATTCTCTCAGAGCAAAACTGTATGGCAGGCATGCTGAGCAGGACAAGGGCAGACCCTCACAAATGGAAGGTAAATCAGGGAGATTTCCAAGATTTGATTGATCTGTGGGAAGTTCCTCATGCAGACATGTTTGCCTCCTTTCTGAACAATCAGCTATCAAAATTCTGCTCCTGGTCAACCTGGAAGACAGATGTCTTTTCTTTTCCTTGGATAGAAATGTTATTGTATGCTTTTCCACTTTTTCCACTGATATCCAGGGTACTCCTGAAGATTCAGCAGAAGGCCCCAAGGATCATTGTGATGACGCCTTCTGAATAGGCAAGTATGAGTCTCTATTCTTTTGGAAATGGTCAGGGGCAAGTACCACAAGTTTCCTCACAGGATGGATCTAATCACACAAAATCAGGGTGTTTGGTATACACTATTATCAAACAGCAAAGGCCAGGTCACCAAATTTACTTTTGAAACAATAGGACACTCAAACACTCTAGCATCTCAGCTCAAAAATGCCTTCATGATATACACTGACAACACTCAACTTTTACTGACTGCCTGGATAATAGGATCTCAATTACCTTTAAGCACCTGTTTACTGAGAATGTGCAGCAGGTTCTAATGGAGGCAAGAAAGCCTGCTACTACAAAATCATATATTAGCAAATGGAAAAGGTTTTCCAACTGGTACCAACAACATAACCAGCACCTATTCAGGGATAGTTATTCTTTAGTTTTACAACATTTATGTGAGTTACTATCCTATGACCTTACTCTTCCATCAAGGCTAATTTATCATCCATTTCAGCTTGTTTGCCCGTGGTTCCACGTCTTTCAATGTATTCTCATGTCAAAATCTTTTGAAAGGGGTTTTGCATATCAGGCTTTCAACAAAACATGCAGCCCCTTCTTGGGATCTTAATTGTGTGTTACAGGTGCTAGCACTTGCTCCATTTGAATTAGCTAACCTGGCCAACTTGAGGTTCTTAACATGGAATTGCTCTGACTTCTGCAAGTAGGATATCGAGGTGTAAGCTCTTATGGTGAGTCAAACTTTTCTCATTTTCCAAAGGGACAGGGTTCTTTGCGAAGTAACGCTTCTTTCATGCTTAAAGTGGTATCCAAGTTTAGTTTAAGGCAAACTATCCATCTCCTCATTTTCTTTCTGGAACCTAAAAACGAAGGAGAAATGATACTCCATACCTTGGGTGTCCACAGACAATTCAGGTACTGTCCTGACAATCTTCAGATCAGTTGTTCATAAGCTCTGAAGATCAGAAAAGGGGACAACCTATGTCAAAACAGACTATTTCCAAATGGTTGTCTAGCTTGATTATTTTCTATATATCTTTACAAGGTATTACAATCTTGATTCACTTTTAGGTCCAGATCATGTTTTGTTAGGACCATTATTCATGGGCTATCTGACCCTTCTCCTTCCACCTAACAAATTTAGTAAGCTATGGTAGATTCCCATATAGCTAAGGCTACTTCAGCAGTGATCAATATGATGAATATAGAACAGATGTATAAGCAAACTTACCATAACAGTAGATATTCAAATGATCACTGTTGCAGTAGCCTCGCCCTCCTTCCAACCCCCCACCTTGTTTCATGATGTGTTTTGGATGCCAGGGTGAGAGTACATATTTTATGTCATTCCTAGCATTGTCCTTTCAGGGCTCAGCCTCCCTTTTTCTGTTGGCATGAAAGAGGTGAAGGACTTGGCTCCCAAACCTGTCTTTTTACTCAGCTCTGATCAAGCTAACTGATGGTTTGGGCTCATGGAAGGCACCCTAAATCTTTGGAAGCTGGCTGGCTTTTATATTCTTTGTGGGATATAACCCCATATAGCAGCAGTGATCATTTAAACATCAACTGTATTGGTAAGCTTACTTACACAACTGTAGTATCATTCTTTTAGCTCATAAGTCAGCATTTTAGTTTGCCTTACTAAATTATAGGAACTCCATTACTCTTGTAAAAGTACAGCAATTCTGTCTTCCTGTGTTTCTGATTACTTTTATTACTGCTACATGATTGTTTATATAATTGTGATGTCTTCTAGAGCTGGATGCCAATTCTTTCACAGAATTTTCAGTAGTCAGACATCAGCCAGTATGCCAAATCTAATACTTGTGCTCAGGCCATTAAAAATAATGCTTAACAAAAGGGCTTGCTCTCAGCAGTGTTAAATCAATAATCACTTAGATAAATACTAAGTAGTTTGAAAAACTCAAACAGTTAAACTTAAAAAAAAAAAACACTAAAGTATCACTTACATTAAAATTCTAAGTGCTAGCACTCCCAGATGATTACTTTTTGATACTATGTCATTGCATGGGTTTTAAATAAACTATGCCCTGTAATGATCTTAGAAGCTGCCTTTCAGTTTTGCAATATGAACCTTTAAAGTAATGGTGGTGTTGGAATACTGTTACTATGGCCTAAACCAAAGCCTTGCCAGCAGTTTAGTTATGCTACACAATGTGTACAACCAGAATATAGTACTATAGGATATCAGTTATTTCCTGCTGATCTTTCACCACAGCCAAGGCCACTTTCAGCTATACCACCCATACAGGAGGGTGACCTAATGGTTAAGGTGTTTGCCTTACAAACACAAGGTGCAGGGTTTGAGTCTCACAAGGGATAATTGGCTAGACTTAAAATGGCTTGCAAGGGCAGTTAGTCTAGTACTAACCTATGAACAAAAACAAACAAGACGTCAGTAAACCAACTAACTACAAGTGAACTAACAAGAGGGTGAATGTGCACTGTAGCCAACAGAACCAAAATTAATCAAAATGTTCACAGTATGAAGTGGGACAACAGTTACCACATTTAAGTTTAAAGTTGTTAACAACATGCAGTGTGCTATAAATATTTTATTAACAATTCTTTAATTGTGGTATCTGGTGTCCAGTTTCATACTGTGCACATTTTGACTTGTTTTGGTTAAGATAGCAGTAAGACCAAAGACACAATAAAAATTATGAAAACTGTCAAGAATCATTTATAACCTTTTATTGTCTCACGTGATTCAAAATTAGAGAACTTTTATCAACTCTCAGGTTCAAACATATAACAGGACAGTTAATGTTATCAACACCAGAGATCAAGGAGTTGCCCTAAGAAAATATTACATGATGCTAAGGAAAGATTCACTGCATCACAACCATTTTGACCCAGATCTAACCATAAGTGGTTCTCAAGGTAAACAACTTGAGTGATGACTACTTCGTATGTAAATTTGAAGGGTGTTTTTCTGTGGTTTGGGTGCATTGCTGGTAGCTAGAATAATGATTGCGTTGTAAGACTGTACTACCCTAAAAACAAGTCTGCCATACAAGTGGAAGACAGTCTTCAATTTGTTGTTGCCAGCCTTCATAAAAATATTGTAAGCTGAAAGCATTTGGTAAGGAACACAGAACAAATTGCTTCATAGCTATGCATCTGTTTCCAGTCTTTAAAAAATGTGAAGATACTTGGCATTCACACTGTAGAAATAACCTGTGGTATATGTAGCTCACTGACCTACAAGTTTTAGTATCCTCTTCAGGAGTCATTTATGATCTGTATAATGATGGCTGTCACATTTATGAAGTAAAGCAGTAATATGCCCATGTTGAAAATCTGGGGCAATCAGTAAGTAAAAAACTCATAAGTTTGTCTTTGCAAACATCAAGACATGGATCATAAATACTGTACTCACCCTTTTGAGCAAGTACTGAGAAAGAAATAAACAAAAAAAAACATGGAAATGGTCTTACAAATTAGAGAAAACAAAGTATAAGGCATACGGTACTGTACTCCAACCAAGCAGATGATGCATAATTCATGAGCAGATAGGCAGTGGTGTATGCATTACAGCACCTATGCAGCTCAGCCAATGAGAAATGAAGTACAAGAGCTCTAATTGGAGGCCACATACAATGCAGCCACCAAGGTCCACCAAACATATAAGAGCCATAGCATGCAGGAAACAGCATGTTGCTAACAATAATGCAACTTGTATAAGCCAACCTTTGAATGCAAACTAGCATTTGTGTCAAACCATACGTAAACAATAGCAGCTATGCAAAGACTGTCAACAACATAGGAATACACATAAGTTATTTATTATTTATTTATTATTTATTTTACATTTGTTGACCGGGCTAGTCTAACTGGATATATGACCATTTTCACTACAGGCCCAGGAAGATAAGCTCCAAGACAGAAACAAGAAAACAACAGAAAATGAATAACAGCAACAGTCTTATATACAATGCATATCACAGGATAAAACAGAAAATTCAGCGAGGACAAAAAATCCTGACAGTGCAAAAATGCATGTACAATACAACATACAGGTGCAATACATAATAAAGAAGAAATAAAAACAGAGAAGACAGGTTAATTGTATTAAAATAAAGAATCCCCTCAATAAAAAGTATCCACAGAGGTTATTTATTCAGCCTTTAGTCCCTAAGAAAGCTGATTTAGTTAGGTGTGGCTTAAACATACACATTAATGCAGACAGGGATGATCAATGAGATCGATCAACAGAAAAATTTAAAAATCTCATTGTTGATAATGTACATAAAAAAAAAGTCTAAAAGTGATCACAAATATAACCAGTAGAGTTATATTTGTGATCACCAGCAAACCTAAAACTATGCCCCACACCAAGAACTTTATTAAACTAACTCTAGGGTAGCATGACCGTGAAAAAGGAAACAAATCATGGATTATGCTACAGCCAACCTTCTGAGGATGGACAGTAACATATTTCAACCAACATTACCACCAAAGGAATATCTCACAAGACTGGCAGTCAATGAAAGCATTCACTGATAAAACCAGGGGCGGCCCGTGCTATCGGACTGCTGGACTGCAGCCCCCTCAGAACGAAATAAAAATAGAAAAAAATTTTTTTTCAATTTTCGCGGACTTCGCGCATGCGCAGTAGTCCCGACTACTGCGCGTCTATGCGCATGCTCCAGGCAGTCTGGCAGGACCCATAGGGAACACATGGAGACGTCTGTGCACTTTTAAAGTGCACAGACTCACTGGGATGATGTATCGGGGCCGGACTGCAACAGCAGCAGTCAGAACAGTCTCGTCGGGAGGTTTGCTTTCAGGGATCTCGCGGGTCTACGGAGTATTGCGCGGGCAGGATGTACGTTAGCTGGATACAGATATCCTTCAGAAGGGTCTCACAGAAACGGATAACTGGTGCCAGAGCCATGGCCTCAAGTTAAATGCCAAAAAATGCATAGGCATACCCTTCGGGAAAAATAAGGTTACCCCTAGCTACCATATAGGTGGCAATCCCCTGAACACAGAAGAAGTTATTAGGGACCTGGGAACCCAGGTTGACAGTAGCCTTTCATTCGACACTCATATTGCTAAAGTAGTTAGGAAGACCTTCTACATTGCCCACCTTATCATGAAGGGATTCACATCTAGATCAAGGGAAGTCATAGTCTCCCTATACTCATCACTCATCAGACCAATGATCGAGTACAATGCCCCATTCAGAATGTATCTGACCCGACACTTGCGGCAGCTGGAGAGGCCACACAAGTTCCTCACCAAAAGGATAAAGGGTCTCAAAATCTGTCTTATGCTGCACTGAAAGAACTCCAGTTATATTCAGTTGCGCATCGCTTACTCAGAGGTGACCTATGCCTGACATACAAGGCCATGTCAAACCCAGATTTGATGAATATGCTTCATCTCAAAAATCTAGATCCTCAGAGCCACAAGGGCGGGTGACTTAAACCTCGACACGGTTATTAATAGGACGTGCTGGAGGGATAGATTCATCACCCAAAGACTCCCTATGCTGTGGAACAAAATCCCGGTTTATGTGAGGCAGAGCACCTCACTGGCCTTGTTCAAGAGGAATCTTGACCAATGGATGGGAGATCGCAGATACACCCCAGGGGTTACCTCAGTGTCACTGCTCGACAGAGGCACAGCTAAATAATGGGCATAGTTTCTCCAAACTAAGGGGTGGCGTAAGCCACAAAACTATGGCTAGGCTTATAAATGCCCTTGGGCAGATAGCCTAGTATGAACCTATGAACCTATTATGGAGAAGGAGAATGGACAGGTAAGTGTATGGTGCTGTTTACTTTTACAATGGTAATTGCTTTTATACCTTGTGTATGGTACTTGCATTTAGAGTGTGTGTGTGTGAAAATGCCCCAGGTGCTCATGGTGGTGTGGTAGGGAATACCTCAGGCTTGAACCCTGTACCCTGTATGCAGGTGTTAAAGACGTGAGTTACCTACCCACCACCATTTGTAAAGAAATTGCAGATTTTTGCCTCATATTTGATCTGATCTGTTCCTCATAATATCTGTGGTTTGTAAATGTTGCAATGCTTGATATTTGATGGTGTAGTAGTAGCATTGTTGCCTCACAGCTGCAGGTTCTCAGGTTTGATTCTTGGCTGGGGTTCCTTCTTTGTGGGGTCTGTATCTTTTCCCTGTGTTTGTGTGGGTTTGCTTTTGTGTCCTCCCATGTTACAAAGACATGTCTGCATTATTTCTTCCTGGGCCTCTGCTGAAAATTGTTTTTTTGTTCCAAGTCAGACTGTCCTGATTAACAAATGTTAAATAAAATTGACAGGCATTTATTTGAATTTCAGACTTCAGGTTTCTAAATGTTCAATTCCTTGCATATTTGATGGTGCAGTGGTAGTATTGTTTCCTCACAGCTATAGGTTTTCTGGTTTGATTCTTGGTTTGGGTGGCTTCTGTGTGGAGTCTGCATCTCCTCCCTTTGTTTGTGTGGATTTGCTCTGGTGCCCTGCCATTTTACAAAGACGTGTCTGCAGTATTAATCCCTGCATCTCTGCTGAAAATTGTTTTTGTTCTGTCCGCAGTAAAATTGACAGGCATTTGAATTTCAGATTTCAGGTTTCTGAATGTTTAATTCCTTGCATATTTGATGGTGCAGTGGTAGTATTGTTGCCTCACAGCTATAGGTTTTCTGGTTTGATTCTTGGTTGGGGTGGCTTCTGTGTGGCGTCTGCATCTCCTCCCTGTGTTTGTGTGGATTTGCTCTGGTGCCCTGCCATTTTACAAAGACGTGTCTGCAGTATTAATCCCTGCCTCTGCTGAAAATTGTTTTTGTTCTGTCCAGTAAAATTGACAGGCATTTGAATTTCAGACTTCAGGTTTCTGAATGTTTAATTCCTTGCATATTTGATGGTGCAGTGGTAGTATTGTTGCCTCACAGCTATAGGTTTTCTGGTTTGATTCTTGGTTGGGGTGGCTTCTGTGTGGAGTCTGCATCTCCTCCCTGTGTTTGTGTGGATTTGCTCTGGTGCCCTGCCGTTTTACAAAGATGTGTCTGCAGTATTAATCCCTGCGTCTCTGCTGAAAATTGTTTTTGTTCTGTCCGCAGTAAAATTGACAGGCATTTGAATTTCAGACATCAGGTTTCTGAATGTTTAATTCCTTGCATATTTGATGATGCAGTGGTAGTATTGTTGCCTCACAGCTATAGGTTTTCTGGTTTGATTCTTGGTTGGGGTGGCTTCTGTGTGGAGTCTGCATCTCATCCCTGTGTTTGTGTGGATTTGCTCTGGTGCCCTGCCATTTTACAAAGATGTGTCTGCAGTATTAATCCCTGTGTCTCTGCTGAAAAATGTTTTTGTTCTGTCCGCAGTAAAATTGACAGGCAATTGAATTTCAGACTTCAGGTTTCTGAATGTTTAAGTCCTTGCATATTTGATGGTGCAGTGGTAGTATTGTTGCCTCACAGCTATAGGTTTTCTGGTTTGATTCTTGGTTGGGGTGGCTTCTGTGTGGAGTCTGCATCTCATCCCTGTGTTTGTGTGGATTTGCTCTGGTGCCCTGCCATTTTACAAAGATGTGTCTGCAGTATTAATCCCTGTGTCTCTGCTGAAAAATGTTTTTGTTCTGTCCGCAGTAAAATTGACAGGCAATTGAATTTCAGACTTCAGGTTTCTGAATGTTTAAGTCCTTGCATATTTGATGGTGCAGTGGTAGTATTGTTGCCTCACAGCTATAGGTTTTCTGGTTTGATTCTTGGTTGGGGTGGCTTCTGTGTGGAGTCTGCATCTCCTCCCTATGTTTGTGTGGATTTGCTCTGGTGCCCTGCCATTTTACAAAGACGGTATTAATCCCTCTGCTGAAAATTGTTTTTGTTCTGTCCGCAGTAAAATTGACAGGCATTTGAATTTCAGACTTCAGGTTTCTGAATGTTTAATTCCTTGCATATTTGATGGTGCAGTGGTAGTATTGTTGCCTCACAGCTATTGGTTTTCTGGTTTGATTCTTGGTTGGGGTGGCTTCTGTGTGGAGTCTGCATCTCCTCCCTGTGTTTGTGTGGATTTGCTCTGGTGCCTTGCCATTTTACAAAGACGTGTCTGCAGTATTAATCCCTGTGTCTCTGCTGAAAATTGTTTTTGTTCTGTCAGCAGTAAAACTGACCGGCATTTGAATTTCAAACTTCATGTTCTTCAGAATACATAGTAGCACAACCTTTTTTTCTAGCAATTTTCTAAGTTTATAAGATGAATATTTTAAATTTGTCCCTATTTTTGGGACTATATTCCCCCATTATTGGCTTTGTCCAGGTTTTTGTGCTAAGGTTGACAGCTATGGCAAGAACTGAATTCACTGAATATGTTTGAGGGCTGTATTCCCTCATTACTGGGTTTGTCCAGGTGTTTTGTACTAAGAGGTTGACAGCTATGGTGAGAACTGAATTCACTAAATGATAGCCATTTAAGTTTCAGTCTTCCTCTTTACAAAGCAGCTGATGTGGCGTAGTGGTATGTTACTCTGACTGTTTTTTGCTCAGGGACCTCGGCAGTAAAATGTATGGTGGCAACACAACATTTTATTCTAGCAACTTTCCAAGATTATACAAGCAATGTTTAATGTGTCCCTGGTTTTGGGCTTTTGACCCCCAATACATTTTGGCTTTTTCCAGTTTTCTTGAGCTGCGGGTTGAGATGCAGTTGAGTATTGAGTAGATTTTACAAGGAGCTGAGAGCTGCAGGGGAATAGAAGTTTAGTGCTTTGCCTAGTTAATACTATGGCACAACAGGTTGTGTACTTGCTTTTGATGCAGACGGCTGTGGGTTCTACTCCCACAAGGGGTGGATGCTGCCGTACTGAGAATGTTCTCCTTGGTGAAGATACTAACTATGAGTCTGTTATCAATTTGCCATCCATTTCCTCTTGCAATATTATTACTAGCTTATCATTTTTAATGTAATATAGGCAATTTATTCCTGAGGGGCAACAGACACTTTATTTTTCGATGAAACCATGAAATATAAAGGTGATTGCTAGCAGCAACCGCTTCATTAGTTACAGATTTCTTTAATGTGGAATTATTTAGATGACTTACTTCAGAGATTGTGCATATTTACTGATAATGGACTGTAGAATTGTGCATATTTACTGATAAAGGTGGACTGTAGAATTGTGCATATTTACTGATAATGGTGGACTGTAGAATTGTGCATATTTACTAATAATGGTGGACTGTGGAATTGTGCATGTTTACTAATAATGGTGGACTGTAGAATTGTGTATATTTACTAATAATGGTGGACTGTGGAAGTCTGAGTAGACTTTTTTATGATAAATGTTCTCAACTGAGCAGTTTTGCCATTATGGGTGCATATGGTTTGTTTCATTGCTTACTGGAAAAATGTTCAAAACAAATTTAAAACACCCTCTAACAAGTGCACTGTATTGTACAAGGAATATAATTTTAGTACAATGAGGAAGGTGTATCAAAGAGCACATGTATGTTTCATATGCAAGGGGCCTATGATTTGAAAACAGCCCAAAATTAATCTTTATCTGCCACTGGCAAAATGTATTTTCTTTGAATGTGGGTTTCAATGCTGTTTCAATGAATGTGAGTTTCAAGGGCAGAGAAGTTTTAATGCTAAGTTTTCATTGTGAGACTGCATTGTTTAACAGATGACTTAGTGTTTGTGCTGTAAAATACAAAATAAAACTTTCAAATGAAGTCCAACTCATCATAGAAGTAAAGCAGTATGCACATTAGTGTTTATGGTAAATGGAGTGAAATAGCCAAGTAATGGTTCATTGGAATGGCTGCAGAGGCTCCATTCAACCATTATTTTGCCAGCGGGGAAGGGCAGCAAACTCAGACAGGCCCAGCTGAACTATACCTCCCAACTGTCCAGATTTTCAAAGAATGAATAGATTTTTGCTTCTTATTTTTGGTTTGTTCTTCATAAAATTTGTAGTTTTCTGGCAAATCATTTAGGAATTAAGTTACTAAATAATAAGTTTCAGACTTCATAACCTTCAGAAAAATGTATGTTAAAGTAAGAGCTGTTCTATCAACTGTCTCAATTTATACAAGAGCAATTTTTAGTACTGTTTATATGTGCCCCCAATATATTTGGCCTTGTTCAGATTTACTGCATTAACAGATTGAGAGGTACATGCCGATAAATTGCTTTATAGAATTAGGCATAGCCAACCTCTCAACTGTCCCCAATTTTTGGCTCAAAATGTTGCTCTTCCCCCTAATAATCCCTCCGCAAAATAACAATTTTGGAAGAAAACATGGAGGGTTTACAATTAAGAAATAACTGTAATAACCAAAGTTATAGATTACTTGAAATGCATGTAGATTCTTTTATTTTGTCAGCTGCTCAAGGTAGCAGTACTAATATTAAAGTGTCCCTTCTTTGGCAGGTAGCAGCTATATTGTGTGTCTATTTTATATTTTTGCATCACATTTTTGGTCCATTTTTCATAAAGTTGTGTTTTTTGGCAAATTAGTGACAAATCACTAAAGACTGAAGTTAGAAAATGACAGACACTTGAGTTTCAGATTTTATACCCTTCAGAAAATTCATACTAATGCAAGACCTATTCTATTATCTTTCTAAATTTATTAGAGGAATATTTAAAAATTGTCCTTATTTTTGGGCCTTTGTCCCACTTCTGTGTATGGCTTTGTCCAGATTTCTTGCTCTTGAGGTTGAGAGGTATGACAAATGTGTCAGGGCCATCACAGTCAGCCAGAGAGATTTCAAATTGTGACATGCTTGTTGCACCCCACTCCCCCATGTAGTGACTCTGGATGTGTCCAAGCAAGGCAAGGAGTAGTTGTATCTACCTTGGATGGGGAGGACACACTGCATAAGTACTACAGTGGCTTTTCATCTGTCCTTGATTTTGCAGAATGGTCTGGTTTCTGTCATATTTTTGTACTGTTGATTTATGCTTATTACTCAGATTTATGCTTATTACTCAAAGTGCCTGTTGCACTGTGTTTAAGTAGCAATGCTTTAATGACCATAAGGTAAGCTTGTCTGAGATCGTAAGATGCAAGTAAGCTTTAATAAGCATACTGTTAAAGAATTGCCAACATTGAAAGCCTTTCTGTTGTTGCCACAGAGAATACTTGACTAGATAATGTATAAGCCTTGGGTATTAAAGGACAGGATTCCATTATTTTAAAAAGCTCATTACACTTGTTGGAGACTTCCAGTCATCTCTACAGACTTTACCCGTAAACTAAACAGAATGCCAATCATGTGTGGTCCATAACCTGTACAGTAATCCTTTAAGCAATGTATCTTGAGCTTGTTTCTTGTTTGCTTTTCATTTTTTACTTTTATCATGTTTTCCCCATGAAACAAGTTGTCAGGCAGCAGGTCTTTTTGGATAAGAAACATTTTTATAAGTGGGGCATCACATAGATTTCTACTTTCAGCATGTTACTTGGTACTTTAATAAAGCTGAATATATTATAATTAGAACTGCAGTGCAAGGAGAAGTGGTTTGAGTTGAGTGCTTCTGGTTTTTCTTATACTTGATTTTGACTGGCATTCCAGTAATGTATTTAAAAGTAATTTATTTTCATGCCTCACAACCTTTTGTTTCCATCTAGATATTAAGTAAGCTGTCATGCAGCCAATGCATTGAAATATTTTTATTCTTCTACACTTACTTTTGTCTTGATTGGACTTTCATAATGATGGTTTGCCACCCAGGGCAGCGTATTTAATTAAAGTTATTTTTTTGTGGTTTTGTGCATAGCTCCTCCCCTTTCTAGTTGACCACACCCCTTCCCCTTGACCCCACCCATTCAGCTGTCTCCTGCAGCCCACCTGTGATTTGAAGTCACCAGCCGCCACTGGATAAAACCAGTGGGACTCATATTATATTAGTATTTTTTATTTATTTTTAACAGCAGAGGGTGTCATCCATGTACATTTCTATTTAGACTGAGCATATATTTCATTGTATGTAACATGAAACAGAAAGTGGAGTGGGTATCACAATCGGCATTTGTAGCAATTTTAACCTATACAGTTAAAATGATTTTGCATGTGAACAGAATATAGAGATTTAAACAGATGAAAATAGTGGTATAAAAATGTATTAATGAAGTTTGAGCTGAGAATTATTCAAGGTAAAAGTGAAGAAGCTGGAAGTTGGATATGATGCCATTTTATAAGGAGTGCTTATCTATTCCAACAAGTTTTAAACTTTAGGAATTGGGTTTGGAGATGAAACACTAGTTAAGTCAGTGTGAAGTCATTTGGTTAAGATGCAGGCTAGATTCCTATGTCATAAGAAAAAAAGTTCATCTTATTAAATGTTATATTTGTCCATTAGGTATGTATTTAGTAGGGCCGTGGTTATCTCCTGAAAAACCTGTCATGGGATTATTTATGATGGAATATGGACTGACAAATTAAATCCCATAAAAACAGTAATAATCCAAATGAGAAAAACAGTAGATTATTAATGCTAAATGCAGCTTCATATTGTTGTTCCATTCTGATGAATGCATTTGTGAAAGTCAATAACAATACTTTTTGCAATATTGAAAAGTATATTATAGAAAGATCACAGAGAGATGGTGAATGGTAATTCTGTTAAAAGTATAAGGCCTAGCTATAAAGCAGGCTTAAACCAGAGTAAGTTGCTTACACTGAAAGCAAGTCTTTCGGAATCAGGCCCACAATATTTTTAGGAAGCTCTACTAAGAAAGTGCTAAAGAAAAAGTGTGCAGATAATATGGGCAATTCAGTTTTTTTTTTTGCCATCAGTGTGTTTCCATTTTATTACATAACCCCTCAAACTTTTGCAGCCAACAGAAATATTGTTGATCTGAGCATCTATTTTCTTAGGTAGGAGAGATACAAAATTCACTCACCACACTTATTTAATCCTCAGGCACAAGTAGCTTCTCCAAGACAACCTCCATCATGTCTGTGTTTCATATAGATTATGCATATATTGGCATTGCTTCACTGGGGAATTTTCTAGACAGAACTCTACTTTAAAAATTGATCTGTCTAGTGAGGCCAGTCCAATAGCATAAATATAGTTATAAATGGTGGTGTTGTAGACCATGTGCATGCATTACATAGACAATTAATAACAATGATATGCCACTGAATATATTAAGCTCTTGCTCACTGAAATATAGAACAATAGTATAATGGATACAAACATGATCCTCTACAGATTTTAAATATAGAACAGGCATACAGCATTCATAATAAAGGATCACATTTGTTTCATGATTTTCAGAAAGATGAAAATTAAATCAATATTTAATAATGCATATACTTGCAGCTAAAACATTTTGACATCCTAGCCATATATAATCTTAACATGGCATGACAATTTAGTAGTTCTACAGTAAATATAAAAATGATGTTAATTAATTTTTACAAGATTGTGTTACTGTAATTTTCTTAAAAAATCTGTTATCTGTTGAATAAAGTGAGTTTGTATACAAATTGTGGCCTCCTGAAATATTTTGGACAGTTATTAAGGAATTACCAAGAGATCACGATATTGTTTGCCTTTGAGGTGTGCATGCCTAGTTTGTAGAGCTATCAGAGATGGTTCATATGTGGTATACACAAACATAAAGCTATCACAGATGGTTCATATGTGGTATACACAAATGTAGAACTATCCAGGAGCAGCTTGTGCCATCAGACTGCAGGGCTGAAGCACCACCTCAGCTGTGAAAAGAAAGAAAAAAAATAAAGAAAGATTAACATTTTAAAAAATAAACTATTTTGTAATACTGCTTAGCTGTGAGTCTGACTGACTCGCTGTTAAAGTCCTGGAACTCGAACTGTGCATGCATGTGTGCTCGGCAAAGTTCTGGGTTTAAAAAAAAATAGTTTCTGTAAATCTACTGTAAAACCAGTACAGATTAAGAAGAGAAGGCATCTCTAGCCTTACACGACAAAAGTGTGTATAAGTGAACTGAAGTAAGCTCACCTGCAAGCTCTTGATTATGTGATGCAAAAAGTACAGTAATCTAGCCATTGCCGTCTCTCTCCGTTATTTTAAACTTTGTAGGCTCAAAGCAGATACTGTGGGTATGCAGTCAGGCTGGGCAGCTATGCCTAGTACGTGTGAATGAAATGAAATGGTAAGCATGATTAATGTTGTTCCCAGTGAAACATAGCTCGGCCTCGTGAGGTCTTTTGCAGCCCCCTTTAATTTGAAGTCACCAGCCACCACTGGAGCTATCAGAGATGATTCATATGTGGTATACACAAATGTAGAGCTATCAGAGATGGTTCATATGCAGTATACACAAACAGAGAGATATCAGAGATGGTTAATATGTCATATACACAAACATAGAGTTATCAGACATGGTTCATATGTAGTATACACAAATGTAGGGCTATCAGAGATGGTTCATATGTGGTATACACAAATGTAGAGCTATCAGAGATAGTTCATATGTAGTATACACAAATGTAGAACTATCAAAGATGGTTCATATGTGGTATACCTAAAAGTAGAGCTATCAGAAATGGTTCATATGTGGTATACACAAACCTAGAGCTATTAGAGATGGTTCAGATATAGTATACAGAAACATAGAGATATCAGAGATGATTCATATATAGTATACACAAACATAGAGATATCAAAGAGGGTTCATATGGGTATACACAAACCTAGCGCTATCAGTGATGATTCATATGTAGTATACACAAACATAGAAATATCAGAGATGGCTCATATGTGATATAAACAAATGCAGAGCTATCAGAGATGGTTCATATGTGGTATACACAAACGTAGAGCTATCAGAAATGGTTCATATATAGTATGCACAAATATAGAGCTATCCTAGATGGTTCATATGTGGTATACACAAATGGAGAGCTATCAGAGATGGTTCATATGTGGTATACACAAATGTAGAGCTATTAGAGATAGTTCATATGTGGCTTACACAAATGTAGAGCTATCAGAGATACTTCATATGTAGTATACACAAATATAGAGCTACCAGGGATGGTTCATATGTGGTATACACAAATGGACAGCTATCAGAGATGGTTCATATGTGGTATACACAAACATAGAACTGTCAGATATGGTTCATATGTGGTATTCATATGTGGTATACACAAATGGACAGCTATCAGAGATGGTTCATATGTGGTATACACAAATGTAGAGATATCAAAGATGGTTCACATGTGCTATACACAAATGGAGAGCTATCAGAGATGGTTCATATGTGGTATACACAAACACAGAGCTATCAGAGATGGTTCATATGTGTTATACACAAATGCAGAGTTATCAGAGATGGTTCATATGTGGTATACACAAATGCAGAGCTATTAGAGATGGTTCATATGTGGTATACACAAACTAGTGTCCATGTGAAAGTTTCCTGGCCACCCACCTCAATTCTTTATTCTGCATTGAAATTAAATGAAACCTTCTGAACTGTGGAGATATTCACATGTGTATTTCTTGCTATCTTAGCGTGGAGTTTGTATTATTTACTAAAATGTTTGAAGCATTTAGGGTGTTTAGGGTGTTACACTTTTTAGTCAAAGTAGTGCAGTGACTAGATTTACCATAGATAAAAAGTTCCTTCAACCCAGGCAGTTGTCTTCATATCATGTAGTTATTAAGAATAGTTTAGTCTGGATCTCCACATTAATAATTTAAGAACCAAATGCTGAGGTCTGACAAAGGCCACATCCCATTCTTACAGTGGGAGTCAAATGGGGACCCAAGATTCGCCATTACAAATTCCAGTAGTGTGAGATGAATCATTCAAATGTCATTGTATAAGAATTTCAAGAGCTCATATCTATTACAGTAGACTCCCTCTTATCCAGCCTGTCTTTAACCAACCTCCTCTTTAACTGGCCATCAAATTTCTGCTGTAGTCCTAGCAAAAGACAACAGAGAACAACAACACTTACTCCTCCTCTGGGCTAAATAATGACAGACATTCGAGGTTTAGACTTCATATTCATTAGAAAAAGGCATACTAACACAACTCCTGTTATTCTAGCTGATTTATAACCTATAAATATTATTTTGTATGCTTTTTCTGATTAACCAGCCATTCATCTATCCAGCCTAAGGTCCGGTCCCAGTGAGACCAGATAAGAGGGAGTCCACTGTAAATGTGAGCATTAAATGTTGCATAAATGCAGTGTCCTGAGACTGCATGCAAGGTGCACATGAAGTGAACCCACAGATAAACTTACAGAACTATGTAATGTGATAATGAAATCATGTAACTTTAAATAGCGTGCATAGTAAATGAACATGTTAGGCACATATCAGATAATAACAACACCTCAAGTGATCACTAAATTCTCCCTTCTTTGGAAGTACAGCCTATCCCAAGGTGCTACAACCAC
The DNA here is from genome assembly GCF_019279795.1 of Protopterus annectens. NCBI lineage: Eukaryota > Metazoa > Chordata > Ceratodontiformes > Protopteridae > Protopterus > Protopterus annectens. The sequence continues at coordinate 1,089,561,566 of NC_056739.1, read as the reverse complement.
GATGTTGATTTTCGTTAATAGGGATGATGAAGTAACTGTTCGTACATGGGGGTTGGAGGTTCCATCCTACTGAGAAACTGTTTTGGTCATTTGATTTAGTCAGGCATTTTTTTCTTAAAGGCAATACAAATGCCACAGTTCACTGAGTGTAATATCGCATAGTTTCACTGACGGTTATGTTCAAATGATTAGTTACAATATTGCATTCGGAGTGAAATTAATTCTTAGGAAACAATGACAGGTTTGCTACTTAAAATGTGAACAAATTTAATAAAGCATTGCTTTCTTCGGTTACAGCTTTTTGAGTATAATATAAATAACACAAAGAATGAAGAATGTGCTGAATAATACACGGGAAAAGTTTGCGGTGTTTAGTTTTATTTAAGGAAACCATTTTATTTAATTTTCATTTATCTCTCTGTACAGCATTTATCTTACTCTAGTGTTTTCCAAAATGTTGCTCAAAACACACACACACACACACACACACACAATATGAAATATGAAGTACTAGTCAAAATGTCGCTGTGGGGCTCAAACATTTTGTAATGGTTCTGATAGGATATAAACTTGGTGTTATGCTATGAAATAATATTGGTAACAATAAGCATTTTTACAGTGATACACATTTTAGACAAGGTTGATACAAAGATTGTTAGCAGCAAACTATAAAAGTAATGGGTAATTAAGAGCAAAACCTCAGAAACTGAAAAGTAATAGAAGTCATTTTTGTCTGCATCTTTTAGTGTCTTTCTACTGTACAGTTGTCAACAAGTTTCTTACATACTTTAATCATCACAGTACTCAGTTTATTGCTCAGGATATTTCATGTTCAGAAAAAAAAGAAAAAATAAAGTAAGTTAATGAAATCTGGTGTGTATATGTGTGGGCATTTGTTGTTTTGAGAGGGCATATTTTTTACACTTGTCAGCAATGCTGTCTGTTGATTCTTTAGTTTCATCCCTAACTGTGGTCCATGGTGCTCAGAGTTTGTATGTCTTCCATAGTTCTATGTGGGAGTTTCCTGGAGACACCTGTTTCCTCTGTCAACCTGAGACATGTAAGATAGGTGAATTAGTGATAGGTTCATAGGTAAGTACAAGGCTATCTGCCCAAGGGCATTTACAAGCCTAGCCAGAATGTATTGGCTTTTGCCACCCCCCTTAGATTAGTTCCATGTGCCCTTGTCCAGCAGAGCCATTAGTTCCCTGCACCACAGTCCAGCAGAGCCACTGCAGTGATCCCCGATGATCACACATGATTATAAATGTGTTTACAGATGATTGATGCCCTACCCAGGACTAGTTTTTGCCTTACAACTGTTGCTTGCTATTATAAGCACAGAGATATAGGTCACCTGGCACCCCAGGCAGTTCCCCAAATTGCCAACTTGAAGTTGAGGATGCCCCCACCCAAAAAAGCCTTCCCAAACTAGAAGACCAAAACACACAAGTGCTGACAGATGATAGAGATACAGTACCAGAAATCTGGTGTTCATTTAAAAAGCTACAGGTGATACCATAGTTTCTTAAAAGTACACATTTATTACCTTAGTGCGCTACAAGCTGTAGCAGCACTGCTAAATTTATGAGCACACTAATGTACAAAATGTATTAATTCAAGAATCCACAAAATTACCCATGGCTTCTTATAGGAAAGCTGGTGTTGTACTCTTGCTCGTCAGTAACTGATAATTTCAGCCCTAACAGCTTGCACCCAGACATACCTCTCAACTTCATAATACAGATACAAATAAACCTCAATGAGGGCATGATTGACACATGCTTATATTATCAAGCACCTGTCTGATGTGCTTATTCTTCTTTTGGCTTTTCACGGTTAGGGATTGCCACAGCAGAACTCCAGTCTGCTAATGACTGGCAGTAGATTTTTAAGGTGTCGAGGTGCCAGCTCGATGCCCAACCTTCAACAAAGGCACGCCCATTCACACATGTCTTTCAAATGCCACTCGACCATGGGGAGGACATGCAGACTCCACACAGAAGGCGCTCCAGTCGAGAATCGAACGGAAGAACCTCTTGCTGTGAGGCAACAACGCTACCGTTGCATCACAGCGGCTTACCTGTCTGATGTGTTACTGAACAGAAACTATGTAACTGGTTATACACATACCACATACTGTGTGTATAATTAATGACATTTGAAAGAAAGAATAAGAAAACATGAGGGAGGAGCTATTATATACTGAAAAAATGAAACAAATTAAATGCAAGTGTCTCATTACAAATCTTCCAAGGACAGATACTAACGGCTGATCTGCTTTCCATGATATTGACATTTTGGTGCTATCATTTTGCCTGAAACTCGATACAAGACATGGAATACATTCAAAATACTGATGCACTAAAACATTGCACACAAAAACATTGACTACAAAAGATCAAAACAAAAAAAAAAAAAAACAAAATGATGAAAATCCCCTCTGCTCCCCCATACCCTCTGCCTATTTATATATACAAACTCTGAAATCACACTATAGTGGGGAAAGGGCAAAAAATCATCCCCCACTGTCCCACAAACTCTTGAAACATGCTACCACCTTTTTTTAGTGCCAAAAAAAGCTGGTAGCAAATGGAGTCAGCCTGACGTGATTCGATGTGCTGTGCAGCACCATATGGCAGTGTATCAAAATCTGTAAAAGACATAGTGAGTGACAGTTATAACTAAAAAAGTATATTTTCGGTAATGTAGTGTCTGTATTAATTATTGTTTACAGTTGTATTAATTATTGCATATTTTAGCATGTGAGTTACCCAGATAACTAACCAGCTCAGCTCTTAAACACAGCAAGTCTATTGTGTGCATGGTAAAAAAATCATCTTGTTGATTATTGCAGTAGCATTTATATTTATATCAAGTCATTAAGGAATGCCAAAAAATATCATTATTGCATAAATGTGTTTCTAAAACTATACTCATCCCCGTGAGATAAGATACTCATTCAGGTATTATATGTGCTATCCTGAAATATCCACATTTATGCTATGATATATGTTTGCAACATTTTACTAACCATAAATCATAAAGGATGGAAAGTTACCTAGGGAATACCAGAATATGTTTTGCTACAGCACTTATTCCAAATTTGCTTGTTTGCTTTGCTAAATGTGTCAAAACAAAGTCCTGCCTGATATCTAAGAGCTATTTTTTGTCAGGCCAGATTTGTATTTTTTTGAGCATGCTTTCATGATTCAGACAAAAAATTGTAAAAGCTACTTCTTTTAAATTTATTTGTATTATTATAAAAATTTCTGTGATTTTCAGTGCATCTAAGTACAAAATGAATACTTTTGTAGTTATTTAACAGGCACCATGGGAATACTTGGTCATAGTCTACATTTTCCTTACTGAAAAGTCTATTTTAAGTTAAAACTTCTACAGATGTTACTTGCTTAGTATTACAGCATTACAAACATCCATTTAGTTTTATTGCACTAGCTCATCTTCAGTTGGCACCCCCCCATCTCTATTTCTCCTTTTTTCTGTCATTCTTACCAATTAATAGTAATCCTTAGCAACATCATAACATCTCTGACAGAGAGCTTCAAATAGTAAATGTTGAACAGTACATAAATGTCAGTCAGTTGTAGGAGGCATATTAATCAGTTTCTCAGTTTTCAGTATAGTTTTTGCTAGCATATGTAACAGACCAGCACTTACTTTTATTAAAAATCTCATGTTGTGACCTAGCAGACTCTCATGGAACTGATTAACTGCTTTCTGAAAAGACTTAATTTTGCTGTAACCCATGATCATTTCTTTGTACATAGCATCACTAAAACGCAATAAAAGTCATGGACTCCCTCTCCTCTCAAAACTCAAGCTTTATTGTGCAAAAATCATCTTGTTGAATGATGTGGAACCAAACAGTTTGTGACTAAAAATGTAATTTAAGACCATATTTACTAAGTCACTTGAAACACAGAAACTCCATTGGGGGGGGGCTCTGTTCCAGTTAGCCACCAATATACACTCTTTTTATTCCATGCTATAGGTATAATCATAGCCATAGCTAGCACATCTTGTGCATTGTTCCCTGAGTTGGCATCCCTCAACTGTAAGCTGAGGTCCAAAAAAAAAGACAGAAATAAAGAAAAATAAAGGGACTGCTTCTGCATTTAAAACAACTTATATCATAAACACACACACACACACACACACACACACACACACACACACACACACACACACACACACACACACAGACATGCATGTACACACACACACACACACACACACACACACACACACACACACACACACACACACACACACACACACAGACATGCACATACACACACACACACACACACACACACACACACACACACGCACACACACACACACACACACACACACACACACACACACACACACACACACACACACACACACACACATGCATGTACACACACACACACACACACACACACACACACACACACACACACACACACACACACACACACACACACACACACACACACACACACACACACACACACACACACATGTATGAAGCAATGGGGATTTCCAGCATTGCAGTCCAAAGCAGTATCAAGATTTCAATACTGGTATTGCTCTACTGATTGATTAGTATCTCCCAATCATGCCCCTAACACCTTGTGACCAGGGAGGATGCCCCCTTCAGATACATGTCTACCTGTTGAAGACAAAAGCATCAAACGACATGTAGCATCAAACATGCTGTTCATCAAGCCATTCGGACTAAGATCACATTACAGCAGGGATAAGGAAATTTGCCCTTTCTCCACTACAGTGCAATCTCAGAATTAGAATATATAATTAGCAGGGGTGTAGACGGTGCAACCCCCCACATGAGGAGATTTCGATGATCGGCATTTATGATGTAATGCCATTTGATTTTTTTACCCTTTGATGAATAAGCCACTGATTACAATCAACTGCAAGGGTATCATAATTCAACTGTTAAGAAGAAGGAATGCCTGGGAAGAAGAAGGAATGCCCTTTCAAGCAACTGGAATGTATAGCATCAGTTTTGTTCAACTAACCGGGTTGATCATCATCTTTAGTCTTGCATTTAGAATGACAATTTTTCCTCAAATGGCTGCTCTGAATGACTTCATGGAGAATGAGCTACCAAATCCTAAATTTATTTCATTGCTGGTCTAAAGCCTGACTTTCAGTGAAGAAGTATAATATTATCATCATAAAATAAAACCAGTGATTATGATAAAAGTAAATGTCAACAGTAGCTCTAAAATGAAAAGGAAAGTTATTCAGTAATATATTTAAGTACCACAGATATTTTTTCTTACTAGTGTGGATTGCAGTCACACCCTCTTACACACACAGAAATGTTCTATATAAATTATGTATACATATAAATAATACTGAATACTCAAAAGAGCCCACCAAACAAGAGCAATCATTTTAAAACAAATCTAAAATGATTGAAAACCACAAAAACAAAAGTAATTTTTGCAAGTGAGCAAACACCCTTGCACTCTATACACCCCCTGTTTATTGTATGTACTAACTCCAAGACTGCACAATAGTGGGGTAAGTACAAATTCCTTGACCCAGCTACAAGGTGATCTCACACAAAAAGCAGCCAGCTCAAGCACCATTAAATAGAGTGCTTGTTTTTCTGAGTGCTCAGTCTTTTTTGCTACAGTAAAAATTGTTCACACACGACAGTTCACTCTTCTGAACTGTAACTCTATGTATGTATATATATATATATATATATATATATATATATATATATATATATATATATATATATATATATATATATATATATATATGTATGGCTGTGTGTGTGTGTGTGTGTGTGTGTGTGTGTGTGTGTGTGTGTGTGTGTGTGTGTTCAACAACACTTTCAAAACCAAAAATTCAGTAATGATTAACCAGCTGTTAACTTGCTTAGTGTTGTCAGTGATGCAACAGGTAGCACACTCACATTTGGTGCAGAAGGCTGTAGGTTCTATTCCCACATAAGGTTCATAGGTAGGTACTAGGCTATTGGCCCTAGGGGCTATATAAGCCTAGCCAAAAAAGTACCCTGGCTTTTGCCACCCAAGAAAATTATTTTCCTGTGCCCCTGTTGAGCAGAGCCACAGAGGTGATCCCCGGGGTGAAGTTTCTATTTCCCATCCAATCATCAAGATTTTTCTTTAAGAGTGCTAATGAGGAGCTTTGTTTGATATAGATAGGTAGTTTGTTCCAGAGTATGGGAAGTCTCCTGGACAGGAATCTATCCCTCCAGCATGTTTTGTTTATTGTGGTGACAAGATTTAGGTCCCTAGAGCATGTAATTCGGAGGGATTGGGATTTCTTTAAGTGGAGCATGTCCAACAGCTCTGGGTTTGACATAGCTTTGCATGTTAGGCAGAGATCGCCTATGAGTAGGCGATATGTGACGGAGTAAAGCCGGAGTTTTTGAGACAGTCTGCGTAGGGCATTTGTTTGAGGCCAGTAATCCTCTTTGTGAGGTATTTCTGCGGCCTTTCCAATTATTGTAGATGTCTTGTGAGGTACATACCAAAAGAGGCATTGTACTGTATAATGGGTCTAATGAGTGATGATTAGAGGGGAACAATGACCTCTTTTTTCCTATTTGAGAAACCTTTTGTGATGAAGTGTGCCATGTAGAAGGATTTCTTGACTATTGTGGTGATGTGATTATCAAAGGAGAGACTACTGTCCACCTGTGTCCCAAGGTCTCTTATCACACTTTCGATGTTAAGTAGACTACCGCCTATGTGGTAGCTCATGAGTAGAGAGTTTTTACCAAAGGGGATGACAATGCACTTTTTGGCATTGAGCTTGGGGCCATGGCTTTGCCACCAGGCATCTGTCTCCGTGAGGCCCTTTTGTAGGATGTCCACATCGTTAGGAGTTTTAATTATGGGTCCTAGTCTGCAATTAGCCAAAGACCTCCTGTGTTAGCCTGTACTTCAGAAAAGTAGATACCAAACAGGATAGGACCCAGGATTGAACCCTGTGATACTCCACTTGTCACTGGTCTGAAGTCGGATTTGGAGTCTGCTACTTTCACAGTGTGGGTTCTGCCAGTGAGCCAGTTGACAACCCATCTTGTGACATAGAGATTTCTACCTAGCTTAGTGAGTTTATGTATAATTCCAGAGTGGGGGATGGTGTCAAAAGCCTTGGCAAGATCTAGATAGGCTGTGTGAACCACCTTACCCTCGTCTACATTTTTGGTAACTGCTTCAAAGAAGTTTATCAGGTTTAGGAGACATGATCTGCCTTTTACAAACCTGAACTGGGTGGGGTCCAGAGTTTGGAGATTACCAATGTTTTTGTTTATAGACCAGGCTTATTAGGCTAATGGAGCGGTAGTTCCCAGGGTCTGTGGTGGCTCCCCCTTTGTGGAGTGGGATAACCATCGCTGTGCACCATTCAGTGAGCACAAAGCCTGAGGTAAGGCTATGATTAAACATGGTGCTTATGTGGAGTGCCAGTTCATTCTGCAGTTCATGTAGAACTCAGCCTGGGATGTTGTCAGGTCCCACAGATGCTGTGTTCTTGGCTTTGGAGAGTGTGGTTTTTACCTGTGCAGCTGTGATTACAGGAACTTTGCATTCTTCTGATATAGAGATGGGCCCTTTAGGGGGTGTGACGGGGGTAAAGTTAGCACTGAACCTATCTGCCAGGATGTTGACAATATCAGTTGGTTCTGTATATTTAGTGCCATTGTGCTGTAACTCAGAGCAGATCTGAGTGTTGCCAATTTGATTCTTGACATAGCTATAGAATGCTTTGTGGTTGTCTTTAGAATCAGTGGCAATTTTGTTTTCGTAACTAACTTTGGAGGATTTTATGAGGGATCTCAGCTTCTTACTGAGGCTGACCAGGGAGTTCCTCCAATCATGGGATTTTACTCTTTTTTTACAACAGTTTCTTTCTTCTGTTGTAGAGTTTGTCTATGGCAGGGGACCACCAGATTGTCTTCCTTTTTTTGGAGGATAGCATCTTAGTTCTGTTAGGGATAGCATGATCCATGCACTCGTGTAAGTGCTTATAAAGTGCATTTGTGTAGGATTCAGCAGTCGTACCTCTATTGTCCATCTGCATGGGTGTCGTGAAGTTTGCCACTTCTGTCTTAAGAAATGTGAAGTTGGCTTTGGAGACATTTTTTACGGTGGTTTCCCTATGGGGGGTGGGGGTGGGATGTGGATGTCTAGGGTGATTAGCTTGTGGTCAGATCTGACCAATGAGGAAGGTCACCCATGTTGGTAATGATAAGGTCTAGGATATTGCTGCCCCTGGTGGGGGTGTGGATAAGTTGATCCAAGGCCTTGTAATTTTTGAATTTCAGAAAACATTGAATAAATGAGTTGGTACGTGAGTAGTTTTTAATGCTGGGGTAGTTGAAATCACTCATTATTAGGGTTTTGGGTTGTACCCTAATATTTTCCAGTGTATCAAGAAATGAGGAGTGGGAATCCTAGGGCATGATGGGGGATCTGTAACAAGTTACAGTTTGGATTGCGGTCTTGCCCAGAGTTAGTTGCACTTGGATAATCTCAGATGCATTATGCTGAGCAACTAGCTTGGAAGTGTGGATATCCTTAATGAATATGGACATGCCTCCGCCTTTAGTGTTTCAGTCCAGATAAGGTGGCCAAAAGGTGTGGTTTAAATTATAGCCTGGAAATGCAGCAGTGAACCAGGTCTCTGTCACTGCACAGATGTCGATGTTCTCCATTTTAAGGAGTGCCTCTAGTGAATGCATTTTGAGGTTTAGACTTCTAGCATTGAGTATCATCACCCACAGATTTTACTTGCTTGTACCTATTAAAGTGGTGAATTTGTCATTTGAACCTTGCCTAAAAAAGGCACTATAGGGCTGGCAAGAGCCTTAGCTAGTATCCGGAATCCCAAGGGCGACAGGTGCAGGCCATCTCTGGCAAAGCATCGTGGTCTGATGATCATGTCATCCCAGGCAGACAGATACTGGATCCCCTTAGAATGACACCATAAGCTTAGGCAATTGTTGAAGTAAATCATTTTGTCCTTGTACTGTGGTATCATTCTGGGTGATGGCAGGATGCTACTCAGGGCTAGGGTCATACCTGCCTGGGCTACAAGATCGGAGAGCTTCTCCATGTCTCTTTTCATGTAGTCCAGGGAGGTACGTCTCAGGTCATTCACACCAACATGGCCAATGACAGAGTCATATTTGTACTTGTTGTGGAGTGACCTGAATGGGTGCATTATGTGGCATATCCTGGCACCTGACAGGCAGCTGACAGTAACTTTCTCCTTTTTTAGCCTGGTGATGGATTGGTATCACTGCAGTTCAGCATAAGGGAGTCTACCCGAGTTGGTGGCAGCTTAGGTTATATGGAAAATCCCAAAGCAAAAATGAAAAGAGCAGAGAGCTTTCCCTGATGCCCTGGCCAAGTTTCCCCTCGTAGTAGAATAAACACCAGCTCAGGTCTGAAAACAGGCTACTAGCCTGCTTTGACTAAGCCTGGCAACAAAGGAAAAATAAAAATAAATAATACCATAAATTAATATCAAAGGCCAATATACTCTGCTATATATAACCAAACATTCTTAAATATAAAGATCTTAACATTATATTACTTTTTGTAAATAATAGTAAATACCATTTTTGATTTCATTAGAAGTTCTGTCTATGCCTACTAGCAGTGCCAAAAGAAACAATCATATTACCACAGTAATTATGACATCTAGTAGTAGACATGGCTCATAGTACTTCATTTAGACCTGACTTGTATTAAGTAACTTGAGTGAAAATCCATCTTTTTCTTTCTTTTTTTTTTTTGCCCAGGTAATAGTGCCACTGACATTTATGCAGACCATCCTGTACCAAATTTTCTATACTAATAAAGGCAAACCTTGTCCGCTGATGAATCTGATGAATCTGAATATGTATAAAAACAGGACATCTCTCTACCATATATCACTAAGATGTAAGGATATATGGCTTTTAACAGCTCTTAATGTCTATCTTATATAAAAAGACATACATGAACATATCACTGTATACACTATCCATTCAGTTTGACAAGTAATATTATGTCTAATATCAAATGCCTTATTAGTGATCTGACCCACACTGTTCCTGTAGAGTTTTTTACAGAGTTGGGTAAATTCCTTATTGTGTGTGTGTATGTGTGGTGGGGTACAGGTAATGTAGGTGACAAGAAGTTGTAAAAATAGTAGTGACAGAACTCGTATGACTCCTTTAAATATCTGTGTGTAAGAACATTTGTTGATGCCTTTTCATTTCTAAGAAATTGTATGACTAGTAACATTTTCAAATTAATGCTTATGCTGTAATATTAATAATACATTTCATTCATCAAAATGTAATTAACCCTCTTTCTGTTTAGTAAAAAAAAATAGAGCAATGACTGAAACCAGGGCTTTAACTAGTGATGTGATGGGGGTGCTTACTTCTACTATCAATAACTTTATTCAGTATGATTTCAAATTACATCTTTGTCTTCCATCTAAATAAAATAATAAACCATATATTATTATAAACACATGGATCTATGGATTACTATTATAAATACTTTCAAGGTGAACATTTGCTAAACATTATAATACTATTGCTTTACCAGATTTCCTTTCATGCTTAAGTGTCTTGTAAAAAAAAAAAACGTAGCTTGGCAACACCACGTGTGCTATATAAAGTGCCAAGCAACATTTTTTAATCCCATCTGTCATCATTTTTAATTGCTGCTTTAACAGTTTTTTTTTTAAATACCACTTTACCTAGGATTGCACTGCCCTCTTAGGGAAGGTGTGCGGTCCATCCATAGAATTTAATTGAAGCACCACCGCAAATGCACAGAGACATATCCGACTATGGATACAGCTTATGTTATCACTCAGATGAAAACACTGAATGATACGCTAAATTTAATTTGGACACAGTTTAATAAAAGATTTGTAAAGTTTTTTTTTTTAAATACTCAGACAAATAAACAATGAAAGTAATACAAGTGCATCATGACACTTAACTCTCTACAGTTAACCTTTGATTGGGAACAAAACCCTTTACAATAAGGTAAGGATGACTCGCTGTAAATTGTTCAGTGTTTCTCTCTGCTGGTACTAATATATCTCAACTTCTTTGTTCAAGAATTAAGGACAAAGCCTAAAATAAAGGGGGTGAACAAAGGCATAAATCAAAGGCATTTTTTAAATATCTCCATAATTCATTTAAAATTTTTAAAAGAACAAGTTTTGCATCAACATGCCTTTTTCTGAACAATCATATGAAACTCTGACATGCTGGCATTATTGACTGACTATAAGCCTGAGTAATTTACCAGAAAATGAAAAAAAAATATGAACGATAAGGTAAAAAATATATAAGGAAAACTCAGGGCCATTCTGCAAAATCAGGTAGTTGTGATGTATGTCAGTAATGTGTTGCAGAGAGGAGCAGAACATGATTTGTTTCTACAGAGCTATACAAAAGAAATAATATGATAAAATGATAGGACAGGTGGTAAAGGGAAAACTTCTAAGGCAGAAATATATATTACTGCCTCAAGGAGTATGGTATTAGGGAGCCTTGAAAGTTGCAATAACAAGCTGTTAAAACAATGAAAGGGTTACATTCTACAAGTTTACTTATAACCTTTGCCTGTCTGAGTTCCATTGCAAATTATCTTATTATCCTTGAAATCCAATACTAGCATTCTTAAAATGAATGAGATCTGAGCCTTATTAGATAATGTGCTTTGCATAGATTGATTATAAAAAACTATAACTTTTAGGAAGTACAAAGCTGTTGTCTAACTCCAAAGAGGCTACATAAACAAATTAGGAAAAGAAGACTCTTCCTGTTGGAGATGGCAGCCAGTGGGAAGCAGACTATTTAAATATGTTCTGGGAATTTTCCAAGGCTAAGCTATGGATGTTCCCAGTCTAAGGTAATGTGGGATAGAGGTTTTCTGGAAGAATTTAATTTAAAATGGAATGAATATGCTTTTGACATTAATTACAAGGGGAACTTTCTTCTCAACAGGCACAAGTCAAACTAATCTTCAAGGTGTCTACTACAAGTACCTGAACACCAGGCAATTGAATACCCTCATCTCAACTATATGCTCGGGTGAATAGTGGATGCCATGAAGAGAGAGAGAGAGAGTTGCTGTACCTTGCCTGAACACAGAAGTAGAGTTTGGGCAAGGTTAGTGCAGCAGCCATAGGGAGGGAGAAAGGTGGGTGAGAGTGCAGATTCGGGATTCACACAGTGATCAAGGGAGTAAATCAAGAAGAGTTGAAGAAGGGGGTGCAAAATTAAGGAGCTGTACCTGACATCACAATAATGTTTTATGGACTGTGTTTTTCCCTAGTATTCATGAAATATTTAAATAATCCTACAATAGACTGCCTGCATAAATATAAATAAAGAAGTACTTTGAAGCAGTTTTGGTTAGACTGCCATAGTTTAAAATTTTGATAAGCAGGAGCTCTTATTTTTCACATTTAACACGTGTACAGGAATGATGGGATTACTTTTGCTGGATTCTGTGCTACAACTTGTGTGCTTTTTGTTTGTTTGTGCATTTATTTGTCTATGTGATTTCCCATCCCCTGTGCATACTGTTCATCAAGTTGCTGTAATGGCTGCTCATTTTCTCCAAACGGAAATAACTCCAGTGTTCATTCATTCCCCATGGAGTAAGGGCCCCAGTCACTCAATGACTTCCCAATTAGGACACTGGTTTTATGATACAACCATTAATAAAACATCCATGAGAGGATTTTTAATGTAAGCCCCTAACCCCATAATAATAAGAAGTGCCCCATGAATAAAAGTCTTGTGGCACACCGATAGTAAGTGGGAGAAAAAGGGGTATGCTGTTTGCCATTTGACACATTGTATTCTATTGAATATATAACTATGAAACCACTTAGGCATTCAAGATGCTGATTTCAGGGAGTTTTTGAAGGAGTTTGGGAAGAGATACTGAGTAAAATGCTTTAGAGAGATCCAAAAATGTAGTTTAAGTTGTAATCTTGGCACCCACATCATCAGTGGGACTAGCAGCTCTATCCAGGCAGGAGAATGCATACTCTCACACATGCCTTGTGACAGCTACTGGGATTCAGACTTGGGTAACAACCTTGTGGCCCCCTCTATGGCCAAGACATAGCTGTTAGAACCAGCCTCCAACTACCCCTGGAATGGCAAAGTCAAAAACTGTGGAACCATGGAATCCCTTCCTACAGGTGGTCATGCCAAAAAGAGCTTGGCCTGTCCTACCCCTCCTAACCTGACTTTCCCAGCATTCAAGCTGCTAACTAATCCAGTCATCTGGGTTGCAGTCAGGGTTCTATACCTCTGTCATAACAGAAAAACAGCCAGCACAAGGGTAGTGGAAAGAAATCCTTTATTAGTGTAGCAACACCATCTAGGGTAGTGTATGAAACACTTAACCCACAGATAATCAGACCAGTTTTGGCATAACAGCCTTCCTCAGTGATGACATCCATTAAATAACATCAACTCATTATATATACAATCCTTATTCAGTCACAAGCATACTATTGGTTAATTACAGATGCTCATTTAAACCTAGGTTGAATAAACCCCCTAATTTAATTATCTACTTTTTTCTTTTTGATTTAATAATGTGTGCCAGCCCACCTTATTAACTCTCTCACCCTCAATACTTATTTTATGTACATATTTATTTATTTATTTTACTTTGTTGACTCGGATAGTCTGACTGGGTACATGTCCATTTTTAGCGGAGGCCCAGGGAGAAAAGCTCCAAAGGTACATATACAATCATTACAATGTCATATAGAACAGGAGTAATCATAACATTATACAAATATAACACATTTTACAGTCTAGTTAAATTTATAAAATATACCACATTTTATAGTCCAGTTAAATTTGTACAGTCTAACAATCTTCTAAACTGGCTTAACAAAGATATTTACGTACCACTTACAGACATAGTATTGGTACACTAGTATGCATAAAGATTTAGTCAGGCTTGGAGTAGGGACATATCCATTGAGACTTGAAATACTCCTTGAAAACTATTTTAAATTGAGATAGGGTGGTATCCAGGATAATGTTAGCAGGAAGGGAATTCCAAATTTTGCTAGTAGAGTTGGTGAACAGGGAGTCACCATCTGAGTTGTTGGATTTGATAGTTTGCACTAATAGTCTATTAGATGACCAGAGTGATCTGGAGTTGGAGTGGGGATAGATGATGTTTTTCAGGGCAGGTGTATTATCTGGTTGGTTAAGTGCTTTGTGAGTAGCAATGAGTTGATTATACTGAATCTGCCTGGGTTGCTCTAGCCATCCGAGATAATTTAGATTTTTACAATGCGTTCTATAGGGTAGACCAGTTGCAAATCTAGCTATGTTATTATAGCAGCTTGAGAGTTTATTAAGATCAGTTTTATTTAGGTTGGCAAGTAAAGGGGAAGCATAGTAGAGTGTAGAGAATTGATGGGAGTTGGCAATGGAGGTAATAGTATATGGGATAAGGAATGGCTTTTGCCTATATAGTGAGCCCAGTTTTCTGTTAATGGTTTTGATTGCTTTGTTGACATGCACATCAAACTTAAGATTGTTGTCTATAATAACTCCTAGTAGTTTTGTATGGGCATCTGGAGAGATTATGGTACTGTTATTAGCCTTAATGGAGAGAGATAACGCTGTGGATCTTTGAGTGGGGGTGAAAAGTAGGTGCTTTGTTTTATTAGGATTTAGAATCAGACAGCGAGCGGCAAGCCAGTTCTCTACTTGGTTGAAAGTACTCTGAGTTATTGATAGCAGCTCTGTTTGCGAGGTGCCAGTGCAGATCAACGTTGAGTCATTTGCATATTGAATGCAGATGGCTTCAGGGATTACAGCGTGGAGGTCACTGATAAACATGGAAAAGAGAAGTGGTCCCAAGATAGACCCCTTTGGGACACCTAGAGTGTTGGGTAGGAGGTTTGAGAGTTTGTTCTGCCATAAGACGGATTGTTGTCTATTGTGCAGGTAGGAGTCAAACCATCGGAGAAAGTGATTGCCTAGGGACATTGTTGCCAGGGTGCTGATGAGAAGATGGTGGTTAACCATGTCAAAAGCCTTGGACAGGTCCAAGAAAAGGGCTGAAGATAACATGTTGTTGTTCCTGTTACAGTTTATTGCATTACAGAAGGTGAGGAGAGCTGTGGTGGTACTATGATATGGTCTGAAGCCATGCTGGGAGTTAGCCAGTAGGTTGTTTTGGGCTAGAAAGTACAGGAGTTGTTACAGGAGTTGTTTATGGACACATTTTTCCATTATTTTTGCCAGGGGTGATAAGATGAATATGGGTCTATAATTGGATAACTCAGTAAAGTTACTACCTTTATGAAGGGGATATAACACGAGTTATTTTCCAGATAGAGGAGACTGAGGCTTCTGATATGGACCAATTAATTAGAATAAAAATGAGATATGCTATGGTATCAGCAGCTTTTTGCAAATATTCAACTGGGAGAAGGTCTGCAGCTAGGGTAGTAGGTATATTTTTCGGAATAGTGAACGAATGAAAGATGTAGAGACTGGTTGGAAGCTAAAGGAGGGCTGGGAGCTGAGAGTGCTATCCAGTAGATTAGAGGAGTTAAGGGGTATTTGGCTTGCAAGGGCTTGAATGGTTTCAGTAAAGAAATTAAGGTGTTAGCAACATCCGTTGGTAGTTTATCGGTAGAGGCTGAGGGAGGTGGAGTGGTGGTTTGACCTGGGTGCAGTAATTTATTTATCCCTGCCCAGAATTATTGGGGGTTATTTTGGTTGCCTTGTTGTAGATGGAGGTAGTAGTTTTTTTTTTTCTATCTAATAGAATAGCTTGTTTTGTCTCATTTCTTAGTTGTCTAAATTTGGTTTGATTTATAGGGTCTTTTGTAGCACGCCATGTTGCCCATGCCTTATTTCTGACTATGATTTTTGTTTTAGTTTCTTTAGAGAGCCACAGAGCAGCTTTTGTTTTTACCCTCATGGAACGAGCGGGAGCATGAGAATCGAGGATGATGAGGAATTTATTGTTAAAGTGGCAGACAGCTTCATCTAGGGGCAGGTGCTTTAGGGCAGCCCAGTTGCATGCCTTAAGTTCATCCTGAAACTTACTAGGACTGAAGCTTTTACTATTTCTTATTTTTCTGTAGATGGGCTGCTGGGAGTAATTAGATTTGTGTTTGCAGATAATGGTAAGAAAGTGGTCGCTGAGGTCATCGGGGATGGCCCCCAAAGAATACATTTGGGGGTAGCTATTGATTAATATCCATTCCAGTATACTATCTTTTTGGTTAAGTTTTTCTGTCCTGGTGGGGGTGGATATAACCTGTGTGAATCCATACAGGTTTACATGGGTTGTAGGAGATTGTGAGGAACAAGTGTTCCAGTCAATTTTAAGGTCTCCTAGTTCAATGGTTTCTTGTGGATAGTTACTAGCTAATCACTGGAGGATGTCTTGTAGGGAATTGGTATTATTTCCTGGTGGAATATACACACAGACTATATTTATGCTTTTGTTTTTGTTAATTTGGAGCTTGGTAGCAATTATTTATGCCTTATTGACCTGGGGTAGTTGACTGGGGTCTAAGGTAAAATTTAGTGTAAATTTGAAGAGTACAGCTACCCCCCCCCCCTTCCTGGTGGAGCGATGGAGTCTAAGTATATTATACCCAGGTGGTAGGATTTCATTATCTGAGATTGATGGTTTCAGCCAGGTTTCAGTTAGGCATAAAATATCAGGGGAATGGACTTGTAGGAGGGCATGCAGATTGTGTACTTTGTTAATTATGCTTCGTATATTTAGTTGGCAGATCAGGAGGGAGTTGGGGCCCTTTATAATAGATAGTAATTTAACTGGGTTAGTTGTAATGGAAGTTGCCTTATCTAAGGTGGCAGGGCCAGGGTTTGGATGAATATCTCCATCCATTGCCAGGTTATTGTGTATAATTACTATAACTTTCAGGATTTTGTTTATAAGTTTTTGATAGCATTTAAATTTTGAGCTGATGTAGCTGGGTCTAATAGGCAGATAGTGTTTTGTGGTTAAGGAGTTGGTAATAGTTGCAGCTAGTGGGTAACCTGTATTATTAGATACATCTGGGCTAGTTTGAGATTTTGGGTGGTGAAATCCTAGGTAAGACTGATTTTCATAAATAGAGAAGAAATATGGAAATAGCATGAGGGATAGCAGAGAGAGTAGTGACATTACTTTATATGGTATCATGGTTGGAGGCTATATTGTTGTTATAGGTCTAGGACCCTCAGGATCTTGCAGTTGGATATTTGCTACAGGGGGAGGGGTGGGGGCTGGAGTAGTGAACACAGTACAGTACTGATTAGTCTGGATAGGAAAAAAGGAGGGGTGGAAGTGGGATGAGTTAGGCTGAGTAGAGGAATATTGACTGGTTCAGCTGGAGGGGGAGTGGTATAGTGGCTATAAAGCTAGATACAGTGGGGCAGGTGGGAATTGGGGGCAGGGAGGGGTGCGGAGCGAGCCCGAGCGCAGCGAGGGCAAGTGGAGCAGGGCTCAACCACACACAAGAAACCTGCAAGTAAGTAAGTATGCTTAGGTTTAAAAGGATAGGCTGTGAAGGAATAAAATTACTGTAAAAATTAAATTGTAAGTCAGGGGTATGCTTTTTACCTTTTTTACTTACAATTTTTTGTTTTAATTTTGGGGAAATCTCTGTAATTTGCTTCCAGTTTTGTAGATAAAATATGGGGGAAGTACTGTAGATGGGGCTAGGGAATAGTGCTAAAGACCCAGGTCAGCAAATGTAAAATGCACAGATAGTTTCAGATGAATAATATCCTTAGCAGGGCTTTTAGCTGGTGGGCAGCTTAGAACAGGTTTTCTGAGTTTTTCAATAGGGCAGCGTCCTTCTGCTGTAAGCCTTGCAGGACTGCTTGTTTAGGGGGATGGTTCCTGGTGTGAAAGATAGTTTAAAATGAATTAGCACAGATTTAGGGCTCAAACAGTAACACTATGTGCAGGGAATCAATGCAATTACATCAACAATATAACTATTTCCCTGTATTATTCTGTGTAGATATAAAATACCGGCTTTCCTGATGTACCTACTATATTACATAACAGATGCAGGTACTAGATTCCTTAGTTATATTTAAGCAGGAGAGCCTCTAGTCTGTTAATTGTAATGTGTGTTTTTATTGTTATAAGTTAATTACGTCCCTCCGAGCTAACAAGCCTCACAATCAGTATGCTGCAGCTTCTAAATACACAGATGAAAGCTTTTGGCCGTCCATAGCTTTATAAATGTACTCTGCAGGTTCTGTATGTTTTAACAAAACACTTTGTGATTATAATAGTTGAAAAGCCACTAAAACATTATAATTTAGCTTCTAAATACAAAGACAAATGTGTTTGGCTGTCCGTAGATTTAAGAATGTAATCCACAAGTTCAGTAAGGCTTTAACATTCAAAATGAGGTTGTACTAGTTTAACAGCCACTAAATGACTATTCTGTTGCAACAGATTCAATAGTACTATGTTGCAATCTCAGTAGACTCTAGGCACCATTCATTAGCAACTATGTATCCATGCTAGCTAGCTTAATACAGTAAAACAGCTCGCCATAGCTGTAGAGCTGATTGGCAATAACAACTAAGCATTCTATTACACTTTAGGTAGTTTTGTTAGGCAAAAAAGACAGTAGTAGCATAAAAACTTGTAGAAATGCTGAATTCACTTGAGGAAATACACAAATATAACTTAAAACATTAGGCACATACCACGAGGAAGAGGGCTGCCGACTGGGTCTAGGAGCACTGATTTTTAAAAACGGTGGGTTCAGAGGTGTATTTCAAACCTCGCATACGTAGTTGTGCAGGGGGAGGGGATCCCAGGAATGATAGGTTCAACCACCCACAAGAAACCTGCAAGTAAGTATGCTTAGGTTTAACAGGATAGGCTGAAAATGGTCTGATTATCTGTGGGTTAGGTGTTTCATACACTACCCTGGATGGTGTTGCTACATTAATAAAGCACTTCTGTCCACTACCCTGTTAATGGCCATTTTTCTGTTTTGACTTTGCACTGGTGTGGCCGTGTGCACCTGCCATAATTGCGGAGACATATTTTGGATTTGCTCACTGTTTCCTCTGTTGGTTTTGGGTGTGGAGCTTTCTTCATCAGTGGCGGAATCACCATCCTGTATACTGGGTCAGCTACAAGCTTAATTTTCTTTTAATCTCACGAATATGGAAGCGAGTCTCTTCAGATGTTTCTGTATGGTATATTTGCCCAAGTGACAGTATGTGGATTGGTCTGCCAAAGGAATGGAGCAACACATGTTGAATTTATCAGATATCTATTCTGAAGAGATGGTATCGTAGTTGCTCCCACTCTTAAACCCTCATCTTGTTAACAATTTGGTGCACTGTACAGGGACATGGGATTTGTTGTGAGTATATGTTTACTACATTAGAGAAATGAAATGAACAATGTGAGTATAATTATTTTGGTACAAATTTATAAGATCACATTTGCTCCTTTACATTAACAAGGGTGGAATTTCATGAGCAGCGTGGGTTGAACCATAGGACTTTTTGGTATCGGTGCTGCTCTTTTTTGTCTCTTTTTTCCCACCCTCTTTTTCATTAACAACTTGTGAGATGTGCTGGAATTTTGGCTTCTTGTGAATGTACAACTACTTGTTGTTGGCGTAATTAATTGACAGCTGTTGAAGCAAACAGATAAGGTTGGTATTGTTCCCTTATCTCAATGGCTGTGGAACTATACTTGGATATTGGGCCTGTCCTTTTGGTTTATAGTGGTCCAGTCTTAGTTGAATGGAGTGATGTTTAGAATAACTGTTCTATCTTTGGTCTGCATAGACAGGATTGAGTTGCTGCTTTTCTACATTAGGGATTTGAATCATTGGATCCATTTTTCCACCCTTTTTCTCATTAACAACTTGTAAAATGTGCTGGAACTTTGGCTTTTTGTGAATATACAACTATATGTTGTTGGCGGAATTAACTGATAACTGTTGGAGTGAATAGATAGGGTTGGTACTGTTCCCTCGTATCAATGGCTATGGAACTACAATTGGATATTGAGCCTGTCTTTTTGGTTTATACTGGTTCAGTTTTAGTTGAATGGAGCGACATTTAGAATAACTGCTCAATCTTTGGTCTGCACAGACGGGACTGGAGTCGCCACATTTCTACATTAAGGGCTTGAATATCGGGTCCATTTATATGACTGTTATTAACTGAATTTTGGGACATTATATAATTGTCAACTCAAATTTCACTATAAATATTTTCCAGTTCCAATGTGGGGAATGTTTTGTTCTCTTGTGTGTTAGTAGCTCTAACCATCATTGTTAGAGCTGTTTTCTATATTTTTCCAAAATATTTTATATAAACGTAGCAGTCTGCTATTTGATTGTCTAAGTTATATTTATTGATTGTCAGCATAATGGTATCATTACTTCCAATAGAAATGGTCGAGTTATACACATTTATGCCTTATATCAATATGGTTGTCTGTTTCATCATTAGGGCTGGTATTTAATCACCTGGCAATATTATATCATTGTTCTTAGGGGTTGTTATTTGGGATTAATCACTATAAGTAGTATTTAATGAAATTCTCAGGCCTGGGTTATGTAATTGAATATTGTCAAATGTATATATATCTTTCTAATATACAGTTCCGTCATACTTTATTTTAGTTAATGGTGTTTAGCCATATATAAGATCAGTGGGCCTTATTTTTTTATTATTTTTTGCTACTTCCACCTTTCTTTATATATTTTTCATAACCTTCTCATTACATTAATCATATCATTGACTAGGATGATAGCCCCAATCTATACCTAAATATTTTTGACTTTGAATTATTATACAGGAATTGCAGTTTGGAAGCAAGAAAGGTTTATCAAGATGGATATGATTACGATATTACAGAGACTGTCTGCTGATAGGGATGATTTAAAAGCCTTTGGGTTAGGTTCATTACATGGTGATACAAGTGATATGGGGCTACTGATCCAGTTAATTTGTGTAATCGAATTTTTGCCAAACTAACAAAAAGTAAGAAAGGACTCAGGATAAATGTTTGGCAACCTTAAACTTTTCAAGGCATATCAAACTAATGGGATTACACGCCGAGGACTTGGGATACAGATTCAGACGCTTGTAAGCATAGCTGATGACAGTCTTTTTTAGATGAGTGGACTAAGGCTCAACAAACTGCATCCTTAATGTTTGTTGACATCCTTATTTCATATTATGAACCTATGATAGACAAATTTATATTGGATGTGAGAGCTATTTGTGATGAGCTAAAGATTTATGAGGGTGAGACATATTATGTCTCTTGTTTTAACCAGCTTGTGAAAGAGTTATTAACCTTAGAGAAACAACTCATGGACAAAAACATCCAAAAATTTAATAGGGATGTGGCAGACTGCCAGAGGGACAAGCCCTTTGGCTCCCAAAAGAATGTGAAGTTTGTCAGTCAAGATTCTGGTAAGACACTACATACACGGAAAAGACCTAGGTCACTTCTTAAGAAATCAAAGAATAGTTACAGTGGTACATCTGGGGATGAATCATCCTCTGCTACTGATATTGAGACCCTTCACACCCAAGGTTCACCTGCCCCAAAAAAGCGTACTTTTGTCAACCCTTTAGGCGTAGAAAACACAAGTGGAAGGAAACATGGGGCATGCAGACAACATAGAGAATCTGTTGGAACTGTTAATACCATGTTAGAAAACATATATGTTGTGCATAATATTTCTTCTCAGAATTTGTCTGATGCTGAAATACAATTGCTGAATTAAGGTTTAAATTTTGTGCCCTTTTTTTTTTTGTGGAAGACGTTATGTAAAATGATGTGGTTGCTTAATCTCAAATTATACTTTAGTTCTGATTCTGGGTCTCAAAGATCTACTGAATTCTGATTTCATAAGTCTTCCTTTCTACCTCCATATATAAAAATGTGTCCATCTTTCAGGACTGTGTACTTAAGGATTTGCATTTCAAAACAAGGGAACCAAATATAATGCATTCTAGTCTTTCCCAGAATTAACAACAGATTCTAACCAATTTTAAGAACAAAAAGGAGTTAGTTATTTTACCATGTGACCAAGATGGGACTGTTGTAATGGACTGGTCTATGTATGTGGCCGAGGCCAACAGACAATTGTCTGATGGCAAGTTTTATATGTATGTGCCTTTGGACCCCACACACAAGTTTAAAAATGAAACTAATGAGTTTCTCAGATTAGCTCTGGAGGAAGGCATTATCAGTAAAACTGATTTGCTTCATCTCACGGTGTCTGACCCCCGACAGTACCTGTACTTGCTACCTAAAATACATAAAGACATACATAAGCCACTTGGTAGACCAATTGTTTCAGGTAGAGGTTCTCTCACTGAACCCTTATCCACTTTTTTGACACAATATCTTAAACCATTGTTGGGATTAGTTAGGCCCAGGATCCAGGATACCAAGCAGTTTTTAAAAATTATTTCAGATATGCAGTTGTATCCAGATTGGTTTATGTGCACTTTGGATGTCATGGCACTCTATACCAATATTCTTCACTGGGCGGGTTTTCAAGCTTTTGAATATTGGTTAAATAAGGCAGAATTATATTCACCAGATTTTAACACCTTGTTAGTATGTCTTGCAGAACATGTTCTGAATAAAAATGTGTGTTATTTTCATGGTGAATGTTACTGGCAGATTAAGGGCACCGCCATGAGAGCATCCTTTGCTCCTATTTATGCGTACCTGTTTATGGGTGATTTAGAGGAGGAATTGATTTATGACAACAGTCACAATATTTTCCTAGATGAGACTGATGTATGGAGGCATTATTTGGATGACTGTTAGATGGTTTGGAGGGTTGATAGTCTTTACCTGCAAGAATTTATACAGTATTTGAATGACAACAAGTGGGGCATTGAATTTACAGTTAATTATCATGCCGAGCAGATACATTTCTTGGATGTTACCATCAATAGGGAACTGAATGACACATTGGGCACCAAGGTGTTCTGTAAACATCCAGAGTATAATACCCTCGTAACATTCCCAAATCTCAATTTTTGAGAATTTGACATATTTGCTCCTCTGAGAACTCCTATGAATATTATAAGCAGGATCTGACTCACAGATTCCAAAACATGGGGCTATTAACATGATAATATTGTGTCTGCCAGTAACTGGGTATCTCAACAGGATAGAGCTAGTCTATTGGAATATAAAAGTAAACAGCAAGATGAGACTTCTATTATTAGATTTGTTACTACTGAGTTTTTTCCACCCAAATGTTTATTTTCATTTCATAGGGGACAAACCTTGGGCTCTCCCTTCAGTCATTACAAACATAGAACAAGTTCTGAATACACTTGTAAACAATTCTCCATCACTGGTGACAAATTTATTGGTTGTGTACTCTGTGGACATTGCACTTTTTGCAAATTTGTTGTGAAGACAAAACAATTTACCAGCAGAAGCACAGCTAATGTCTATGACATAATGTTTTTTGAGAATTGTAGTACTGTTTGGCTTATTTATTTAGTTACCTGTTCTTGCTCTGCTTTTTATGTTGGTCACACTTCCCTCCCCTTACGTATCCGCATATCAGAGCATATGAGTGACATCAAAAATAACAGGGTTTCCAATGCTTTATACAAACATTCTGTCCGGCATGCTTCTACACAGTTTAGATTTAATTTTATTGATCATATTTAGTGTGAGAGAGTTAATAAGGTGGGCTGGCACACATTATTAAATCAAAAAGAAAAACATGGATAATTAAATTAGGGGGGCTTATTCAACCTAGGTTTAAATGAACATCTGTAATTAACCAATAGTATGCTTGTGACTGAATAAAGATTGTATATATAATGAGTTGATGTTATTTAATGGATGTCATCACTGAGGAAGGCTGTTATGTTGAAACCGGTCTGATTATCTGTGGGTTACATGTTTCATACACTACTCTGGAAGGTGCTGCTACATTAATAAAGGATTTCTTTCCACTACCCTGGTGCTGGCCATTTTTCTGTTTTGACTATGCATTGGTGTGGCTGTGTGCACCTGCCTTACTTGCGGAGCCATCTTTTGGGTCTATATCTCTGTGCCACAAAGCTGGGTGTTTACATATTTAATTTAATTACAGTCAGTCAAAAACTACTTTGACTAGCCTCATTTATTAAAAAAATGACTCCTGCTATATTTCTACAATTAGATCATACCCCACATATTCTGTGTATTACAAAAACAAAAAGATTATAAAAAATATGCAATGAAGATATGGAAAAATCTGTGTTCTGGGAGTATTATTTATTCATGAACATTAATATGTTCAAGTAGTAGTCTAACATCTGAAATATGAATATAAATCATGCATTTGTTTTACTAACAACTGCTAATAAAAATACTAAACAAAATTCATTGTTTCCAAAATTATGTTACACATATGATTTACATGAGAGGTGTAAGAAATTAAATCTCAAGGCAAAGAAATCTGATAATGTCAATCATGAGACAGGGAAGTACATAATATTTTATATTTCTTCCTGACAGTGAACAACTGATGACAAAGTACATTTTTCCATGCAGATGATAATAATAATAATTAATAATAATATTGATAGCAAAGTTTGTTTGTATGTTTTCTAAGCTAATAACATTTACATACTCTCTCTAGTTTATATTAAGTATTAAGAATTTAAAAATTGATGACTTCATCTAGATGAAATTTGATAAATTAACAAAATAGTATTCAAAGTGTAAGATAGATATGATACATATTACTTCATTTTCATGAGGGCATGATAACACAAATCTTATAATATCAGTTTTAGTGCCCCTTTTATCCCATAAATCACATTTTTGTTTCTATAGAAGACATATATCTATGTGTAGCACTATTATGTTAAATAGGTTTTTCACCTGAGTTAATAGTTTATAGTAGAGTCTCCTCTGTAAGTAAGCATTCTGTCCATTAGCGCAAGCTGAGTCACAAAAGTGGAGTTAACAAAACAAACAAATAAGTAAATAAAAGTATGTATCTGGGTAGAGACCATGGTTTTGATTCATCTTTTCATATGTAATGATATACATAATAAGTTGTGTGCTTTTAGATGCCATAAACTCAAATTTAAGTCTCATTCTTCTGTATGTTTCAGTTTTTCTGCACTTTCATCATTAGCTCATTTTCTTCTTCCACTATTTTCATAACATCCTGAGTTGTTGCTATCATATTTGGCACTGTGATCAGTGGCATTGCATACTGTAGAATTTCTAGCTCTGCATGGCATTTTTATTGGATCTACTGGATTTCTTTTGTATGTTTCTAAAGGCTGTGCTATTCTTTCAGCCCCTTTCCCATATCCTAGACATAGTTCCAGTGGTTATAATTGTGAAAAACATTCCCACACAAAGAGTAGAGGAGCATCTTGGTCAGACTTCTCTTTGCCACTATAAAGACCACTTCAGTGCTCCTCTAATAAAGGGACAAAGGCTCAGTATGTCTATTCTGGTGACAGAATGAAATGATCAGGCAGTTGAACTAAATGATCTTAATAGGCTTCCTGTTTTATAGTAAAGTTGTACAAAGATGATATTGGCTGACTGCTACATAGGCAAGATGTTCACTAAATGTAATAGTGGCCTGGGTTGTAAAATTAGACCAGATAGCTGGAAAATTAACTGGACAGGACAAGAGGCCAGTGAACAGATTGCTATTACAAACATTAGATAAAGACTACTCAGTCTGAGTATTTGTTTTGTTTAAACACTGGTGAATTTTAATGTTAAATATTTCAATCTGTATTCTAGGTGTCATTACACAATATTAACTTTCAGTTGTGTCTGAAATGATAAGGAGTCATCATGTGAGTGACATGCCCTAACCTGATAGGTTAGGAATGTGTCTGCAGAGCAAACCTCAATAATTGGGGAGTACCATTAGAGAGATGATAAGGAGGGACATTTTGATGGCCAGTGTAGAATGGAATGGAATACTTTTAGCTGGGTGTAATGAAGGAAGCTAGGAAGCTCCATCCAACTTGTTTTCTTTACTGTAGTGTAAAGGTGAGTTCTGTGGGGGAGATCCGTGGCAAATCTTGTTATGTTGTCAGTGCACTGTTCCATTTGGCTCTCTGAGTGACATATACATTGGTGAAAATAGGGTTTATACAGAGCAGGTTGGATAAGAGCTATGCTGTAGGTGTAGCAGCACATGTATTATCTTATTGAGAAAAGTTCTCATTCTATAGATAGCATCTAGTTTTTGTGAGTTATCTTAATGGTATTGAGGTCATATTTTAGGATATTTTCCAGAATGATGATAAGTAATTTGGTAATGGTAATTCCATCACGATTAATATTTTTGCTGACAAAATGGAAAAAATTAATGAGTTTATTTTGTAGGATAGGATTTAGGTAGGAAAAGCATAACTTACTTTTTTTTCACCAAGTAGCAAGTTTCTTTGTTGTAGCCAGAGGTCAATGAAGGAGTAGGATTTCTGCAGTTCTGCTTGAAGGTCTTACAGAGCACAGCAGATAAGGGTTGAGTAATCTGCTTACTGAGTAATGGTGGAAGGACCAGAAGCTAAATGTATTTTGTTTATAAACATAGCAATGAACAGTGTCCCATGTATAAGACCCTTCTGGCACACTGATAGTTAGTGGGAGTTAAGGGCGGTATGCTGTTTGCCATTTAACACGTTGTATTCTGTTGCATAGCTACTAGGAAACCACTTTAGATTTCAAAAGTCTGATTCAGAGTTTGAAGGAATTTGGGAAGAAAAACTGTGTCAAGTACCTTAAAAAGATCCAAAAATGTAGTAGAGATAAACTTATTATTATTGTAATGTAAGGTGATTGCATTAAGGAAGGACAGCAGCACAGCTTTTGTGATTTAGATAAAAACAGTGATAAGTGATGGTGAGCAGATTGCATTCTGGGATGTATTGTAGAAGTTGAGAGTAGACACATCTTCCTAATATTTTAGGTAAAAGATGAAGTTTAGCAATGAGTCTTAAGATTTTTGTTTTACTGCCTTTATGGAGAAGACATTTGTTTCCAGATCATTGGAACACAGAATTCTAATATGGACCTATTAATGAAAATAAAGATGTGGAAATATAGGGCATCAGCAGCTATTTTAATGAAAGAGATTGTCTGCAGCTGTAGTGGGTTGGTTTAAATCTCAGAATTATTTTTTTAACAAAAGCCATGGGAACAGGTTGTAGGGTGAGTGCCATAGAATCTCTCTGAGTAGTGGGTAGATGAGCAGAAGTATCTGAGGTATTTTTGAGAAGGGATATCACTGCATTTATGATATACAGTTTATTAACAGTAGCACAAAATGTTTTAGGGGGGGTTTCAGTTTAATGTAATTTTTTTATCTTGATTTACAAGGATTTTTGACATTGTTTCATACAATTCAGTAGGTTTGGTAGGTCTTATATGGTTGTCAGTGTCTCTAGGCTCTGTCTCTTTCAGACATAAGATATTTAGTTATCTGGGTTGAACAGTGGATTTGTTTTTAAGCATTTGTCTTTTTGTGCATCCTGGGAAATAAGGATTTTTAAGAATATGGTCATGCCTTGTCCAGAATGAGGTGTTTTAAGAGGCTCTAGTTTATATGCCTTTAGTGAATCTGTGAAGGAGTTAAAACTGAACTGGTGTAAGTTGTAGAACATGTCATATCATGGAATAGAGGTTTTTTGTGGTAGTCTTTGGTGGCAAAATACAGTGACAGTAACTAAGGATATCAGGTAGAATGCCAGTTTTGTGGATTTTGCTAGTCTGATATTAAGGATCCAGTAACATCACCTAGTATGGTGGTTTCTTGTTTGATGAAACCCATGTTAGAATGTATTCAGTTGTAGAAGGATTATTACTGGGGGCTGTACATAGCAATGGTAAATATAGATTTATGTTCTGTTTAAATGGAATATGGTAGTTAAGATATCTGCATTGCTAAAAGTTGGTATATCAGCATGGTAATGTTAGATTAGGAGTAGATTATTGTAATTCCACCTCCTTTGTTTGTTTTGTGATCTAGTCTAAGCATGTTATATCCCTTTGGTATGATTGCTTCATTTTCACTGTATGCTTTAAGCCAGGATTCTATGAGTAGTAAGATGTCAGGGTAAGCTGTGCCATTCATGAGTGTAACTCGGCTGCTTTGTTGCAACCACTCCTTATATTTATATGGAAAAGTTTAAGAGTGGTAATGGTAGGAATGTTAAGGTTGTAGGAGGAAAACATAGTTTGGTTACGGTTAGAATGAAAGTCCAGAGACATCATCAGTTGAAAGGGGATTTAACTTCTATGAAAGGAAAGGAGGTATAGGTGCTGTTTCTTTAGTCTGGATGAAAGATATCTACCTTTAAGGAAATTAAGTAAAGTGGGGTGACTGCAAATAATTTAGAAACTATGAAAGGAGTTTAGAAAGATGGTATGCCTTAGTTATGGAAGTGTTGTATAGCAATGAAGGGAAGATCAGTTATATTGTGTGATAATATGTAGCTTGTGCTAGAAGGAGCAGGAAAGGAGTCACTCAAAGAGCTAGTAGTATTTTTGGGATTAATTATATTTCTTTGTTTACTTGGTATAATCCTATGGCACTTCTACTCCAGTGCACCACAGCCATCGACTGGTCTGCTACCCTCTCCTAACACCCTTGGACTTCTCGTATATGGAGCTTTGGCTGATGCAGGTCCTAAGGATGCCATGGGTGAGGGGGTGTCTGGCTGTCAGCATATTAAATGTATTCATTGAAATTTATATGAGCTGAGGCTATCTTCTGTGAGTTATAATGCACTCCATCAATTTAGGGCAACGCTGGCACAGAGAAAGAGACAGGCTGCTCTAGTCACCTAACTGAGATGAAAAGTTACACTGTGAGGTACCTTTGAAGTGCTCCAGTATCTA
This sequence comes from Protopterus annectens, assembly GCF_019279795.1. Classification (NCBI taxonomy): domain Eukaryota; kingdom Metazoa; phylum Chordata; order Ceratodontiformes; family Protopteridae; genus Protopterus; species Protopterus annectens. The sequence goes on along the minus strand of NC_056739.1, from coordinate 1,089,532,584 downwards.
ACAAACTGAACTCAAATTGCAAATTGTCTAGCCGTGGGTAATGTGAAATACACTGGAGTCCTGCACTGGGAAATTCTCTTGCTTTCTTACTCAGAAAAGACAGTGGAAGGAATAGTTAGCAAAGAAGCAGGGACAATTTATTTTCCATGGAAATGCCTTTAATTTTCTTCAATAACATGCTGAGCATTTCACCAAAAAAGTCACATACTAAATGAAAACAAAAAGTGTTAGGTAAGGGGCTTTTTCATTATGTACTAACGTACCTCTCAACTGGCTAGATTTTTGCCTTATACTTTTTGGTCTGTCTTTCATAAAATTTATGGTTTTCTGACAAATCATTAAGGAATGAAGTCAACAATGACAGACATTTGATTTTCAGATGTTATATGCTTCAGAAAATGCATGCTAATATATAATCTGTCATTATAGCAATTTTCTAAGTTTATAAGAGTGAAAAGCTGTCCCTATTCTTGGGCCTTTGTCCAGATTTCTTGCACTAAGAAGTAGAGAGCTATGGGTACTACTCATATTATATCAAACACCACTAGTGAACAGTACATTGTGACACTTTACAAGTAGTCACTGCACTTCCTTATTCTACTTATATGACCCTGTAACAGTATATCGGCATTGTGAGATGATTTCCTGCCTATAATGGTCACAATAAATTTAGTGCGATGAGTATATTGACTGCAAGTTTGCCTAGTTGCCACACTGACTTTCCCTTACATCCTCCTAAATGCATATTTGTGGAAGCATGATGGGGATTTTAGCAGAAAGTTGTAGATGAATGACTGGTTGTATGTATGTATGTGTGTGTGGAAAAAGTATTACAGTATAACCTGCACAGGAGAGAGAGTGCTTGTTTGTGTGTGGTACTGTAGGATAGATAAATAGATACATAGATAATTCTATATAATGCACAGTGACGTGTATATATGTTTGTGTGTGTCCGTGTCTGTGTGCATGTCTGTGTGCATAAGAGAGAGACAGAGAGACACAGACTCCGTGCTGGGAAAAGGAAATGGAAGCAGAGACCAATATGCACATGAAATTAGTACATGCTTTTGTATGATTGTCTGTGTGTGTGTGTGTGTGTGTGTGTGTGTGTGTGTGTGTGTGTGTGTGTGTGTGTGTGTGTGTGTGTGTGTGTGTGTGCACATTCACGTACACTAGACTGTAGCGGAGGGTAAAAACAAGAGGTAAGAGAAGCCACAACTAGCTTTACTGTTCATTGCACAGGGTTTTCCTATTTGTAATGGTCGTGTGGTAACTCTTTAAGTGGCTACATGGGGTTGGACAATTGTACACTAACTTCTTTCAGTAATTCCAGCAGTGTTCATTTTTAAAAGTATGTGCTTTTAATTCATTGCTCTTCTGTTGAAACAAGTGTAATGTGCTTAATAATAAAATTCAGTGCTGTTTTAGGCAAATGGCTTAACTTCTAGCATATTAAGCGCAGTTACTGAAAGTTGCATGAGCTAAAAATATTTTCTGTAAGTTATAGTAAACTCTCTCAATTTATGGAGGAAACTGGCACAGAAAAAGAGACTGGCTGCTGAGGTGAAAGGTTATATTGTGAGGGGGAGTTTGGGATGTACTTTCCAATTGTTACAGTATACAAATTAAACAACGCAAATTGCAAATTGTCTGACCACAGGTAGTATAAAATGCTGTTGGGTCTTACTTTGTAATAATCTCTTGCTTTCTTACTCAGAAAAGACTGTGGAAGGAATAATGAACAAAGGAGCAGTCAAGCTTCCTTCCCTGGAAATGCCTTGACATTTCTTCAATTGTGACAATTATTCTCACCTAAAATTTCCTGTGCTGTTGGTGTCCTAGGATGGTGCAGCTCCCAGGGAAGAACAGAAAAGTATAATTTGAGGAGTGTACCTAAGTGTTTAATAGATATAACAAGTCTACTCTACCAAAATAGTTGCAGATTTAAATTAATGCAGTAGACTAGAAGTTGCTTCAGACAACAGGAGGTCAGTGGCAACAATTATTTCACCAGCAGACCCATTAGGTCCTCAAAGGCCTAGAATGGTGTTAATCAAATATGAAATGGGACTATTTGTAACTAGTACGGGGAATGCACTCTATATTTTTAAGGTCAGACACATCTACAAAGATCAGGCCGTATCAAATGAGCTTGGTGACTAACATGTCTTTGATCAGAGGCATGGAAGGCAAGGTCACTCTTGGGCAATAGAACTAATTTCACAATTCATGATTTGGATAAAGAATATTACTAAATAGAGTATCTTTTTCCAAATGTGCATTATAGTATTTCTGTGCTGGAATGCCAGGTCTAATTGTTTCAGGAAGTTTAATATACCAGTGTTCTGTAGCAGACTCAGCAGAAATATTATACAGGTTAAAAAAAATATGCCAGATGATTTCTCCATCATTTTCTTCCAGGCATTCCCTCAAGAGCCTATAGCAGACACTGAGGAAGTGTTTACTGATGAATTCATTAAAAATTATTCCCTCCCCGATGTCTGGTTGAAGAATTAACTATATCAACCCATATGTTTGGGAAGGCATACCCTTGTGTGTATGCACAAAGCATTTTTTCATTATCTGCCTACTTAAAATGTCAGCTATGGTTTTAAATTGTAGTTGTGTGCTATTTTATGATTTGTAAGCATATCACTATAGACAAAATTTATAAAACACTGTTATAGACACATTAAACTCACAACTGCCTCTTTGCACACAAGTCAAGTATTCGTAGACACACAAGAAGACATTGAAATCACCAATGTAATAGACTGTTTATTCTGACAGTAGTTCTTAAGTGAAGATATCCTATAATAGGTTAACTTTGCAAAAGAAACCAAGTAACAGAAATGAAAAAACAGTAAATGAGACAAGCAAGATCATGCAGTAGATATGATCAGGAGCATTCATTCTGAATAAACCACTGATACCACAAGCCATTCCAAAGCTCTCAGAAATAACAGATTGCAGCTTAGGAGCCAGGGAAAGGTATGCTTCATCAAAAGCAAAGAAAATCATGGTCCTGTGGAACATTGCATAATATTAACAATGGATTGTTACCCTAGTAATATAGCATGTAAAAAGGTGACAGCCTGCTTATACATACACCAAAACACATGCTACACCCTACCAGAAGTGCAACACACAGTACAAATCTCAGCATTTCAAAAATTAACAGTGTTTTGATCCTCATGAGTACACCTTCAAAATTGTTTTTTTACAAAGACTGCCCCCCCCCCCCGTGGGGGGGGAGGTGCCTGCTACCTATGTATACTAACTTTGAGATCACAGAGCCTTGGGGGTCAGGAAGAATGCTCTTAGTTACTGTAACCTGGTCTCAGTATGCATTAATAGATTCATAGATTGTTATGAGGCCAATGACCCTGTGTGTGTGGGGGGGGGGTGAGCCTTTCTAAACCTAGCCATATTTCCCAAAAGAATAATGATGTCCTGTATTCAAATAGAATGTTGAGAGGCAGGCATCTATAAGCTACCTCTGTCCATAAGGTACATGGGTGCCTGGCCTGGTGTAAATTTCCTATACCCATCCACTTGTCTTGGTTGCTGTTGTATGGGGTAATAGACAAATTCAGCTTTACATGGATGGAAAGCCTCTTCAATAAGAGGAGTAGTCTCTGGGACACATCTGTCCCTCCAGCATGTTCTGCTTAAATCACAGACAAAATTCAGGACCCTAGACCTTGTATTTTTGGTACTCTTTGACTTACAAATATCTAGGAGATTCGTAAGTGTGGGGTTTGTGGATACCTTGTTAGCGAGGCATAGATCACCTCTCAGCAATCTATAGAAGATTAAGTAGAGGGGAAGGGCTTTAAGACAGTCTGTATAAGGCAGAATTGTTAAGCCCTGTATTCTTTTTGTATAGAAACCGTAAGGTCTCTCTAGATGCTGCATATGCCTGTTCAGGTACATACCAAAGGGAGCATTGCACTCTATGATTGGTCTGATAAGGGAGGAGTACCATAGGATAATGACCTCTCTAGACCTAGATGCCATGCCTCTACAGACAAGCTGTGCAACATAAAAGGATTTCCTCACCACTATGGCCATGTGGTGATCGGAGGTAAGGCTGCTGTCTTTGTGCTTACCGAGACCCCTGACAACTGGGTCGACTCTTAGGAGCGTATTATCAACATAGTAATTAGCCAGGATGGTTGACTTCCTGAAGGGTACAATTATGCATTTCTTAGCTTTAAGACCATGGTTTTGGCACCATTTGTTAGTCAGACAGATCTTCTTGAAGAATTCTCGTATCTGCAGGGGAGCTGATGATAATCTCAAGCTTGCAATCATCTGAAAACTTAGTCAACCATAAACTTTCAAAATTTGCTTCCATTTTAGAGAAATGAATGGTAAAAAGGAGAGAGCCCAGTACTGAGCCCCTGGGGACTCTGCTAGTGATTGGACTCTTGGTAGAGGTGGCCTCACCTATTTTGACCTCCTGGGTCCTATAAGTGAACTGGTTGGCTATCCATTTGGTGATAAAAGGGTTTATACCTAAATTAGTGAGCTTGTCTGTAATGCCTGAGTGAGAGCATTGTATCAAAAGCCTTGGCCAGTTTGAAGTTAGCTGTGTGCACAGACTTACCTTCATCCAATGCTTTGGTGACCCTCTCAAAAAAGTCCACCAGATTTAATAGGCAAGACCTTCCTTTAACAAAGCTGAACTCTGATAGGTTCAGCATTTGCAGGTTACCTATGTCCTCATTTATCATGTCCATGATGATTCTTTCCATGGCTTTAGATATGAGGCTGGTAAGACTTTTGGGCCTGTAGTTACCTAGATCAGTGGTTGGACCTCCTTTATGCAGGGGAATGACTATAACCATCTTCCATTCCTTGGACACAAAACCTGAATATAGGGTCCAGTTGAAAAGTGATCCTTATTAGTTAATGCTAATTTCACTTACATTTCCACACTTTGACAATTGAAACTATGGTCTTAGAATGTCCACAGCCACCAGAGGGACATATTTCATTATGCCAAAGATTAAGAAACATGTTTGTTAGCTATACAAGAGAAAGTATTTGATTAAAGCTTCTATGCCAGTCTGAACTGTATAGACACAAAGATACCAGGATGCTTCCATCATAATCTTTTTTACCAGACTACAGAATCCAACCCTATTCCACGACTTACATCTTTTAAAAACACATTACATTTTATATCTATCAAGTGTCATCTTCCTTTTGCTAAAAATCAAGACCCTCTCAATTAAACTATTTACAATTACAAATTGACAAAATATAATTACACTGTAGGTAGATAAATTAGTCATGGGACTATTACATTCAATTATACAGTGAAAGGTTGCAAATATTCAAAAAAATGTACATTAATTGGATACTTCCTATTGCAAATTGATCTTATATCAACAGAAATCTGGCCACTGAGGGAATGTTAAAATTATTATGTTAAATCAAATGAGCTTCACGACTAACATGTCTTTGATCAGAAGCATGATAGACAAGGTTATGTTCTGTTGGGATAAACTGGATAGCTTCCTGACATATTTTATGAGGACCAATGCAATGTATCACAGTAATTAGGGACATTCTGCAAAACTGTACACATTTGAGAGGAATGCTTACTGGAAGAATGATCGGTCATACCACCTGTAGCATTCCTTTCTACTCTCCATAGTTTCACTAAATGTTCCTGCTTATTCTCAAATGCTTGATCTGAGCCTCATAAAATACATAAAGGGATGCAAAAAAGCAGATACTATATGCGTTAAAAGAACACATGTTCATTATTCAATGGGAGAATGGAAACTGGAATGCAATTTTATTGAAGAATACAGTATAGTTATTTATTTTTTGGTGGGGCATTTTATCCCGCACTGCATTTTTCTGTGGTTTAGTATCCAGTGACCACATCCATCAACAAGTCTACCAGCCACCTTCTAATGCCTTAGACTTCTTCTTCTGATAGGGCTGGGACCAGTGCAGAATTTAAGGGTGTCCATGCGGTCTTACTATCACCATCTGCCAGGGGATTCTATTTTTGACCTGCCCCATTAACACCTCCTTTACAGTTTCATGGTAATATCCAAGGGGTGGACATGCAATGCAAATGTGCAGTGTTTTGTTCCAACTCAGCAGCAGCTCAGCCATATCCCTACACTATCCTCAAAATCATAAGAACATTATTCATATCTATCCAATACATATGTTGACTTGATAATACTATTTTACATGAACCTGAGTATTTCAAATGCTAAACAATCAGTCTCCCCCTTTCTCTTACTGATTTTTTTTCATATTTTTCTAATATCACCCTAGCATAATAGCTAGTGAGAACCAGACAAGAAGAAACATTCTACAGTCAATTCATAACTGAAAGAATATGTATGTATATATATATATATATATATATATATATATCATATTGTTAGTATTGATTTCAGTATTTTGCCTTCCTTTTGTCTCTATACATATTGATTTTTTTGTCATTGTACTACATAACTATTTTATGATTGTCTCCTCATGTTTTTATAAGTGTTGCTTTTTGTTTTGCACTACATAACCATTTAAGCTTTTGAAAATGTTACAATTTGTTTAAATTTGTTGATTATTCTGGACCTTTCCTTCCACAGCCACTGCTGAAAACAGGCTCCTGGCCCAGTCAGACACTCCTGGTAAACAAATGTAAAATGAATAACTTTATTTATTTATTCATTTATTTATTTAATCATACATAAGACTGTTTAAACATAAACTCATCTTTTCTCAGCATACCCTGCAGTGTTTTTTAGCTCTGCCAGTTATCAGGTATTACCTCAACCATATTTGGCTCAGTACGTAGGTTGTAGTGCAGTGCTTCTTCCCACACCATTATACATTGATAACATATATGTTAGGCATCATCTCATTCTATCATCCATTCCATAATCTTAGGTTCATAGGTTCATAGGTTGGTACTAGGCTATCTGCCCTGGGGCCTATACAAGCCTAGCCATAACAATTCCCTGGCTATTTCTTCCCACAGTATTTACTTCCCTAGACCCCTGTCTAGCAGGGTGACTGACATGATCACTGGGGTGAATTTCCTATCTCCCATCCAATCATCAAGGTTCTTTTTGAAGAGGGCCAAAGACGTGCTCTGCTTGGCATGTATGGGCAGTCTATTCCAGAGTCTGGGGAGTCTCTGGGTCAGGAACATATCCCTCCAGCATGTTTTGTTCATTGTGATGACAGGGTTAAGATCCCTGGAGCATGTGTCTCTGAGGGATTGGGATTTCTTTAAGTGTAGCATGTCCAACAGCTTTGGGTTTGACATGGCCTTGTATGTTAAACAGAGATCGCCTCTGAGTAGACGATATGTGGCAAGAGTATAGGTGGAGTTTTTTTAGATGGTCAGCATAGGGCATCTGCTTTAGGGCTGTGATTATTTTAGTGAGGTATTTCTGCAGTCTTTCCAGTTGTTGCAAATATCTTGAGAGGTACATACCAAATGGGGCATTGTATTCTATAATGGGTCTAATGAGGGATGAGTACAGTGGAATAATAACCTCCTTTTTTCTGGATGAAAAGCCCTTAGTGATGAGGTGCGCCACATAGAAGGATTTCCTGACTGTTGTGGCGATGTGGTTATCGAAGGTGAGACCACTGTCCACCTGTGTCCTGAAGTCTCTTATCACACTTTTGGTGTTTAGTGTACTGCCACCTATGTGGTAATTCATGGGTACATGTTTTTTCCCAAAAGGGATAACTATACATTTCTTGGCATTGAGCTTGAACCCATGGTTCTGGCACCAAGCATCTGTTTTTGTAAGGCACTTTTGTAGAATATCTACATAATTTGGGGATTCAATAATGGCTCCCAGTTTGCAGTCATCTGCGAATTTTGTTAGCCAGAGTCCCTTAGTGTTGGCCTGTACTTCAGAAAAGTAGATGCCAAACAATAGCGGTCCCAGGACAGAACCCTGAGGTACTCTACTTGTCACTTGTCTGTAGCTGGATTTGGAGTCAGCTACTTTTACAGTGTGGGTTCTGTCAGTAAGCCAGTTGGCAGCCCATCGAGTGATGTAGGGATTAATGCCCAGCTTAGGAAGTTTATCTATGATTCCACAGTCGGGGATATTGTTGAAGGTCTTTGCAAGGTCTAGATAGGCTATGTGGACCACCTTACCCTTGTCCATGGCTCTGGAGACTGATTCTAAGAAGACAATCAGGTTCAGGAGACAAGATCAGCCCTTCACGAACCCAAACTGGGTGGGGTCCAGTGATTAAAGGTTGCCAATGTCTTTGTTTATAAGTTCCATGATAATACGTTCCATGGCCTTGCAGATAAGGCTCATCAGACTGATGGGGGTGGTAGTTCCCGGGATTCAAGGTGGATCCCCCCTTGTGGAGTGTGATAACTGTAGCTGTGTGCCACTCAGTGGGCACAAAGCCTGAGGTGAGGCTATGATTAAACATGACACTTAGGTGAGGTGCCAGTTCATTTTGTAGTTCATGTAGTACACAGCCTAGGATGTCATCTGGTCCCATGGATGCTGTATTCTTAGCTTTGGAGAGTGCGTTTTTTACCTGTGTGGCCGTTATTGTCAGAATTTGGCAATCTTTCAGTATTGAGATGGGCCCTTTAAGGGGTGAGAGGGGGGTGAAATTTGCACTGAATTGATCTGGCAGTATATTGGCAATATCCTTGGGATCAGTATATTTAATGCCATTCTGTTGTAGCTCAGAGCAGATCTGAGCATTGCCATTTAGATTCTTGACATAGCTATAGAATGCCTTGTGGTTGTCTTTGGAATCTTTGGCAGTTTTATTTTTGTAACTAGCTTTGGAGAATTTTTATGAGGGATCTCAGCTTATTACTGAGGCTGGTAAGGGAGTTTTTTGCATCCTGGTATTTTCCTCTTTTCTGCAACAGTTTCTTCCTTTTGTTGTAAAGTTTGTTTATGGCAGGGACCACCAGATTGGCTTCCTTTTTTTGGAGGAGAGCATCTTGGTTCTATTTGGGATGGCACGATTCATGCATGAGTGGATGTGCTTGTACAGTGCCTTAGTGTAGGATTCAGCAGTCGAACTTTCAGTTCCAGTCTGCATGGGTGTCATGAAGTTTGTCACTTCTGACTTGAGTAGCATGAAGTTGGCTTTGGAGAAGTTTTTTACAGAGGTTTCCTTACTGGGGGGTGGGGGGGGGATGTGGATGTCAAGGGTGATTAGCTTATGGTCAGACCTGACCAACGAGGGGGAGACCATAGGTGTGGAGCATCGATTTCCCATGTTGGTAATGACCAGGTCTAGAATATTGGAGCCCCTGGTGGGACTAAGGATTAGTTGATCCAGTGCATTGGAATTTATTAATTCCAAAAATCATTTGGCAAAGGTGTTCCTTTCTTTCTACCTTCCAATAATGGATTTTGAGGACATAGAATAATAAAGGATTCTTATATTCACAGAAGCCTCTAACATCATTTTTGCTAAACCTGTGAACATAATGAACAACCTAGCTAAAAACAACGCATGAATTAAAAAAATATATTATCCACACATCATAGAATATTGCATCTCAAATTCCTCTCTGATCAAGTGCCCATTATGGAGCATCCCCCACTTTCACTGGATTCAAAATACTTGTTTACCCAGGTATCACTATCCCAGTAACTTTTTTTTCAACAGAACATGTAGTGCATTCAGTACAATTACAACTTGCCAATTACCTCTCTGTCCACAACTAACTGGCCTTACTCAGATGGGCATGATGAAGCAGGTAAGCTACTTGTCTACAACTTATCTAGCCTCTCAGCAAAGATTACTTTACCAATTTGTACCTCACTGACGTGACACATTACTGAAACAGGACTGCATTGTGTAGCCATCAAACGTGCCACCTGAAAGAACTTGAAAAGATGCAGTGATTCCTAACAAGAATAATCACAGGTCAGGGAGATATGAGCAAGTCATAAAAGCTTCAGCAACTATCATTATATCTAATTTTTTATAAATTGCTCAGAGGTCATCTTCCTCCTGTCTGTTAGGCAGTGATCTGAACCAATTCTATTTAAAATTTGGAGGTTGAACAAATCATCAAGGGAGAAAATATTACAGTGAGAAGCCTAATAAAAAAATAAATATCAAAATGGACAGATCACATTACAAAATGTCTTACAATATTACAGAATAAGCTTCCCCTCACAACCAGAAGGCCATCATTATCTTATTTTTAAAATGAAAATAATATGTGTACGGGAAGTGGATAGTATCAATGTAGGGTTACAGTCGTCAAGCTTCCTGAAGGACATTAGGTCATGAGTTTGTCAGCTGAAAGTATGAACCTATGAATCTTTTATCCTAAGTTATGTTTAAATGCTGGTATTACTACACATGCTACGAGGTATGATAGATCCTTACAGTTAACTTTATGTCTGTTCTGAAGCTATCTTTTGAATGCTAATTGTATACCAGTGCATTATGTTTAAATACTAATGCACATAACATTTTATCTTTATTTATCAAATTCTTAACCATGGAGTAAGATTTTGCCACTTATTCTGCAGTACTATAGTTATATTTATTCAAACTTCTTACATTGTATTGCATATAATGTAACCTTCTATATGGGTCCTGCTGCATTTCTACTGCAGTCCTTCCATTTTACTCATGCTAATTTTCTTGTAAGGTTTCCATCTGATTATTCTGTACTCTATTTTTGGTCTAATGTATCTTACAAACAATGAGCTCATCCTTTTTATTTTCCTAGACATTATACATATTTTATAGAGCCTATAGTTTTATAATTATCATTAACAAATTGGTTGATATGACTAGAAAAACCTTAAAGCTGGATTTACCCATATACCCAGGTCCTTAAATGAATCCACAGTTTCAATCACTGTGTGCTGTATTAAATATTCACCTTTCAGTCTATGACATCCAGATCTCAACTGCTTAGTTTGTGATGTATTTATCAGCACCTTATTCTTCCATGCCCAAATGGTCAATTTAGTCCAGTTCTTTTGCAGGCATGCCTTATCAGTATCACATGTAATTAGTTTACCTATTTTCAAGTCATCGGTATACAGACTATACAGCACCTAGGATGAAGAAGATAGATGCAAAAGATACAACCCACTGTTCTTCTGGTGCTCTTTTCTAGTTAAGCTTTTTTGAAATAATCACCAGTCGTCTCTTCGTTTTGTTGCTTGAACTACTCTATACTCTCTACAACCCGATGAGTAACACGTTCTTACACCTCTTCTCAACTGTACTTCTAGTTCCCACCTAGTTATCAGACATTCCTGTGTTGACCATTAAGACTGTTCCTTGTTTGCTTTCTTATTCTAATAACTACCTCTGCTGACATTCTACTCTCCCCAAATGTTCTTTTTTATTTTTCTCCAAGTCCTGCCTTTCACCATCGCAATGTCTCCTATTTGCTTATTATGCTTTTTCTGATCACCTTTGAATAGCTTGTTACTTTTTTTCTGATCACCTTTGAAAAACCAGTCAGTTGACCACTCCAGTTCCTATAGTCTCCTCTCAAACTCAGCAGTCTAACATTATACACCATACACTGTCTTTTCCCATAGCTATAACTCAATGCTGCACTCTAATACTTGATAATATAAGCCACCTATCCCTTCCCCCCTTCCAGTCTGCATTTCTCTGTCCCTCATTTCTGATTTAATTTTTAATCAAGCATTTTTTTCTCCTGCTTTCTACTTGTCTTTGTAAATTATGTTATTTTTTCTTCTGAGTTCTTTTGAACCCAGCCTCTGTTTTTCCTTCTGGTACCCACTTCCTGTAGCTCTCGGATTTTGTCTTTGCTGTTCATGGCATTGGCTGTTTCTCCTGTCTTGCCTTGCAGCTTTAGTAATTTATCCAGTTATATGTCTGCACTCTCAGACTTGCATTACTTTGCAGTAGGTTGTTTGCTTTTATCCTGTCCTTCCGGGACTGTCTGTGAGCACCCTTTCACTGACTTTACTATGTAATATCCAGAGCTATCCTTCTCTTGTGCTTACCTCTGATCTAACTGCCTGCTTACTTTTTGTTTTGAGTAAAGAAACACTATATATATCTATCCCATTCAATTGCCTTGCTATTTACACCCTTAATATATGGAAACACACCCAGCTGCCAGATTATGAGAGCTGCACTAATTAGCTTACTCAGTGCATTATTGCCTGGCATTCACATGGATAAGATGGGCATGTTGTGCTACAAATGTCTGTGGATGTTGAGTGACAAGTTGTGAATTCTGCTTTACTTGGTCATATGTATGTTCTCCATGGCTCCTCCCTCCACTGCTACTGTAAATGAAATTGGTGAGGCTTCTCAATCCCCCACTCCAAAATCATAATGGGTTTGATTTTTGCTCTCTCTCTCTCTCTCTCACTTCCTCCTTAGGAGACTACCTTGCTTGGATACTGCACATATAAGAAAAAAAAAAAGAATTAGTCATGTATGCTTATTTCATTTCAAGCATTAGCATTTAGCTGACAAGGGAACTAATTGCCCTGGTTTGCTATAAGATCATTAAAGAAAATGTAATAAGATACTGTTAGGTTTCTTTTTCCTGAAGACCATCCCTTTGTGGTTTGCATAACTTTGGAAAAAGAGGTACTAATAATTAAGGCCAGTTCTACCGTTGCTGTTTCCAATTACCAGAAGAATACCAGAGAACAATGGTCACTCAGAGTGTAGGGTAAAATAGCTGTTCATAAAAAGTTTTGGTGATTACCACATCAAGCAGTAAACAGGCTGCTATTGTAGGATTAGACCTGGCTGAATCATTAATATGTTATAGTATGCTGAGATATGCCTCTTTGAGTTGTTTCTTATTTGGCCCAAACCAAATAAGACTGAAGTCCTAAGCAGGATAACATTATTTTATAATAGTTTTCAAAAATCCCTTGTATTCATGTCTCAGATCCAGTGAGAAAAGCATGAATGTGTACACAAGTGCAGTAAAGAGTTTTGAATGCAGTTAGCTTCAGAACCAGATTTAAGTCTGGAGACTTTCATGTAAGAAGTGTCAAACTGTGAAACAGCTTGCCAAAGGACATTAAAATTTCAAATAGTGTATAAATAGGTTAGGCTCTTACTCAAGAGATGCTAAAAAATCCTGTTAGATACAACTACAGACTCTTTAATGCCCCTTGTTAGACATGTAAACCTGATACTTGAACTTCAAGCTGTCTAGAAAGAAATCACCACTCACTTTAATTTTCAGATAGGTTGTGATTTGGAGAAAGGGCTTTTGGTAGCTATCAGGCAGCCATGGACCTCCTTGGTGACATCAGCAGCAACACTGAATACCTGCCTGGGTGCTTCATTCCAGAGGCATTTGTGGGATTGTATGTTTATCTGTCATCCTGGGGAGCTTTCACCAAAGACTGATGAATTAGGAGAAAATTTTCCATGGTTATACGATTCCTCTTTGTCATGAACCGAGTTTTCTCTGTCTCTCCTCCCTGCCAGACATCCTACCACATCTGGAGAAAAAGGCAAAGGTAAACATCTTAAACTTCCTAAACAATAGAACTATCCAAGAGTTCCCACCAAATCAGAAAGGAGGGGGAAAGTATTTCAGGTTCTTGTTAGTAGCAAAGAACGACACAGCACTACTAACCAATTGTGCATCTGAGTGACTTAAATATCTTCATCCACAGAGAGGCCTTTCTCATGACCTTAGTGCAGTCTAGCCTTCCTTGTACAGTAGAAGGAGACTGAATGTGCTGTTTTGACCCCTAGGATTCCTATGTCCATATTAATATCACAAAAGGATCCAAGAGGTTGTTTCTCTTCAGATTTGGAATCAGTAGTTGTCAGTTATGAACTTGTATAGCAGCTGTATGGCCTTAGCTTCACAAAGCATTACAAGCTAGATGCTACATCCCACTCTATATCTTCCTTTGGGACTAGTATTATCAGGGATATGTTGTCATGGAGGGCCATCCAATAGGAAGAGCTCGGGCTCTGTCCTGTGTGCTACCCACAATGTACTTATTACTTACAAAAGTTATATGCTGACTATAAAACTCGATATGGAGTTGCAAGTTAAGCCTCGGTGAAGTTCCTACTCACATTCCCATACTTTGAAGAAGAATGTTTTGTTTTCTATTTTCTTTATAGTTTCTAACCTCAGATTTGCAGATGGAGAGCTGGGATATGAAAAAGAGACTTAGTTACCTGCAAAATTTTGTTTGCCAATTAGTTCTAATGCCTACATCCTTAATCCTATGAGTTACTGACGATGTACAAGTACATAGCTTTTATTTTTGCTGCATATGTACTACTATATGCAATACTAAAGCAGCATGTATCCATACTTCTCAACTGCCCAGATTTTCACAGAATGTTCAGATTTTTGCCTCCAAATTTTGGTTTGTTCCTCATAAAATGTGTAGTTTTCTGGAAAATCACAGGGGTGATGCAAGGAATGAAATCTCTAAATAGTGACATACATTTCAGTTTCAGACTTCATTTTATAAAATGCATTTTAACACAAAAACTGATATTGTAACTAGAACTAAGTTTATAAGAGCAGTATTTATAATCTGTCCCTATTTTTGGGCCTTTGCCCACACTAGGTCATGCTTTGTCCCTATTTCTTGGAAAATAATTTGAGAGGTATGTTGGATACCACTGCAAGTCATGCTACTCTTAAGATTATGCATATTGTGCTCATAAGTAACTGAATGTGCTTGTGAATTCTAACTATAATCTGTAATGAGTTGTACATTTTTCAGTGGTTTATGAATCACTATGTTAGGTTTTTATCATTTTTGATCATGTAGCTCTTTGATTCAACTAGATATTTATTGTACTTAAAATTACTGTTTCAACATTTATTCATAACCTCAGAAATGTTGTTTGATCCACGGGGTTCAGCATAGCTAGATTCCCACATTACTACATAAGTATATGTAATAGTTTATATGAAATTATTTTGCATTCCTTGTTTAAGTATACATTTTATTCTACATAGCAGAAATGATTCTTGTTATTGTAATACCAACATAACATTTAAAAATTATATCCTAGATATGGAGTCTGAAGTGCATTATATAGAGTCTTTAAGATGTGGTCAGTAAAGCCGTTTTTTCCAAAAAAAATCATTATTAATGCTACGGCAGTCAACAGGAAGTATACAAATAATTCAAATTTCCTGTGACAGCCAAAGAAAGACAGGATACATAATGCACAGAAGCAGTAAAGAAATTGTGATGATTATACTTTTGTACTTTTAACATTAACAACAATGTACAAAACATACTTTTTATATTAAAGTTTGCATTTTGACACTGTATTGGATATCATATGAGACAAAACTTAATAAGTACTTGACTAAAAGCAAAAAGCCAAACCGTGTTTGTAGCAGGTCAATGAAAATTATTTATGATTGCTGTTACTTGCTAAATGAAACTGCTACCATTAGCAATGTAGCCTCCTGGGACTGGAATCAGCCTTTTAGTGGTAAGCTGTTTGAAATCTAATACTATAATGAAATCCTAGGTTTTACAGCATTTTTTTCAGAGACAGTAAAACTATTGCACTTAATGCTTGTTAAATTTTAACTCTGGAAGAGTTGAAATTGTTTCCAGTCTGCTTGAGATGGGCTGCATCTAAGAGCTAAATTTGTAATACCCAAGATAGCAGGAAGGGTATTAAAACACAGTGTTTTGCAACTTAACAGAAATTTCATAACATATTTATGCAAAGAATGCATACACTATGGGGTGTTCATTCATCTGTTGTATGTGATATCCATAAATCTGAATGCTTGAAGCTAGATTTTTTTAAGCAGCTATTATAAACTAGAGCTTTCGAAAGATGAGAGGGGAAAAAGACAAAAATCAGAAAACATTTTATGATTTCAGTCACTTAGGTTTTATACTTACTGACTTAGGTTTCTGTTCTGTAGCTTTTGTGCCTGATTGAGAAACTATCCCTTTATAATTATATACTTCATTCACTTTGAGCCAAAATCTTGTATTTCTCATTTTCCAGGTTTACTTTCTTCTATTATACAGTACTCAAGCATTTTGATTGCTTCTGAAGAAGAGACAAGTATACCATCTGCTATTTTTTGAGTCCAGACAAGTTGCACTTCAATATGATTTGTGTCACTGCTTCCATTTTCAGTAGAGTATGGCTTATTACATTTACTCTGATGAAGGGGTTAGGAAGGAATGCAGTGAGAAGGGGTAAAGTCACTAAAAATAATAGTTTAAGTCTGCCCCCGTTTCTCCATAAACGTTATAACCTATTCCATGATCACACAGCTAAGGGTACTCTTTATTTTATTTTTTTTTACAGCTGTACCCATTCAATGCATCAGGCATGATGAGCGAGTGTTTGCTGCACAGGCAAACAAAGTCATGATCAGAATCCACTGCTGCATTCTCCTGTCTAGCTCTGCACATCATTTGTTCACAACCAGAGACACAAACCTGGATCAACTTGCCTTCTCTACCAATCAAAATACTGTATGACTTCCACTAACACCCATTTACACAGTTGAATCCTAGCCAAAAAAATGAAGCAGAACATTTCATGATATGAGCATTTAGTATTTTCTCCCCATTCTCTATTCAAATATGGTACCACACTGCAGTATGTAAGGCTATTTTGCTCATTCAAAAGACACTTCTTACTATTTCTGATTCTAGCACGGACAGAAGTACATCTTGTTTTGTCAACAATTCAGCTGTTCCAGCCTTTGCAACAGCTAAATGGTTGCTTATAATGGGAGTCCATGCAAGGATTCTGCTCCTTTTACTTAAGCCACATATGTAACTGCTTACATCTTGTGCCCAGTTATGTCCTTTACACCCACATTAAAACAAAAATGGGATGTATCATATTGGTCATTGGGATGGGTATACATCATTGCCTGACCTGAAGCACAGTTATAACACAGTCTTATGAACTGCAATCAATGCATTCCATCTGCCTCATTCAGGAAATTACCAATACTTTATTTTTACCACTGGAGCTCAGATATTAATTTTCTTTCTAAACTGTAGGACTACAATCCACTGTCTGCCATCAAACTGATACTACATCATGCAGGCACTAATAACTGCACACTAGCGCTTTTGGCTTACTTTTGTTCACAAGTCTAAATGTACAACCTCCTTCAAATCAGTCACATAAGCACATCATCTAGTTCAAATATGTCATTTTTTTCTTAAATCAAGGTATGCCAGCTTCTGTGTACAGGTCTAAAAGGGCTTACATATGCAGTTTGCTCACTAAATGGAGTCAGTATCATGTATGACCTGTCCATAAGCACTGCATTACTTTCATCCTAGTCATTTGACATCTTTTACAAAAAAACAGAACAGGTTCTGCTCTGGATCATGGGGTGTAGTACAGCTAGCCATCTGGTGTCAGCTCATTAAGCCAAAAACCTTGGTATGTCAACTACTGTCAAACTAGAAACAATGATATTGTCTGCTTCATGGTGGTGTAATGACATGTTTTTAATCTTTTTTTATGTATATAGAAATTATACTAATAATGTGAAGTTGTTCTGTCTAGCCTTCATTCTTACTGATGTGTTCGTAGCCGATCCTCGACTCTGACTCGGCCAAATGCAAAAGCTCGAGGTCTTCAACCAGCTCATGGCCTGCTCCCTATCCCATGATGCACTAGTGCCTCCCTCAGATCTCATTTGCCGCTGCAACAGATCGGGCATTTCACCAGCTCTGGCCAGTGAAACATAAGTATTTAGATAATTATTACTTCTTATAGAAAATTTTTTTTTATATAGTAGTTACTTAGTTTAGTTTAGTTAGTTAGGAGAGATATCCATAGTACTTGTGCACTTTTTTTGTTAGTAAATTCCTTCTCTCCTTTGTGGACATTTTTTAATTAGGCCTAGTTTAACTCCCTTTCCCTAGTGTGCTAATTTTTATTATTACAGTGTTTTGATAGCCTGAAGATAGAAGGCTTATCCCTTTCTTTCTTTCTTAAGCCTGTGTTTATTTAGGGTTGTTTTGCTAAGTGTTTTATAGCCTGTTTAAATTAGAAGGCTTTACTCTTTAATTTCTAATATTTGTTAGAGTATGTATTGTTATAGCCGGTGACCTTAGGCTAATTGTTTTCTTAAGCCTGTGTTTTTTTAGGGTATCTGATATACATTTATATATATATATATATATATATATATATATATATATATATATATATAAAACTGTGTGTGTGTGAATTTTGCTTGCAAATTGTAGACATGTCTCAGCAAGAAAAATCTAAATCTGGTTTTAAAAAATGTCCTAAATGTGGGCAGAAGATGTCCATCACAGATGGACACTCTTGAGTGTGTATATTGTTTGGGTGAGGTTCATCTTCAAGTGGACTGCTCGATATGCCACTCTTTCAGTACTAGGGTGTTACATGAGAGGAAGAGTAAACTGATTGCTAGAGGTCTGATAAAGGCCTCTTTTCAGGAGTCATTAGATAAAAGACTTCTTCTTCTGGCTCAGAGCCGAAGAAAAGCTGATCAACCACTAAAGTCAAAGACAAATCGTCTACATTGGCACCACAAATATTGGAGCCGATGGTTGTGCTTGTTGGTAGGATCCGGTCGCCGGTTTTGGAGCCGGTATCTCCTTAAGTCGCCCATTCTTCAATTGATGGCTTCTTCTGTAGCTTCATCTCGATCCTCAAGACTTTCTGACATGGATGTGGATCGTGTGGTGCAGAAGCTTCTGCAGACACTGGCACTGGCCAAACTTTTGCCAGGCCTGACCCTTGGGGCTTCAGAACCAACCAAGACTCAGCCTGCTATTTCTATTCCACCTTCGATCTGACTCGAGGCTTCGGATCCAGAGTGCTTGGAGCTGATGATCATGAAACAATCGGGGCCGGCACCTGTTCCAGGTTTGTCAGTTCTGACTACTCAAACTTCCTCGGTGCCAACTGTGGAGTCTAGGGGCCGACACTTGCCGGTCATGTCCAGGGAGGATAGTCGAATTGACCTTTCTGTTCTGACCTTACCTCTCGGGCTTCAGTGCGGGTTGTTTCAGTGCCTACCTCTGGCTCAGAGCCTACCACTTTGGTGCCAGGGGACTCACCTGCTTCTTCAGGTCCAGGAGTTCCTTCACATCAGAGCTGGGGGGCTTTCGATGCCATGAGGAGACTGTTGTCCCCTCAGGCATCCACATCATCAGAACCAGCAACCTCCTTTCCTAAAGCACCTGTGTCTACTTCTGCTTCACATGTTTCACAAAAGCTTAGAGACCTAGAGCCTCAGAATGCCCCAATGGGTGAGCCCTGCTCTTCCGAGACCTCAGCAGAAGCTCCCACTGATGATGTTCCAAGGAAGATATTTTGCAAGAGGAAGCATCTGGACGCCCCATAGGAATCCGTCACTTCAGACACTGACTTAGATGAGTCAGAAGGGTCCCCAAGGTCCCCCTCTGAGGATATCTCTTTTGGAGATATCTTGGAAATTCTTAAACAGATGGGTGGCTGGCAGCCCATCAACCCTACTGATGATGAGTCAGTCTACCTGAAGGCTTTTGGGTCTCAACCCTCTGCCACTTGGATGTCTCCGCCTTTTGATGAGCTAATGAAAGTGGTTTGTCGAAAGGCATGGGAGTCCCCGGATACCATGGAAACTGTCCCTCAGAGGCCTAATAAGTTTATTACCTCATCCCAGGACAAGGCTTTTCTAACAAAAGGAGTTCTCGTTGATGCCATGGTGGTAGCAGCAGCCACCAAGAAGGAGTTATCTGAAACTTCGACGTTTGTCCATTCACCTAATAAGATTCTAGGATTATGGACAGATATGGAAAGCGCATGTTTAGTTCAGTGACCTTTGCTCTCCGGTCACTGAAATATCTCACACATTTCACTAGGTTGCAAAGAGATCTCCTAAAAGAGCTGGGAGATACTCTACAGGGTTCAGTACCTGTGGGAGTCTCAGATAAAGTAACTTCCCAGCTTGCTACCCTCAATTCCCCTGTAAACTCTTGTATGTGCTTGGTCTCATATGCACCTGATGGAACGAGCAGGGCAGCGGGTACAGGAATTGCTCTTAGGAGACATTCCTGGATGCACTTATGTTCCTTTGTGGAGCCAAGTCATCCTTTGTTAACACCCCTTTTGATGGCTCATCCCTTTCTGGGCCCAAAGTGAAGGAAAAGCTTACTAGCTGTAAGCAAGGAGGAAAGACTCTGTCTGCCATCAAAGTCCATTTTTCCACCCCTACCAGACTATGCTCCAAAGGTCAGAAGGGAGGAAAGATGTAGTTCCATAGAACTCAAGGAGCCTTTCAAGACACACATAGTGAACCCCCCTCCAGAGGCAAAGGACAGGGTAATAATGGAAGACGCCATCCACACGACAGAGGGGGTCCGCATAATCCAGGTGACAAGAGATCAGTTCTTTGTGAAGCTCAATCAGCACTCCTGAGAGGAGGCCCACCTGTTCATCTCTGGAGGCAGTCAGGGGATGCTTATCTTTGTACCCAGATGCCTTGCTAAAAATAACAAACAACAACTGGGTATAAAGTATAGTTTACAGAGGCTATTTCATTCCTTTCACCACTCCCCCTCCATTGACAATAAAAATCCTGGATGTTCCACCCAGTTACAGGTAACAAGCAACAGTAGAGGTCCAAACATTGCTAAGAAAAAGAGTCATCCAACCAGTCCCAGCAGACCAGACAGGTTCTGGAACTTACTCAGGATTCTTTATAGTTCCAAAAAAGACAGGGGACTGGAGACCTATTTTGGACCTCAACAGACTAAATAGATCTGTCAAGAAAGAGAATTTCTGGATAGTCATGCTTCAGTCAATACTTCCCTTCTTAGGGAAAGACAATTGGATGTGCTTGATATATCTATAAGATGCATGCTACCATATAAAAATGGCCAGACCATTGAGGGATCATCTGTGCTTCTGGCTGGGAGCCAATCATTACCAGTTTCTAGCCCTGCCTTTTGGTCTCACTACAGCCCCCAGAGTGTTCACCAAATGTATGGCAATAGTCACGGCTCATCTGAGGTGTTTAGGATTCCAAGTGTTTCCGTACTTAGATGATTGACTCCTCACCACCACCACCACCAGGCATCAGCTAATACAAGCCAGGGACACCATTCTCACTCTCTGCAATCATCTGGGCATTACCATAAATTCAGAAAAATCTGCCGTGTTGCCATCACAATATATCATTTTTATCTGAACAGAATTGGACACCACCACCACCACTTTAAAACTCCCAGCAGAAAGAGTTTTACTCCTTTGGCAGCAGATCCAGAACATCATATCCAGAGACAAGGCTCCAGCATCAGAAATGCTAAAGTTGTTAGGCATGATGGCAGCTGCAATAATAGTGATACCATTGGGTCGCATGCACATGCGGATTTTAAAATGGCTGCTATTCACTCAATGGTCTTTTCAAGAGCTTCCAATGTCTCATCTCATAATTGTCACAAAGACATGCAAAAAGGATCTTCGGTGGTGGTTGACCTCTCTTCATGTAATGATAGATCATCCTTTTATCCTACCCTCACCAGCGACCACAGTGACCATGGGTGCTTCCCTGACAGGGTGGTGAGGGGTGGCATTTTCAGGGAAGAACAGCCCAAAGCACATGGTCCAAACAAGAGGCACATCTGCATATCAATGTCCTGGAGATGAGAGTCCTAGTTTTGGCATTGCAGTATTTTCAGGACTCTCTCCCTCTGGGGACAATTGCGATTCAGATGGACAACATGACAGTGGTCTGGTACTTGAACAAACAAGGAGGAACCAGGTCCTACCCTCTTTGTTGAGAGGCTCTAAGAGTATGGCAGTGGGCTACATCCACCCAGCGCTTTCTGATAGCATTGCACATCTCGGGGAAATCCAACATGATTGCAGACAAACTGAGCAGGGCAATTTTGTTGCCTCAAGAGTGGTCCCGCAAAGAAGAGATAGCGGAGAGAAAATTCAGCAGTTGGGGCCAGCCTTGCTGCGACCATTTTGCTTACCACATGAACACAAAATGCAGAAGCTGCTTTGCCCTGATTCCCCCTCTGGGAGAAGCCCCAAGGGATGCACTCATACACAATTGACCTCTGGGTCTCCTCTATGCATTCCCACCAATTCCCTTACAAAGTATTACAGAAAGCAAAAGCCCTGGGAAGGACCATCATTCTAATAGCTCCTCATTGGCCTCATTAGATTTGGTTCCCCTTCCTTTGAGTCTTGGATTCTGGACCCAGTTCCAGACCTTCTAACGCATTCGTCAGGGGCTCTTCATCCATCTCTTCAGTCCCTAAAATTGACAGCTTGGCTGCTCCAGTTCCCAACATAGCCAGGTTCCATTACCCTTCCAAATGAAACGCAACATATTTTAATATCTTCTCATAAGCCCTCTACTAGGAAGTTATACCTTAGCAAATGGAGAAGATTTTCTATATGGGCTTCTCAAAATAGCATTGATCCCTACTAAGCCCCCATTTCCTTCATATTATAATTTTTGACTATGCTTTTCAGTAAAGGAGCTATGGCAGGTACAATTCGGATACAACTTACCACCATCTCTAATTTTCACCTTGGCTTTGAAGGATTGAACATAATGTCACACAAGCTATCCAAAGCTTTTCTCAAAGGGACATTCCATCTCAGACCACCTGTGAAATCCCCTTATACCTCATGGAACCTAAATTTTATGCTTTCACACATTATTCTCCCACCTTTTGAGCCAGCTTCCTCATGTGAATTGAAATTTTTGTCTTGGAAGACTATCTTTTTAGTAGCCATCACGTCTGCCTGTAGAGTATCAGAGCTACAAGCCTTGTCCATAAAGCCTCCTTATTTAATTATTCATGCTGATAGAGTGTCTCTGTGAACAAATCCTTCATTGTTACCTGAAGTTTGTACTGAAGCTAACCTTAACCAAATCATAGATTTACCAGTGTTCTTCCCCAAACACACCAACAACTTAGATTAAATGCTGCACAGACTTGATGTTCATGGACAGTTCAGATTTTACCTGGATAGAACAAAAGAGTTCAGAAAATCAGAACAACTTTTTCTTCCTTTTCAGATTCTAGGAAAAGCATGTCAGTGGCAAAAATAACACTATCTAGATGGTTATCTGATTGTATCACCTTCACTTATTAAGCTTCCAATTTACCTTTATAACACAAAATTAAGGCACATTCTACCAGAGCAGTGTCCATATATTCTGCCTTTTCTGCTAGGCTTCCTATAGACAACATTTGTGCAGCAGTCACTTGGTCAAGACCTCATACCTTTATCACTCATTACAAAGTTGATAAGGCCTCTAGGGACAGGGCCTCCTTTGTTTCTACTGTTCTGAAAAACATACTCCTGTGAGCCACCCGAGAAAGATGGTGCTTGGGATGCTACCTATCTGTAAGAATGAATGGCGAGATAGAACAACATCACATAAAGAAGTTATGTACTCACCATAATGTTCCATGTGAGTTGTTCATCTTGTCTTCATTCTTATTTCCACCCTCCTACCCCTCCCAGGGTTTTTCAAGGACCAAGATACTAGTTTTATCCTGGTTGCTCAGTCTTTCTATGGGTTTTCTCCTAAAGAGTGATAGAATGGCACATGGTATTATTAGACGCAACAAGCAAGATCTGAGGTGACTCAAGGTGCACCATGGGATAGGGACTTTGCCTCAAGCTGTCTGAAGACCTTGAGCTTTGTAGTAGGCCGACTCAGAGCCAAGGATCGGCTCCAAACCCATCTGTAAGAATGAAGGCAAGATGAACAACTCACATGGAACATTATGGTGAATACATAACTTCTTTATCTATACCCAGCACCATATGAGGATAATGCCAGAATGCCAAGACATCTGCAACACAACAGAAACCATACAGCAGATAGATTTGTCCAGCATCAATATCATTGGCTGTTTTGTATGAGGGAAGCTCAGGTTCACATTTATTATAGTGTTTAATTACCTATTAATGTAATGATTCTAGAATGAACAATTAAATCAAATTGGCTGAATAAAATAACAATCAAACAGTAATAAAAATGTAAGTCAGTTTCCAAAATGAAACAAGAAAAACCTTGCAACAATATACTACTGAAATCCCATAAACACTATTATAAGGCAAGCTGCTATGACAATATGTATAAATAAACCAAATGTTTATGCATCCAGCTATAGGTTAGAATGTTAAATAGTCCTAAAATGTAAATTCTGTAAGGCCATACAAGTGGACTCACTCAGTGCTAGAATTAAATATTGAAAACAATGAAGGGGATTCATAAAGGTTACCATGAGGAGTGCACAATGCCCCATCTCAAGGTAATCTTTTTGAATTCAGTGACATCTTTACCATGGTGTTTTTTTTCACAAAGACATGCAGCAATGCGTTGGGCTATCTTCACAGCCATACTTCATGCTAATAAGACAGTCAAGGGAGAAGCATATGCCAATTAACCAACAGTTCTCTCTACCCGAAACTGTTTCAGAGATGGCAAGTATGTGCCAAGGGATTCATAGTAGGGGAGGTATTGAGGGTTGTCAGGTAGTTGTGTGTATGTGTGTGTGTGTGTGTGTGTGTGTGTGTGTGTGTGTGTGTGTGTGTGTGTGTGTGTGTGTGTGTGTGTGTGTGTGTGTGTGTGTGTGTGTGTGTGTGTGTGTGTGTGTGTGTGTGTGTGTGTGTGTGTGCACGTGTGTGTGTGTTGGGCTGGTTGTCTTACTTTCCCACACACCTAAAGTAAAGAACAACATGTATAATGTTGGGTGAGGTAACCACTAGCTACCAGGAAAAACTCTTCACTTGTGCCTGAGCGGCACTTAACTCCAGTGGAGCTCAGGAAGTTTGTACTGTAACTTCCAATGGGTGGAGCCTAATCCTTATGACAGAATCAAATTATATTCTCACATTACAAACAAATGCCCTTATCTCTAGAACCATAGGGGTTATGAAAGAAGTATAAATGGCAAACCCTTCAGCACACACTATTTTTATAGTGGTAGTATTCTTTAGGTTCTTGTCTTAAACTGAATTTTATAAGTCACAGTAAACACAGTAACTATTACATTTGTAATATTTTGTAAACAACTTACAATATCTCATCAACTACTCAAGTTACACACATACTGTCAGCAGCATTTTATTCATCTAGCTGAGAGCTTTTATATGAGGTTAAGAAGTTATGTTTGTATACTTGGTTGTTAAAATATTTAGAAAAAGGTGAAAATTATGTCTATATAAATTAATATCATAAAAACAACACTTAATATCTCTGTACCTGCACTAGACAGAGGCCAAATATTAATGCGGTTGAATTTGCCATTGTGCAAACTTTAAAATGAAATATTTTAACACCTTGCACATAGCATGATGCAAATATGAACAAGCAATATTTGATCCCTAGAGGTGTCAGTAGGAGTTAAATGCAGATGCACTCGGATGTAATGAGTTAAGCACTACGGGGATTGGGAGGGATCAGTAGACACCAAGGAAAACTCTATTCTTTTGTTTGAGCAGCACTTAAACAATACAAGGATTGGGGAGGGTGCACACTGGACACCAGAAATACTGAATATGGCATGCCTTAAAGGAACATACTGAAACCCAGAGTACAGGGGAATTGCTAAACACCAGGTACAAGTAGAATGCCTGTAAAAGGTGCTAAACTAGCTACAAAAAGTGCACCCTCCCACCTCCATCAGAGGATATTTGTCATCTGCACCATCACTATATAGCAGGTATTTGTTTTATGAATACTTAAATGAAAATTAAGAGGAGGGAAAGGGATTTGAACCATGGACTTTGACACAAGAAACCTCTACATTAGCCTACTGCACTGAGAAATTAGTTTAACAGATTTTTTTAATAAATATGAAGGATTTTGGACGTTATGCAATGCCTGCAACAGGGAAAGGTTTAGGGTTTGTGATATGTGTATGTAGGAGAGTGATGGGCAAAAGTGCCTGTGCTTACATGATGCTGCCACCACAGTTAACTACCAGGGTAAGTGTTTATCTGTACTAGGTGATAGTTAACTGCAGTTCTTAGTAATCCAAAAGCTGATAATGACTCATTGAGGCTGATGTGGCTATGACTTGCAAAATAATACATTGTGTTAAGAGGACCTTTTTACCATAGCCCTTAATATAATACAATAGCACTTTAAAGAATCCTTGGAAATGTCTAACTTCAAGTATCTCTGGAAAGGGCCTGTCAAAAGCAGCTAACATCTAGCTACTGATCCCTCACTGAATGATTTTTCAACACATGCAAATAAATGTAGACTTCCTCCCAGCAGTATACCAATGCCTGCAGCAGCATGGGAGAAAGAGCTATTTTCAAATATGATATTAAATGCCTTGCTTCAGGCATCTTTGGGAATACTTTCCACAGCACTGGTTAACACCCAGTAATGATCCTTCGGCAGACATTAGCAGCAGATGAAACAAGCACAGAAAGTAAAGCACATTGGGCAGTGGTCTCCACAGCATCAGAGAACATCTAGCCAAACAATCCTGCCAAAAAGAAACACACATGAAGTGTACCCACAGGTGTAGCTGAAGTAGATATGGATTCTTTCCTACTTGACTCTGGTGACACCCCTATTAGGTCCAACACACCAAGGTGGCAAGAATGACAGATTTTTTTCTAGGTGACACATCTAGTTTAACAGGAAAAATAGCACACCCACAAACAAATTATTTCAACAGTGCACCAGTTAGCAATAAGGCAAGGTGAGATATGCATGCAATGAAACCATCCACCCTCTTCCCCAGAACTCAACAGAAAAATGTCTTGACATTCAAACGTGTACGAAAAAGGCAATATCAATGAGCAGTAAAGCTTTATAATGCAGCAATACAAACACGGGAGAAAAATGCACTGTCATTAGGCAATAAAAGAGTTATAATACAGCAATACAGATATGAGAAAATGCAATGTCATTGAGCAGCAAAGTTCTTGAAGGCAACAGTACTAACACGAGCAAAATGCAATGGCGTTGAACAATGAAGATTTATAATACAACAATGCAAATATGAGAAAATGCAATGTCATTGAGCAGCAAAATCCTTGAAGGCAGCAGTGCTAACACGAGCAGAATGTAATGTCATTGAACAATGAAAATGTATAATGCACCAATACAAATATGAGAAAATGCAATGTCATTGAGCAGTACTTACACCCTTGATCAATTCTAAACAGACCAACTATGAAACACTCTATTATACCCTGTTCACTGGGCAGTGACTACTTACAGTCTTGCTGCCGGCATGATGGGACCCAAGTTGTAGCTCATATGGATCCCAGTTATTTGTAATCCACAAAGCATTTGGGGGGGTGGGGGATCCACAATCTTAAAAAATATAAAATGTTGGCCAGAGCCTCTCACCAATCCATCCAGAATATCCTAGTGACCAGGCACCGTGGTTCCTCTGATGAGAAAAGTAGAAAAATCACCTGCCAGAACTCTGGTAATCATCTATGGCTTCTCTATACTAGGCCCAAAGGACCTCCTTTCTTGCTGAATCATATGCAGGCTTGGAACTACTGATTTCAGACTTCTCTCCTGATTCCACAAAATACCATCATCCAGGATTTCAACAAAAGACAGACACAATCTGCTACTTCACTTCCTTGTCCCCAAAGCACTAGAAAAGAAAATCCAGGCCCTTTTTCCATTCAGCTCCCTGTTTCAGTCTTCCCTCCTTCAGCTAGTGTTCCAGTCTCCTCTTTCACTTTCAAAATTGTCTTTTATATTCCTGAAAAAACTACAGTCTAGTACTTCTACAATGAAATACAGTGGGAGCTGTGCACAAAATTTGGAAATGCTAAGAAGTTCAGAGCGAGAAATGAACAGCAACCACCATCATTAGATCCAATATCAGTTCACAGGATTCATAAGAAGATAGTTCAAACAGATTTCAGACTAAAAAGCAAGAGCTATAGCAGCACCAAATGACTGGCAAGTATCCATTGCTCACTATACAGTCTACAAAGTGGAGAGATCTTTAAGAACCTAACAAAAAATTACATGTCTGCATAGCAATGCATTGTAACTGAATCACCCTTTCCCAAACCTGTCTACATGTAGAGGAGAATGAATGCATGAGTGCAGAAAGCATTTGAACAGATCTTAATTATCCAAAATCAGCAGGTAGATAGAAATTAGAAAAAAAATGTAAAACATTGCAGAGACACTTGAGTAATGAATACTTTGGCAAAGTGCATCTGCTAAACATTTGAGGACCATCAAATGTTAATATGCATTTAGAGGCTGGAAATGTCACAATTGTTACAATGCTACAATCATCACTATATGCAAGTCTAAAACAGTGAAGTAGAACTAATTGATGTTTGTATGCTTTGTTGTCAGATTTCCTATAGCTAGGCAATGGCATTGATTTGATTTTTACTAGTTATCTATTAGGACATACTGTGTCTTCTCTTGCACTTAAAGGCAAAAAAATATATTGTTTGATGATGGAAGTTCACCTGCGTATTCTTGCTATGCTTATCAAGCAGGTTTTAATTAATTTAAAAAGTAGATTGTTACCTTAATTTTTGAAAATTATTTTCAAAGCACTAGAGAGTAGCATTTCTCTTGACTGAACGTTGGTACCTTAGTTTATCACACCTGAGCTAGACTTAGAGCAGACAGTATTTTGCACTGAAATATGTTTTTCTAAACTCAGTAATTGTTGCACTATTTTAGAAATGTAATGTTCACTCACTATAAATGCTTCCTGTGTGATAGTTCTACTCAAGAACACAATTGGCTTAAACTGCTTGCATTAGGGTTACACTTTTAAAAAACATTAATACAGCCATACTTTGAATGGTACTGCCTTTTAACAGTATAGCATTGTTTTCATTAATGAAAGAGCACTATGACACCTCAGATCCAACCCCAGTGAGTTTTTTCCTTCTCTAAGATATTAAATCAGAGAATGGCAGTATATTAATAGGTTTATATTCACTGAACAAAGTACAGCAGGAAAGCTATGAGTTTCATACAAAAATGCTTTGTTGTAATTTATTTATTTATTTATTTATTACTTTATTTTATGTTTGTTTACTGGGACAGTCCAACTGGGTGGGTGACCATATTGAGTGGAGGCCAGGGGGAAAAGCCCCACTAGTTACAGAGAAACATAATCCAAAAAAACTACAATCATAGGATGAGACAACAAAAATAACCCCACAGAGAATACATAATATAAGAAAATACAAACTTAAGTTGAGACCTTCAAAAAAGTCTCTTAATTTACAAAAATACATATGTAATATAAGAAAAATACAAAACATATGATGAGATGATCAACTTTAGCTCCTTTGGTTAATAATAATCATAAATGTAAAGAACAGCATACAATTAGAAAAATATCACGCTTATGTGCAAAGAACATTATAATATTTAGAGAAACATAGTTTGACGTATGCCTTAGTGGCTAAAAAAAGTGGGAGTAAGAGATTTAAAGGTAGCTTAAAAAATTCAAGATCTGTTATCGGAATTTCTCAGGAAATAGAGACAGTGTTCAGTCGGGATTTAGACAAGAGCAAAGCCAGGTATTAGATATGTCGTACTTGAGAACTGTTTTAAATTTTGGGGGAGTTAACAGTGGTTAGTATACGCTGGGGGGTGAAATTCCATGTCCTGGAGATGCAACTGGAGTAGAGACAATTGCCATAGAAATTGTTGGCCTTAGTGACTTGTAACAGAAACGTGTCAGAAGATCTGAGCTGCCTTGTATTAGATTGGGTTTTAGTTAGGTTTTGAAGAGCTGGGCATTTTTCAGGTTGATATATTATGTTGTGAGCTGTTATAAGTTGGTTGAATGTAAGGAGGTTAGGTAATTCCAACCAGTTTAGTTGTTGTAATGCATTACAGTAATGTGATCTTTATGGGGAGTTATTAGCAAATCTAACATTCTTGTTATAATAAGCATCTAGTTTATCTGGATTGGTTTCTTCAGGGTGACGAAGATGGCTGAGGCATAGAGGAGGGGAGACAGTAAATGATTACTGGTAATAGATTGTCTAGTGAAGTCAGTGAGATACGGTTTAGATCTGTAGAGAGAGCCTAGTTTTATGTGCACTTTATAACAGTTGACAGATGCTTATCGAATTTCATGTTGTTAACAAGTGTGATGCTAAGTAGCTTGCTCTGTGATACTGATTCAATTTTGATGTTATTAGCTGCATAGATTTGGAAGGGTGAGTGGTGGTCAGAGGGCTTATTATTTGAGAAGATCATTAGTTTTGTCTTACTGGGATTCAGGATTGAGAGTTAGCAAGCCAGGATTCTACTGCAGAGAAAGCAAGCTGTTTTTTTTTTCTTCAAGTTTCGAGAGGGATGGGGCTGCACGGGTAAGTGTGGTGTCATGAGCATATTGTATGATTGTGGCCAGGTTTGTAGCAGAATGGAGCTTGTTAGTAACGATATTGAATAGGACTGGAATTAAAATTGAGCCTGAGGTACACCTAGTGTAGCAGGTAGTGTAGGGGAAAATTCATTTTGCCATTTTACAGCTTGATGATAGTCTGATAAGTAGTCATGGAACCATTAAAGAGCAAAATGGCTTAGTTTAAGAGACAGGAGTTCATGTAGAAGATTTTGGTGGGAGACTGTATCAAAGGCTGACTTAATGTTATGGAATAGAAATGAGTGGTCTCAGCTGTCATGCATAGTAGCAACATTAAAGAAAAAGTTTCTGGAAGGCTAAATGTAAATATGCTTTTCCAATGAACACATTTTAATTATAGGTCCAAGTTTCAGACAGAATTGTACAGCTGCATCTGATTAATCCAATACTTCTAATATCTCACTTTGGCAGGCCATAGTACACCCTTTGACACTCATGTAGTTCATTATATCAAAACCTAATTATTTCTGGCAAGTACTACTACCATGTTTATCTCTAATTTCTGCTTTAGGCAGTTCTCCCTTTCAGCTTGTGCTCCTGACCGAGTTTGATTGCTTGATATATATTTTTTTCTTTCTGAAGATGATTACTTACTTTCTTAGCTAGTCTTGATGTGATACATTAAGATATTGTCTCATTTAAAGAAATCTGCTACTGGCAGGCATAGACGTACTGAAAACCCAAACTCAAGGTTAACAACACTCCAACGTATTGTCTTAATGTAAAACAGCCAGCCCACAGCACAGTTCACCAGATCAAATTCCCTTATTATACAAAATGTTTGCAAAATGGTAAACATCTCCCTTTGGTTGAGTTTGCTCTGCTTACATGGCCTCCATATTTTGACTTAAAAAGAATTACATTTGGTGAACAAATGTACCACACGTATAAGAAACATTGATATTACAATACCAAGAAGTGTCACATTCACTTCTGATCTGATTATGAAAAGTAGTTTAGGAAGTACATTTTTGAAACATGCCAGTTTTATTTACCTCTTTTTGGCCAGGAACTACAGTTTGATATTTAATGCAAGAGGACAGGGTAGCTTGCATAATTATACTACAATTTTAAGATATGGAAACAGTTCATCAGTCATTAACCAATTTCAGGTCAGTTGATGTATATTCTTTTAGTGTAATATCAGTTAATGAAATGTGATATTTTAAATCTAAACATGTGGAAGCAAAACTTACTGTCTGATTTTGGCTTTGGCATTTGTTTTGTAATAATTGTAAAACATTCAGCACTAAGCAGATTGCTCTCTGGCTGAAGCATTAGGCTACAGACTGGAGGCTTCTCAGAGTAAATTACAGTGATTATAACACTAGCTTATGCAGTTTTGGCCCATTACAGCTAATCTGATATTACGGTTTAATGTTGAGGAGGAAACTGTTTACTCTAGTAACAGTCAAACCTAGACATCTGGAACAGCAGACTCATTTTATAATAATTTCCATAAAGGACAAAGTCAGTTGTATGCATATGCACCACAATATGCACTTTTTAAAACGTGTATATTTATGCTGCCAAATGAGATGTGCTAAAATTTAAATTGATTAGGGACTGACATATTCACTTTGACAAGATTTTAAAAATGACTTTTTTTTTCAGAATGGCTGGTTGGTTAAATTGGGTCTGCAATTTCAGGAGACTTTTTTACTTATTGTTCATACTGAAAAGGTATGCTGTCCAGAAACATTCACTGTTCTAGGTGGGGGGCATTACATTTGGGGAGTAGACTACATTCTAGATGTTATACAGTTGTGAAAAATTTAATTGTGCCCCTAATGTGTGCAATGAAATTGCTTTTATCTTTCCAGACAACTGATTCTCAGGCTTTGCAAAAGCTAGCAAAATGCATGTTTAAAGCAACCTCATAATTTCAGTACTATTGATTAATTGTACTTGCTTTTAACTAGTTCAACTAAATTCAGCAAGCAATGCTTTGGAAAGGTATCCTAAGTATTATTCTAATTGATTTCACAATGTGTGGTATTGTCAGTCAATATTTTTTCTTGTCTTAAACTGTTCTACAATTTTGTTTTGCAGTAATGCTGAAATATTAGCCATATTAAAAGTTTTTTTTTAAGTTTTTGCAGCATGAAACCCATGTGAGGTAGGAAAATTAATTTAGACAGTATAAGGCATGTGACTGACATAACAGCAATGGCTGCATTCATCTGCAGACATATCTGAACATACAGTCCACCGACAGATTGACTAACACCTACACTAAGTGTACACGATCTGTATTGAAGAATATCCCTACCATATTTTTTGTGCTTTCTAGTCACTCAGAAAGATTACACTAAGTGTACATGTAGTCTACACTTTGTGGTAACCTTTATGAATCCCCCTTGATATTTAAGGCTCCAAGAAAATCAGCAGGAAAACTAAAATTAGGAAGAAGAAGGTATAAGTTATGCTTGTATTGTGTGTTCACTCAGAAAGGTGTACACTTAGTGTAGGCATTAATGAATCCCAGGGAACGTAGTACCATACAAGAGAAGTGCTTGACCCATTACTGTTAGAGATCATCATTCTAGGACACCTCATATACCCATCATGACAACTTAACAGCTTTTGCAGTTTTAAGTGGAGGAGTATTATTGAAAGAAGTGAAATGTGAATGACCTACAGTCAAAATGTAGTTCAAAGTAACCATCACAATGCAAGAGATAGGGAAAAAGATTCAGAAAGAAAGTCATTTGCAACTAAAAATGAATGACTTTGTCTTGACTCACACAGTTGCTTCCTTTGCTAAAACAAGTGTTCAGAGGAAATCATGTACTGCGTTTCAATAATGATGATGTTTCTCACATTTACTGAAGAACCAAATAAGGTAGACATCGTTTTTCTTTTGTGAAAAATGTAATAATGGCAACCTGACTGGAGATTACATTAAGCAACGGGAGTGGGGGGTATGGTGGTGCCGTGGGTCGTATAACAATAAATAAAACATGACATTTACATAAATGAAGAGATGTTCATCCTGGATCTTCTAATGGTAGTTTTGTGCATTTAGACTGAAATGTTCTCTTTTTTTAGACAATCAGTTTGCTCACTGCGTAGAACAAATGCATAACCCTTATAACATGGCTACATTTATTTTTCCTTAACTGGACATAATTACAGATGACTTAACTTCAGTATAAACACCAACCTACTGCCCTTAATTATTTGGGCTGTCTCTAATTTTGTCCAAATTAAGATTTAAGGGACAGAAAAGTAAAAAATTCAGACCATAAAATAATAGCACACATTAAAATTACGCACTTCATAATCTCAGAAAACGTGAGTTATAAGAAACCTAGAACTGTAGTTTAAAACATACTCTGAGGCTCTAAATAAAAATCTGCAAAAGCAACAGAGACCTCCAAAGCAAACATCCAAGCAACCTCCACCCCCAACACAAACCATGAAACATATACTTCACAAAACCAGTGTGCCATGCAATCACAGCCTTTAAGGCAAAATAACATACCCAACAATACTAGTAATAGGTGACTCTATAGTCAGGCACACTGACATTCCACTCACTACATTGACTAAGGAGAAGGTTATTATTAGCTGCCTGTCAGGTGCCAGGATCCGCCACATAACACAAGCACTCAGGTCACTCCAGAACAAGTACAAATACGACTCTGTCATTGTCCATGTTGGTGTGAATGACCTGAGCCATACCTCCCTGGACTACATGAAAAGAGACATGGAAGAGCTCTGTGATCATGTAGCCCAAGCCGGTATGACCCTGACCCTGAGTAGCATCCTGCCCTTACCAAAATTATATCACGGTATAAAGAAAAAATTATCAATTTCAACAATTGGCTAAGTTTCTGGTGTCATTCAAAGGGGATCCAGTGTCTGTCTGCCTGGGATGACATGCTCGACAAGCCAAGTTGCTTCGCTAGAGATGGCTTGCACCTGTCACCCTTAGCTTTCGAATACTGGCCAAGGCTCTTGCCACCCCCATAGTGCCTTTTTTAGGCAAGGCTCAAAAGACAAACCCACTGCCGTAAATAGCACAAGTAACAAAAAACTGAGGGTAATGCTGCTCAATGCCAGAAGTCTAAACCTCAAAATGCATGCACTCGAGGCACTCCTCAGTATGGAGAAAATCGATATATGTGCAGTAACAGAAACCTGGTTTAAGGCTCCAGAAAGCACCCCAGCACTACCAGGCTACAACTCATACCATACATTTCGGCCACAGAACCCGGACCGAAATACAAAAGGCGGGGGCATATCCATATTCATCAAGGATACCCACACCTCCAGGTTAGTGGCATAACATGATGCTTAAGAGATCATCCACATGCAACTAACAATGGGCAAAACTGCAGTTCAAATTGTAGCTTGCTACAGATCACCCACCATGTCCCAGGACCCCCATTCTGCATTTCTGGAAACACTGGGAAACATAAAGGTCCTACCAAACACCCTAATATTGGGTGATTTCAATTACCCAAACATTAACTGGGAGAACTACTCAAGTACTAACTCCCTTGCCCAACATTTCCTAGAATTTCTAAACTCAAACACCCTGGATCAACTGGTCAACACTCCTACCAGGGGTGACAAGATATTGGACCTGGTCATCACCAACATGGGCGACCGGTGTTCCACACCGGAGGTCAACCCCTCACTGGTTAGATCTGACCATAAACAAATAACTTTGGATATAAACATTCCACCCCCACCCCCGGTCATGGAAACCACCATGAAAAACTTTTCAAAAACAACTTCACGTCACTTAAGACCAAGGTGGAAAGTTTCAAAGCCCCCATGCTAAAGGATAACACTGTCCAAGCTGCAAAATCCTTTACTAGTGCATTCTATGGGCACCTACAAGAATGCATGGATCATGCTATCCCAAGCAAAACCAAGACTCACTCCTCCAAGAAAAGGAAACCAGTCTGGTGGGCCCCTGCCATAAACAAGCTATACAATAGAAGGAGGAAACTAGTACAGAAAAGAGTAAAATCCCAAGAAGGGAAGACATCCCTGATCAGTATCAGCAAGAAACTATGATCCCTCATAAAATCATCCAAGGTGAGCTTCGAAAGAAAAATTGCCAAGGACTCCAAAGATAACCACAAGGCATTCTTTAGCTATGTCAAGAATCTAATTGGCAATGCTCAGATCTGCTTGGAGTTAGTGCAGAATGGCACAAAATACACTGAACCGACTGATATCACCAACATCCTGGCAGACAGGTTCACTGCAAACGTCACCCCCAAAAGGGCCCATAACCATAACAGAAAAATGTACAGCCCCTGAAATCACAGACACTCAGGTTAAAACAGCCCTCTCCAAAGACAAAAACACAGCATCAATGGGACCGGACGGTGTCCCAGGCTGCGTCCTACACTAGCTCAAAGATGAACTAACCCCTCACCTAAACACACTGTTCAAACTCAGCCTCTCCATGTGCTACGTACCCATAGAGTGGTGCACAGCAACGGTTATTCCACTCCACAAAGGTGGAGCCACAACAGACACCGGGAACTATCGCCCTGTAAGCCTGACTAGCTTGCTCTGCAATGCTATGGAGTGCATCATCATGGAACTCATTAACAGAGACATTGGGAACATCCAAACACTGGACCCTACCCAGTTCGGCTTTGTTAAAGGCAAGTCATACCTCCTAAACCTGGTGGACTTCTTGGAGACAGTTACCAAGGCTATAGATGAGGGAAAGGTGGTACACACAGCCTACCTAGACCTCGCAAAGGCCTTCGACACCATTCCCCATTCTGGTATTATAGACAAGCTCACCAGCCTGAACATAAACCCCTATGTCACAAGATGGGTTGCCAACTGTCTCATGGACAGAACCCACATGGTGAGAGTTGCGGGAGCTAGGTCCGATTCTAAACCAGTTACAAGTGGCATTCCCAGGGCTCAGTCTTAGGACCCTTCCTGTTTGACATATACTTTGAGGTACAGGCAAGCACAGGAGGACTATGGCTGACCAGGTTCGCAGATGACTGCAAACTAGGGGCTATAACTGACTCTCCGGCTGACACAGACATCCTCCAAAAGGGTCTCAGTGAGACAGATACCTGGTGTCAAAATCATGGCCTCAAGCTAAATGCCAAAAAGTGCGTAGTCATCCTCTTTGGAAAAAACAAAGTACCCACAAGCTACCACTTAGGTGGTTGTCCCATAAATACGGAAAACATAATAAGGGATCTGGGGACCCAAGTAGATAGTAATCTCTCCTTTGATAATCACATTGCCAAAGGTTCATAGGTTCATAGTTTAGTACTCGGCTAACTGCCCCTGCGAGCCATTTTAAGCCTAGCCAGTTATCCCTTATGAGACTCAAACCCTGCACCTTGTGTTAGTAAGGCAAACACCTTAGCTATTAAGCCACCCTCCCAATCCCTGGTTAGAATTTCCTTCTATGTGGCCCACCTAATCAGAAAAGAGTTTGCATCCAGGTCAAATGAGGTCATTGTGCCCCTCTACTCATCACTCATCAGACCCATCATAGAGTACAATGCCCCATTTGGGATGTACCTTACAAGACACCTGCAACAGCTGGAAAGACCACAGAAGTACTTCACCAAGAAGATCACTGGCCTCAAACAGATGCCCTATGCAGCTCAACTGAAGAAACTCCAGCTGTACTCGGTTGAATACCGCCTACTCAGAGGTGATCTCTGCCTGACATACAAGGCCATGTCCAACCGAAAATTGATGGACATGTTCTACCTAAAGAAAACATTTTCACCTCAAACCACATGCTCTAGGGATCTAACCCTCATCACAGCAATAAATAGGACTTGCTGGAGGGATAGATTCCTGACCCAGAGACTTCCCATGCTTTGGAACAAGATTCCAATCTACATTAGGCAGAGCTCCTCGCTAACACTCTTCAAGAGAAAACTTGACAAGTGGATGGGAAACTTAAAGATTACCCCAGGGATCACTTCAGTGGCTCTGCTGGACAGAGGCACAGGGAACTAATCTAAGGGGGCGGCAAAAGCCAACACATTCTGGATAGGCTTATAAATGCCTTTGGGCAGATAGCCTAGTACCTACCTATGAACCTATAAATATTTTAAAACTGTCCCTTTTTGGTTCATTGTTCATGAGTTTGAGAGAACACATGAAGGAACTGATATGTCAATGTGGAAAAAGTGACCACCATCACTAATCATCAACCCATATTGGCAGAGGAGACCAACCTCAGGAAATAACAGCCCCTAGGCAACTGCCAACCTAAACCATATAGAATATCACACCAAAAAGGAAAAACACATCACACTTCATCACCAATCAATAGACATCAAATACCTTGTGCAACACCATCTAATAGCCCACTCAAATACCACCCCACAACTTCAAATGCCCCCCAACAAACTCAATATCATCCTGTCAAACCCCATGGCTTTTCATATCTCATCACCCCACATCAGGCACACATCTACTCACAGATATACTAAGAAAGTTAGGGCCATCCACAAATACCCTCCATCCAACACACCCCATCAACCCCCACACATGGTAAAAAAACAGGGGTAAAGCAGGTGCAAACACCGAAAAAAGAGGAGTAAAGAACTAACTAATGCCTCCTTTCACACCCCAACAAACAAAGAAAACTCACTCAGTCCCTTACAAATGGTCAAATGCCTTCTACCAAGGGGCTGAGCACATACAAAGGCTTTACAACCCAAACAAAACCCTTACTACACCACTACAAGCCAAGCGTCAAAGGCATCCCTACCAGAAAAAGAAAAACAGTCAAAAAAAGGAGGCTCATAAACAAAGACCCGAACATAATCAAATAGGCGAAAACATGAATGACATCAAATAGAACAGCTACAACCTAAGGTACAAATAAAATACCCCAAAAAGGAAAGAGAGAAAATATACCAATCAAAGAGCAAAATAATCATTAAAGTAAACAAAACTGAAAAACAATAAATAAGGAGAACTACAAAGATAAAAGAAAAACTAGATGGTAAAGGATGCTTATCTAGGAAACAGAATCTACATGATATAAACATCTCCAACTGCAACAGTCGACTCCAAAATACCTTCTCCCATGTGACCAAAAGGAGATATTCCCTGCAACATTTCCCCTCCCCAAACACAACTTTTGTCAGCAAAAAAAGCCAGCCCCCAAGGGACTCCCAATTACAAAAGACCTGCTGCTCTCACAGCGGCCGAGGGAACACCACTCCTGCAAACTACTCAATTCCCAATACACACCCTGTCTGTGAGGGAGTCCACCTCTGTGCTCTACCCAAGAATCTCATGCCAATTAAACAGAAAAGCAGGCCGAGTCCCCTCCAAAAACCCTTGCCTATCTTCCCATTAAGCCTTAGAGGCAATGGAAGAACCTCCCCTGGCTGCCATAAAGGATATCAAAAATGGAATTGAAGAACGATGATCCACTTTAGTTGCAGAGATACTGGCCTTGAGGCTTTGCATTTGTCAGTTTCTCCCAAACTTGAAACAGGAGACTGCTTTTTTTTTGTTTGAGTTTTTGTCCAAAAGGAGGTCCATATTGGATACCAGCAGATCTCGTCCATACCTCACACTGCACATAATTGATACAATACCCCATCCTGGCTTATCATTGAAAACTCTGTTAACCCCCAAAACTGGTGATGAAGGACCACCTGCAGGGTGAAGGTTGACACGCCATGTCAAGGAGTGAACACAGGCGCCATGTCAGACTCCACAGCTGTGCTCCCACGGTGTCTGCAGGTGTCAGTCCTGGAGGGAACTCTTTTTCAGCATCTACTTTGGACAAACACATAGTCACAAAGTCACTTGACAGTTTGCTAGCAGTCACAAGGGTACTCTTGACATTATAGAAAACACATCTGACAGATATCCGACAAGGAATGCCACAGACAGAACTAACTGGTGCCAGAGTAAATGCCAAAAAATAGTAAATGCATAAAAGCGGGAAAAGCCGCCGGAAAAACAAAGGTTTACCAGGTGGCTAAAACAGGTTGCGCAATCTGCATCACAGAGAAAGATAAATCAAGGAGTAGCCTAGGTTGATCAGGTTGATAGTACCCTGTCATGTAGGAAGTCCTTCTATATTGCCCCATTTATCACCTGAAGACCTTATCACATCCATCTAGGAGGCCAGATCATCAAGATAGATCTCATTCTCCTTTTGCGGATCTCATCAGACCAATGATTGAGTACACCCCCCCCCAATGATGTATCGGAATGCACACTCTGGAGAGCTCAAGAAAACATCCAAAAAAGGATAAAGGGTCGAACTCTCTGCTCCCCTTCTCTGAAACCAGCTTGCTGCCTGCTCTAAAAGCTCGCAGCTCAAGAGGTAAGGCCATGTCAAACCCAGATTTACATGCCCAGCCAGCTTTTCTCCTCAAAATGCTACCTCAAAAATCAAAATCCATAGGACATCAAGCCACACCTCCGGAGACTTAAACCTCGACCGGCTAGGATATGGACGAGAGATAGATTCATCACCCAAAGACAAGACTCCTATGCTGTGGAACAAAATCAGTACATGAGGAGGCAGACGCTCGCTGGCCTTTGTTCAGAAATCTTGACCAATGGATGGGAGATCGCAGAGATATACCCCAGGAATTTACCAGTGTCTCTGCGTTAGCAGAGGCAACAGCAAAATAAATGGGTAGTCTTCATACTAAAGGGGGTGGCGTAATACAAAAAAATGAGCTAGGCTTATAAATGCCCTCGGGCAGATAGCCTAGTATGAACCTATGAACCTATGAACCTATTCCTCAAAAAAATAAATAAATAGTTAAGTCTAGTTAATGGCATAGTTATGACGGATCAAGCATTGGTCGATGAGTGGATTTAATTTTGTATATTTCACTGCAAAGTGTAGAATTGTGTGAGCCAGCAAAGCTTTTTGGGGATTTTTCCCCTTCTCTCCACTCTGGTGTGACTGTGAGTGAATGTATATAATTTAGTATGCTGGGGTGCAGATGGCTTGCCCATCTGCAGCAAAAACGATATTCTTTTTTTGTGTTTTTTTGTTTATTTTTGTAAGTTTTTGGCTCACTAGTTTTTGACATTCATCTTTCAGAAACTAGTGAGTCAAAGAAGCATGCTTCAATTGCTCATAGGTAATCTATTGCAAATCATATAATATTCCATGCATTTCCTTCCACCGGGAAAAAATAAAGAACAACTCTGTGCTTTTTGTGTCACGTCCACATACCACTGGGTGATTGCAAGAGAGGAAATCAGTACGCATCTGAAAAAATTTCTCCTGATATATAAGTCTGGCTGGGACTGGAGGTGATTTACATTTTTCACTTCACCTTATCCTTTCGACCTGTTTGCCGCAGTGGAATACCTCAGTTATTACACCATCCAAAGGTAATCACTATAGAAATAATTGCTGTCTGACTGTCAGTGCCGGTGATGGATAAATATAGGTTTTTCTACCATTAGTAAAGCTCAGAAGGCAATTTTCACTGTTGTATGATGAAGTTGTTTCAAACAAAAGTATTCATAGCAATTTAAATGATTCAGATATATAGCAACAGTTCTTTGTGATTTTGCCTTCTTATGCAGGTTTGCATTTAGCTTCACATATTTCAGTTTCTGAATTTATGAACACATACAAAATGCTATTTACACTGTAGCATTAATATGTTCATTGTATCTCAACATTGTAAGCCTTTTATTGTTATTCGGAACTTGTAGTACCTTATTACTATTATTGTTATTGATATTTATTGATTTTGACATTTCAGAATCTGCAGTAGAAATGAATTAGGTTCTTTAATGTAGATTTTTTATGAACTGCTTTCACCCATAGAATGATAGTAAATTCAAGTTTAGAAACTATTTTCCTTTCTGTATCCCTTTTTCCAGCTTTGTAGTGGCTGAATAGTTTCCAAGTGATGCGAGTTGACCACATAGATGTAGGTTAGTTTGATTTCACTTAGCAAGCAGTGAAAACTTAGGGACAAGTCATTCTGGATGATGAATTTCCAATACTGGTAAGTATTGCCCTAGATTCTAGAGTTCTCTCTCTCTCTCTCTCTCTTTCACTCTCTCTCATATTCCTTCATGTCTGGAGTATATATAATATATAATAATCTTCTACACATTTGTTTGGGTTTTCTTTAGGTATACTAGTTTTATCAAACTTCCTTAAGGACACTGCTGAGCGTTTTTTTTTTTTTTTCACTATCTTGCCACACCACATAATCTGTTAGTTCATTCATTCGTCCTTCCAGCTTGCACCCTGCTTCACTTTAATTGCAGAATGGCCCTCTTCAAGAGAGGAATGCCTGTCAATTATCCCAGCTTTGGGGAGGGCACAAGTTGACCATCAGTGAGCCATTTTCTGTAAAAAGCTTAGGTGTGCTTCTTCAGTAGCCTGTGTCTCAGTCTGGCAGTTAACATGCAAGCCTGACGAAGTAGCATCTGCAATGCCCTTCTAGATGCATGTGTTTGTGTGTGTTTATGCACATACAAAGTAAGAGTTGCTACAAGAGTGTAGCATGATAAGTCAGGCACACATCCTTTGTCTCTGTGCTGTATGCTGTGCACCTGTTTCAGTAGAAGTTTACTGTTGCATCAGACAGAATTACCTCCACCTTGTGGAATGGTGAATTGGTACCAGCCAATCATGTCTCATTATCTAATCCAGTTGTTAGTGAATTCTGGTCATCTAATTTGTGGAGGTGTTTCTCTGTGGCACAGAACTGGCCAGTGTACTGCTTAGTTCAGTTGTCTCCCTAGTTTGTCTAGGTATATTACCTTTGCCCTTGCGACCCAGGATATAGTTGAAAAGGTTCTATAAGGATCATGCCACTTTTGCAGTAATCATATGATTAAATTAAAGATTTTTTGTTATCTTTTATGGCCAACATAATTTCCATTTACTACGCTGTTGTCAATGGTCATGTATTCCCTATCACTAGGGCAAGAGCAATCTGTGGCACAGCCACAAGTGTATTTTGAGCCATCTGTGGCACAGCCATTTTTCAGACAGCTATGAGTGTATTTTGAGCCATACTTGCCTCATGGCAATGAGAAGATATCAAAGCCCTAAGCTCCCATGGGTAACAGACATGTTACCTGGGTCACTGCAGCGGCCACTATGCTCAACCTGTGTGAGTGCATGCTCCCTTACAGTCACAGTGAGAGCTACTGCATAGCCGCTTGTTGGCCAACTACTCAATACTGTGTCATCCTTGCACTGTTGCCCCTCCACAAAGTAACTGTGGTGCTGAGCAACCAACTATACACCTCTTCCCAGGATAGACATGCTTATCCTCCCCATAGCCACTCCAACAGATGCCTTAGCCTCTAGCTAAACTAGGTCACATAGATCATAAGCAAGTCTTTAACCCTCTATGACAAAGTAGCTGGCTAAATTAAATTTGAGATTTGAAAACTATAACTAGTCATGCTAGATTTAAGTATGTTGGGATAAAATGTGAAGTGTGAGAAGTCCACTATAAGTATGAACATTATCTGATGTTTTTTCCTGAACATAGGTTTATAGGTTCATAGGTTTGTACTAGGCTATCAGCCCTAGGGCCTATACAAGCCTAGCCATAACAATTTCCTGGATATTTCTTCAGGGCAGCGTAGATAAAACACTTATCTAAAGTTAAGCATTAATGAAACCTAATGTCTTGGCTGACAGTTTCATGTGATACATTATTAAAATCCTAAGTAAATGAGTCATTTAGAGACCAGACCCCCCCCAGAGATCATATTAAGGAAACAGCACAGTGACTGGCTTATTAAAGTTTTTGTAAATTATCACAAGAGAAAGCCTTATGTGTCACTGATGCTGGTTACAATCCCAGATAATAATTCATCTAAACAGGCAAATACAGCTGTAATGCAATTAAACTAGGGCAGTCACTATAGAACATCTATGTAAGTTCAAAAAAGATATAAATTACAAGTCATTACGCTTTTTCTTTCTGGCTTTATTTTTCTTTCTCTTATCTATCTTACTCTTTCTATTTCTATCTGTCTCTCACTCCCTGTCTTTCTCCTTTAAGTTATGTTTCCCTCTAGCCATGCTTTTAGAAAATACAAAAATGAAAAAAGCAGTTATGCACATGGAAGTCTTTTGCTGACAGGAAGTATACGTAGGCATCTTGAGATAATCAAGTAGATGAACGCAGGCATTTTGAGATAATTAAGTAGATGACCATAATAAT
Organism: Protopterus annectens; assembly: GCF_019279795.1. Classification (NCBI taxonomy): domain Eukaryota; kingdom Metazoa; phylum Chordata; order Ceratodontiformes; family Protopteridae; genus Protopterus; species Protopterus annectens. The sequence goes on along the minus strand of NC_056739.1, from coordinate 1,089,489,038 downwards.
TTTTAGATAATCAAGTAGATGAACATAGGCATCTTGAGATAATTGAGTAGATGAATGTAGGCATTTTGAGCTAATCAAGTAGATGAACACAGGTATCTTGAGATAGTCAAGTAGATGAACATAGACAATTTGAGATAATCAAGTAGATGAATGCAGGCAATTTGAAATAATCAAGTACATGACCATAATAATTTTTAGATAATCAAGTAGATGAACATAGGCATCTTGAGATAATTGAGTAGATGAATGTAAGCATTTTGAGCTAATCAAGTAGATGAACATAGGCATCTTGAGATAAACAAGTAAATGATCTCAATAGCAAAAAAGGAAAGATCAGTAGGCAGACATTTTAATGGTTGTATTCATACTTTCAAATGTCAAGCCCCCCACCCTCACACCAATTACATTCATTAAAAGTGACAGTGAGATGTACACTTCTATTGTCAAAAGCTAAATAATAATTGACCAAAGCCAACCAGATGAGTTGAACCAATCAAGGTATATATGGCTTGTTTTAGTAATGTTTTATACATCTGAAGAAGCAGCCAGTTTGACTGTGAAAGCACTTATGTCTGGAACTTACAATAAAGAAGTGTTGTTTTTATGACTATAGCCCGGGTTCAACTCATCTTGTTGGTTTTAGTTGGTTTTTATTATCTTTTATACCTGGGGAGATGTTTGTTCAGCACATCTTGGTCCTTTTCTGTTTGTACATAAATAATAATTATAACTAGAATACAGGGAGACATTCAAAGAGATCTCAGAGAATACAAGTCTGAAAGTGACATAGCATTTGCATCCCAAGGCTAAGGGGCCCATGTTGCTTTCTATGTTCTATACTTCAAAACGTCTGTGAAAAGTGATGAGAAGAGAGGTAATACAATTGATATAGCTTTACGAGGGGTGAATGTGACCAGATTTGTTTACACATAGTTCTATATAAGGAACAGAGTAGTGCAGTAATAACTTCTGAAATTGTATCTGTTTAGTGTGGCTGGAGTCTACAGTGGCTATGCTGCTGCTCTTCTTATCAAGGTGGGGTTGAATTACGCACTCTAACAGAGGGACATGATAGGATTCAAAATATCAGTTCTGCAGTACAGACAAGGCATGTGCATATACCGTAGATGCATGTGTCCAAAAGACTATACCTTTCTGTAAATACCATCATAAGACTGCATTTGTGAGTGGATAGGTCACAGCTGCTTATCCTGACAGCCACTTATCTTTGCTGATAAGTCATCACAGCCTAAAACTGAAAACAGCCATTGTTCAAAACTGTGTGATGCATTTGGAAAGATGTCTGTCTGGAGACAATTAGTCCAGCAGATGAAAATGAAAAAGAATGGGCCTATTCGTGTGCATGTTGTCAGTTACTAATGAGACCAGATGATAAACAAGCATAAAATTAATATCAAGCCTGTAGCATAGAAGAATCAAACCATTACTATATCCAAGGCAACTAGAGTTCAATTAACAACTTAGTCACTTGACCGCAGGCAGCAAGGAGGGGCATGCCAATCCTGTGGGGAGGAATTATAGCACCCATCTGGTTTACACTGATCCTATGATCCTATGTTTTCGCCACCAGGGATGAGTTTAAGCTTAATAAAGGAAAGTGCTTCTGTTTTGTTAATGGTCAGCATCCAATCAACAAAGTACCCTCATTGCTGCCTAGGTGATGGCACCCCACAGGGTAGTGTCTCATCAAGGGGAGGTTTGATGGGCAGCCAGTATGGAGGCGAAACCAATACAAAAAAAAAAACTAATAATAACATATACGAGAAGACATTCAAGGGAAAACCAGATGTATCAAGACTCAAAGGAAAAATTTGACATTTTTAATCTGTCAGGCCTGTAAACAGTCTGACAGGAAGTCAAGCCATTAAGCATAACACTAGAATGACCACTGCAAACATAAATAAATAAATAAATAAATAAATAAATAAATAAATAATAACATTTTGAATCATGTAAAGTATTTATTAAAATTCATAACCAGTATGATTTCAGTAATCATAAGGTCACATTAGTGGTTATGACTTGTAATAAACATTTTGCTGAATTTCAGACTAAATCTTTATTTGTGTATTTTTCAGACTGTTTAATACATATCTGATTATACTATTAAACCATATACTGTATTGTTTTATACTCTAGCAACCTAGCTTTAAATAATTTATGGGAAATAAGTCTGAGTCTGTTAAATTCTAAGTTCACAACCTTTAAATGAGCTCCACAGATGGTCTTTTACTTATGTACTGTGTTATCCAACATGCAGACAAATTACAGAAATGTTTGCACTCAGTTTGCTTTAATTCATACACTAAGAGGGTTATGTGGCCTGGGGGAAGTCCATGTCTTACCACCTACTTAATAACTGTGTCAGTGAATCAAGAATTGCTTGCATAGATCTTTTGTGTGTCCCTAGAAAAAATAGTTTTTCCAGATTCTATGCTTACCTCTCTCTTCCAGAGGACAGCCTGGAAGGAATTGTAAAAGGTGAAATCTCCTAACGAATATTTGCAACATCTATAGGAAGGCATTGGAAGAATTCACATACAAATATTTAAATCTTCCACAAAACTATTGATTTATAGTCCATTATTCTCAGACATCAGCTGTATATGTAATGCATAACAGGTCCATTTGGATCAGTCTGTGATCCAGGTTATGAATATAAATAAACAATAAATAAATAAACAAACAAATAAACTGAATCACTTTCCAGTGGATAAGATGTCTAAAACTACCTGTATGTATACATTAGTCCACACTGTATTAGTCTTTTCACACCTCAAAATACATTTTACATTTGAATCTGGCAAAGCTACAGGGAGACTAGCTGATACACTTCATTGTCCTTTATTGATATATGGATGGCTAGTCCAAGCGCTGGTTTCCTGCAGTATATTCATTAATGCAGTTATGTCTCTCATTGTCCTTAATAGCAAACAAAACTAAAAGAACTGTCTGGATTTTTCAGTATTTTATGTCTATTTTCTTACTTTTGCTTATTAATTTCACAAAGTAAGGAAATTAACCTACTTGGTAAAATATGTATGTAATTGTATCAAGTTGAACATTGTAGGCAACAGTAGGTATTCTGCTAAATTCAGAACAACCTAGATTTTTAAATGTATGCATTATCCAAACTACTTATACTTCCTGGAAATAAAGTTTGCCAAAATGTTTTCATTTTGGACATTTGCCCTGCGTATTCACTAGCAATTTATTACTTGGTGGTGTTGTTCATTAACTACTGCATGAGTGGTACTGGGAATGAGTTTATGCTGTGGTTTTCTCAGTTCTCAAAAATATATCGGTCCACACTAAAAATGTAAGATTTGGCAGAAGCATAAGCTAATGCACTCATACCCGTGTTTCCTGCTTAAATAAAGATGGATTTGAACTGAAAAATCACTGTACATACACATTTCACATCACAGTAGGAATTAGCTGCAGTACTTTTCATGAAGCAGAATTCATCAACACTCACCTTGGCAAAAGTAACATGATAAAAGGCATATTTTCTTAAAAAAGATTACATTAGTCACTAAAAATAACAATTTACATGAAGGACATATAAACTTTTATATAGGTTTATAACTATGTCAGTGTGTCAGAAATTGCTTGCAAAGATCTTTTGTGTACCTCTAGGATAAATAATTTTTACAGTCTTGCATGATTATTTCTCTTATAGATGACATTCACTAGAATATTGCAAAGAATTTTATCAAAAGTGTGGAAAACTTTTAGAAGTTTCTGCAAAAATCATGGGCTTTAGCACCCAACCTCATTAGTTAATAGTCTGTAGTATATAGAGCACAATGATTATGCTTCAAAACTGGGAAAATATAGGCATATTAACCCCCTTCCTGGTATCAGAAAGGTGATTAAATAGCTTTTCTTAAACACATCTAAGCACTGTTAAGCCCTAGCCAGGCTCATGTCAAAGCTTACCACAGGTCAGAATTATCTATCATGGAAGAACAGCAGAAGCTAAAGCAGTTTTAAAAGCTACTAGATATTTTGAATGAAATAAAACCGAAAAATGGAGCCAAATGACTATAAACTTCACAACTTTATTTATCACATCCACAGTAAGCGCTTTCATCCACAAGGGACTTCTTCAGACAGCATAATGTGTAAGAAACAATACAATCACATTAAATACTTTAAAATCACATGATTAGGACATCACATGACACAACTTCTTCCTTTTTAAAAAGGCAGTAAATTATTTTCTGTCATTCAACCCAGGTGGATGGCAGGCATTTAGCCTAACCTGCCATTCATATTCCCTCCAACTTAATTCATCTTCTGCATCAAATTTTTAATCAACATTTGTTATTTCATCTAAAACAGAAAACTTAAAATCTACATTACATTCTTTTTCTATGTAATGCCTACTAAGAGCATTTTTCTCATCTTTCACACCAACTGCATATTTATGCTCATACATTCTTTTGTAGATCTCCCTTGTTGTCCGTTCGACATAAAAAGCTTTGCAGGACATACACAATCAGGTAAACCACATACCTAGACTTACATGTATATCTGCCTATAATATGCACAGTCATATCACCCAACTTTACATCCTTCACATCTGTCAGCAATAAATCACACAGGTTGCATCTGCATCATTTATACATTCCAGGATTTGGGCATACACATCTTTTATTATCTAACTTATTTTGAAATAATTTTTGAGACTATTGCCTCTTTTCTGCACAAAAACTGGGAAGTCTCCGATCTTTGAATTAATTTCTGAACTACATTTGAGAAATTTCCAGTTTCCTCTGACAATGTTTTTGATAGCATATGAATCCACACTGTTTGTAACTTGCATAGACGTTTTAAAATCTTTTGCATCCTTGTTATTCACTACCCTATTGCCATTATTTCTTTTTTCCACCATTTCTTTGAAACAACAATTTATTACATCTACTGGATAACCTCTATTTCTAAATTTGTCACATAAATTGTTACATTCTGTTTCAAAATTATCATCATCATCTGTTAACTGGTGAACTCTCATAATTGCCCTTTTGCAATATTTTTTTTTTCGGATGCATACTGTCATAATGTAAATAAGAACTATTTTGTAATTCCTTCTTATATATAGTAGTAACTAATCCCCAATTTTTCTTGGTGATCTTTAAATCTAAAAAATTAATGTTATCAGCTTCAAATGCAAAAGTAAACTTAAGAAATGTACATACAACTGGAAATTTCTCAAATGTAGTTCAGAAATTAATTCAAAGATAGGAGACTTTCCAGTTTTTGTGGTTTACCTGATTATATGTATGTCCTGCAAAGCATTACATAAAAAAGCATGTTATGTAGATTTTAAGTTTTGTGTTTTAGATGAAGTAACAAACGTTGACCAAAAATTTGATGCAGAAGATGAATTAAGTTGGAGGGAATATGAATGGCAGGTTAGGTTGAATGACAGAAAATAATTTACTGCTTTTTTAAAAAGGAAGAAGTTGTGTCATGTGATGTCTTAATCATGTGATTTTAAAGTATTTAATGTGATTGTATTGTTTCTTCCACATTATGCAGTCTGAAGAAGTCCCTAGTGGATGAAAGCGCTTACTGTGGATGTGGTAAATAAAGTTGTGAAGTTTATAGTCATTTGGCTCCATTTGTCTGTTTTATTTCATTTTATTTTGTTTTTCCGAAGTTTTTGTGATTTGTTTACTACTAGATATTTTGCTATTTTACCATTTTAAACAAAACTACTAGATATATTGCTATTTTACCATTTTTTCCATTTTAAACAAAACTGTGAAAGTGTAAAGTATTTAATGGCTTTTAAAGCTGTTAGTTCCTCATAGGGGTACTTTATATCTGTGTGGCAGCATTAAGTGTTTTATGGCTTCAAAGCTGTAAAACAGTTTGCACTTCATGTGCCTATACTTTTTTTCCTATGTGACTATGGAGATGAAGCATGGAGTAGATATGGCACAATAAACTACAAATAATTATGATAAGGTCTCTCCAGTTATAACTCTTATTATGTGTTCTCAATGTATATGTCAAGATTAATCTCTCAAGGTTTCACCTCACTCTACTCTCAATCTAAGCTTTTTTGGCATCCATGTCTCAAACATATAATAAACTGGCTATGATAGAGACCTGAACATAATCCTGTAAGTTATGTTATATGCTGCAACTTGTATTAATCACATAGATTAATAGTCAGCGTCCTGCCATGTGTAGGTGCTTTCATGCAGTGTTTCCCATAAATGCAGTACAGAGTAAACTTTGCACAGTACCTCTTCAGGGCCTCCAAACATCACTAGCAGTGAGATGCATACATATAAGGAAATAATGTGGGTATTCCATCTTAAACAAATTACAGTGGAAACCTAATTACCTGTACTTGGTTTGCTGACAAATGAGTTTATTTATCAGTTAATGAACTACTACTACCTTTCCCACAATATTTTAGTAGTAAATTCTAATTCCAAAACCTATTAAATGCTAAGAAAAATGTAGTAAGGATATGTGAAGGTGTGGATATATATTTCTTTACATTTCATAAGCATGGGTTTATGTCACCTAAACTTGTAAAGAATCATTTAATTCAATGTTCTTGAATGCATTCAACACTTTAAACAATCCAAATCATTAACACTTCTCAAATATTTAACATTTATGATGAAACATTATCAGCAGGCAAAATGACCAAAACACTGTTGTCACTGCATTATCCTTGTGAATAGGAACATTTTCACCTTTTCACACACTCATTGCTTAATTTTCCTTGTCAGAGAAAAAATCTGACTGCATGTTTAGGTTCATAGGTTCATAGGTAGGTACTAGGCTATCTGCCCGAGGGCATTTATAAGCCTAGCCAGTGTGTGTCAGCTTTCTCCGCCCCATTGATTAATTAACTGATCCTCTGTCAAGCAGAGCCAATGAAGTGATCCCAGGGGTGTATTTTCTGTTACCCATCCACTCATCAAGGTTTCTCTTGAAGACTGTTAGTGAGGGGCTCTGCCTGATGTAATTTGGAATTTTGTTCCAAAGCATGAGGAGTCTCTGTGACAGGAATCTATCCCTCCAGTATGTTCTATTTATTGTTGTGGCGAGGTTTAGTTCACTAGAGCACGTGGCTCGCAGTGACTTGGATTTCTTTAGGTGGAGCATGTCCATCAATTCTGAGTTGGACATGGCTTTGTAAGTCAGGCAGAGATCACCTTTGAGTAAGCGATATGCCACTGAGTACAGCCGGAGTTTTTTCAGTCGGGCTGCAGAGGACATATGTTTGAGACCAGTAATCCTCTTGGTGAGGTACTTTTGTGGTCTTTCCAGCTGTTGGAAGTGTCTTGTGAGGTACATCCCAAATAGGGAATTGTACTCTATGATAGGTCTAATGAGTGCCGAGTAGAGGGGTACTATAACCTCTTTATTTCTAGATGAGAACCTTTTAGTAATTAGATGGGCCACATAGAAGGATTTCCTAACTATTTTGGCAATATGATTGTCAAAGGAGAGATTACTGTCTACCTGGGTCCCCAGATCTCTTATTACCGCTTCTGTATTAAGGGGGCTGCCACCTATGTGGTAATTCATGGGTGCTTTGTTTTTCCCAAACGGGATGACTATGCATTTTTTGGCATTTAGCTTGAGGCCATGACTTTGACACCAGGTGTTCATCTCAGTAAGGCCCTTTTGGAGGATGTCCGTTTAACTTAGTATTCACCTGATCAAACTCAAACACTTTGGCCACATTTCCAAAAGACTTGCTTTCAGTTTAAGTGACGACTTTGCAGGCTGAGAGTAGGTATTTTGGAATCTGGTCCCCTTAATAAGTCTATTTATAGATGGGACTTACATAAAAGTAAGTCACTGACACTAAAAGCAAGTCTTTCAGAATCAGGGCACATGTACACTCTTTTGGAATATGACCCATAGAGTGAATGATACAACCAGGCATGTAATAAATATCTTGAAAAAATGGCTTGCCCCAAGTAATCCTTACCATATACTGCAATGATTTGTTAAATTATTACTACCCTTTGATAAATTTACTTTAATGTATGAATAGCTTTAGCACTTTAGTCAAAAATACAATGTCATAAAATATAAAAAAATGCAGATGTTTGTGTAGAACAAGATAAAAATAGTGGAAAATTGCAAGTGCATAATTCTGAGAACCATACTTGCTCATCTGTAAATATGTAATTATATTATTACTAGAGTTCAAAGTGGAGAAAGTAGTTTTCCACCTCATAAAGAAAGCAGCCTTCAGTTGAGGTAATCATCTTCACTAACTCTCCTTCTACAAAGCAAGATTCAACAGATCTTGCTTTGCCAAAATAATTGATCGCTATGTAAGTAAAGTGAAATGCATTGCTTATTACATTATTCTAAGAAACGTATGTGTCCATGAAGCTTCCTGTCTTTCTGGAGTCAGAAGTTCGTACATGAATGTCAGTGTCACTTTGATTATTTTGGAGACAGCATTTGCTGTAATGGGATGAGCTTGGCAAAATGTTTGGAATGTATTCTGAAGGCTAGCTCAGAAAATTGACAATTACTCTGCATAGATGGGGAGCAAACTGGAACCATTAGAAGTCTGATCCAGAGTTTATCTAAACAATCCTATCTTGGTCTATGATTTACTGTGGAGTTGACTGGTAAGAGAAGTTTTATTTGAATTTATATTTATTTTTCCGATTGTTTTTCACTGTTTGTAAGAAGGAAGGGCTAGCTTGTAGACAAGAAGATTTATTTTGATTTATATTTTGTTGTTTTAGATATGTGTCCAAATAGCTTTAAGCTTATCAAACCAGCAGGTCAAGCTCTGAGCTTAACATAGATTTTAAGAGATTTTTATTTTTGAAAATGCTGCAAAAGATTCTCCTGTACAATCAAAAAAAAAAAAAAAACAATATGGTGACTCTTGGTTCTTCTTCAAATGAGATTGAGTTGGTTTGGTGGTATCAGTACAAGATACACACAAGGGAGAGCCTTGCTTCCAGGTGCTAGGACAAAAATATTTTTGTTGTTTTACCTTTAATTTTCACTGTTGATGGTTAGAAAGGGATAAGTTTTAGACAGGCAAGTTGTAGCCATCCCAAGGGGCCTAGTCAGCTATAAATTCACACAGACTGGAGAGAGAACAATTCAGAGCTTATCTAAACAATCCTATCTTGATTTGTGATGTTTTGATCTTTAATGTTAAAAAGAAGTGCAACTACAAGCAATAGTGACATAAAGGAATAACAGCTCTTATCTGACTTTCAGAATTTCTATGGTCAGAACTACAACTTTACTTTGCCTTCTTTAATATTTAGTTGTGTATTGCTTGTGTGATTTTTCTTATAGAATTTGATTTAAGTTTTCTTAGATTTCTGTGGTTACTGATTTTGATTATTCTTTTCTTTTATAATTTTAAATGTTTTTATTTGTTTGAAGCAGAATATGGATTCCATAAATGAGTGTGCCTTTAATGATTTGCTAAAGCACAGATATCCTGTATAGTGTAATAAATGCTATGCATATTTAAAGATAACACCTGATAACAATGGTGATCTGTGTTCTTCACGTAAAAAGCTGGATGATTTGCTTACCACTATTAAATCTAGACTTACTGATGATGATTCCACTTGTGCAATTGGCACAGCTTGGAGAACTTTTGTTACATACATTAATGACTAGTCTGTTGAAATAAATAATGCTGGGCAAAGAGCAAATAGAAAACATTTAGGAAATGACATATCAATTGTCTGTAATGATCATTCAACCCCTATGAAACAAGACAATGCCCCCGCCAATTTTGGAATTCTGGATGCAAGTATTCATCATTCTGAGGATTCAGAGTGTTTAGAAAGAAACAAAAAGAAAGAAAGGAACAAAGGAAGAAGTTCACAACAAATAACAAGGCAGAAGAAGAAACTGATAAATGTCTGTAAAGTAAAGAAAATGCATGATAAAAAGCACCCTGCTTTGTTATGTAACACACAGGTTACAGGGAAAGATAACATTTTTCTATCAGAAATGTCTGCAAAAGAACTTGACTAAATTGACCATTTGGGCACAGCAGAATAATATGCTGATAAATGCATCAAAAACTAAGCATATGAGATTTGGAAATTGAAAGGTGAATACAGCACACAGTGGTTGAAAGTGCCTGGGTATATGGATAGAACCAGCTTTTAGTTTATCTAATCATATCAACCAATTGGTTAATGATAGTTATAGAACTATAGGTTCTATAAAAAGATTTATAAAGTCTAGGAAATCAGAAATGATAAAGTCATTCTTTGTTATATTAGACGCAAACTGGAGTATGGAATAGCAATATGGAAACTTTATACAAAAAAAAGCATGAGTAAACTGGAATGAGTACAGCAGAAATATACCAAGGGCATCCATGAACGTGAAAATTAAGTTATTATAAGATTAAAATACCTGAACTTGTACAGTGTCTGTTATAGATATCTAAGAGGAGATCTTATTCAGATATATAGAGATTTAGAGACAACTATCTCCAGGAGTGTCTGTGGTTATCAAAAAGTAATAGAGAATCATTACACAACCTATGTAGAAGGTTCTATAGGAATGAAAAGTGTACTAATTGGTTCTCTGAGAGAGCAACTGATGCATGGAATAGACTACCAAATTACATTAAAGCAAGTACTAGTTTAGATATTTTTAAGAACAGTCTGGACTCTTATTATGGGAACAAGAATGTTGGTAATTGGCAGGCTAAGGTGGCATTAATGCCTGTGCTTGAAAGGTTTGCATGTATATACCTTGTACTATTTTTTTCTATATTAAGACAGGATAGTGAGAATACAAATTAGTTAGCTAGTTTAGAATCAGTGGTACTGCAGTCTTCTGATTCATTCATAGAAGCATTTTTCAAGGTTATTTGTACTACAACTGATGCTGACTGCTGTACACAAAATGAGATGCCTATCTGTAGAGGTGAATGACTGAACAGGTTTATATTTATAGAATTCATTGATACAGATTTATGTCATATATACATCATTCTGGCTTTACTACAGTGATTTCACTCCAACCTTTCTTGTTATTTTTCTGAATAGGACCTGGTGGAACCTACATATACTTTTTAGCTATGATACAGTGACCAAAGATCATTTAGGGAGAATTGATAACTTGCCCCATAGGGTTACCACCTGTCCCTATTTGCATAGAACAGTCCTTCTTTGGGAAGTTGAATCATGTGAAAAATATTGAAAAACTGGAAAATTTCCTGCGATTTTTTAGACAAAAAATATTTTCTTTACTTGTTGCATAAAACAATTATTTTGTGTCTGAAACACCTAAATACTACATGAAACATCATAAACAAATAAAATCCTATTTTTTGGCAAAAATTGAAGTTCAATCTACTGTAATGGCTGTGGGTGTAGCAAAATCTCATGTTGTTACAAAAAATATCCCACTGAGGGCATTAGAAAAGGTGATTATCCTACTTGTCCTCAGGTACTGTAAGTGTCATAGAACAAGCTAGTTGATATTAACTGACTACAGGAAAAGAAGAACCACCCCATTATCAAGGTAGCATTATAAATAAAGCATATTGCATATCAGTGCTGACATTGAAATGATTTTTGGAAATTGCAGGCTAGCTGAAGAGCATTTAGGTGCATAGGTTCATAGGATAATTCTAGGCTATTGGCCTGGAGGCCCTTATAAGCCTAGCCAAGAATTTTACCCATGTTCCCACAAAATCAGCTCCTGTTTTCCCTCCTGTCCAGCAGGGACACAGGTGGGATCCCATGGGTATATTTTCTGTTTTACCATCTATTCATCCAGGTTCTCTTAAAGAGGACTAGTGAGGTACTCTGCTTGACATGGAGAAGGAGTCTATTCCACAGATGGGGGAGTCGTTGGGACACAAATCTATCCTGCCAACAAGTTCTATTAATGCCACAGACCAGGATGAGACCTTCCATGCAGGTTGCATGAGTGGAGTTTGACTTACAGATATGCAGCAACTCCATCAAGGCTGAGTCTGAGAGGGCCTTGTATGCCAGACACAGGTTACCTCTGAGCAGTGTATAGGATAAGTGTTTGAACCCTGGATTTTCCTGGTCAGGAACCTCTGTAGTCTCTCCAACTGCTGCATATGCTTGGCAAGGTACATGCCTAAGGGGGCATTGTACTCGATAATGGGTCTGATAAGGGAGAAGTACAGGGATGTTATGTGACTTCCTTGTTCCTGGATGAAATACCCTTAGTTATGAGGTGGGCCATGTAGAAAGCCTTCTGTACAATGGAGGCAACATGGTGGTCAAAAGTCAGGTTGCTATCAACCTGGGTGCTCAAGTCCCTCACAACTGATTGCGTGCTTAGTACATTGTTATTAATGTGATAATTAGTGGGGAGACCATTTTCCTCAAAGGGAATAATGATGCATTTCTTGGCATTCAGTTTGAGGCCATGCTTCTGGCACCAGTCATTAGTTTGGTTAATGCCCTCTTGGAGGATGTTTACATCACTAGGGGAATTTATGAAAGTGCCCAGCTTGCATTCCCTTGCAAACTTGGTCAGCCACAGATCACTGGTTTTGGCTTGTGCTTCAGAAAAGTATATCCGAAACAGTAGAGGCCCCAAGACAAATCCTTGGGGTACGCCATTTGTAACGGGTCTACTATTAGAGGTGGCTTCCCCTATTTTAACTGAGTGGGTTCTATCAGTGAGCCAGTTAGCTACCCATCCGGTAACATATGGGTTGATGCCTAGCTGGGAGAGTTTATCTATTATGCCCAAATGGGGAATAGGGTTGAAGGCTTTGGCTAGGTCAAGGTAGGTGGTGTGCACTATCTTGCTCTCATCCATGGCTTTGGTTACTGTTTTGAAGAAGGTGACCAAGTTTAACAGGTATGATCTTCCTTTGACAAAACCAAACTGTGTAGGATCAAGCATTTGGAGGTTGCCAATGTCCTTATTTATAAGATCCATGATGATGCATTCCGTGGCTTTGCAGATCAGTCTAGTTAGCCTGATAGGCCTATAATTGTCTGGGTCAGTGGACGCTCCATCTTTGTGCAGAGAGATGACAGTGCCTGTCCTCCATTCTGCTGGAATGAACCCGTGCACAGGCTTTGGTTGACTAGGATGCCTGGTGGTGCTGAGAGCTCTTGTCTGAGTTCATGTAGGACACAGCCAGGGATGTTGTCAGGTCCTATGGAGGCTGTATTTTTTGCCTTTGAGAGGGCATTAATAACCTGCTCCCTGGCAATGAGGGAGGGGGGCAGGTGCTGGGAGATGTCCTGGTTTACTGATGGGGGGACAGGGGGGTGAAGTTTTCACTGAACTTGTCTTCCAGCAGATTGGCTATATCTAGCGCATTTGTGTATGTGGTGTTCTTGACCACCAGTTCAGAGCACATTTGTGAGTTGCTTCTGAGATTGCAGATTTTTGCAAAGAAGGCCTTGTGATTGCCCTTAGTGGATATGGCCAATCTGGACTCTAAGTTAGCCTTAGAGGATTTCACCATTGACCTTATTTGCTTGTTCAGATAAAGGAGAAATTGCTTCTAACTTGGCACAAGCTCCTTCTTGGTCCTGGACATGAATTGTTTTTCTTTTATTATAGAGTCTATTTATTGCTGCTGTCTGCCAGACAGGTTCACTCTTCCTGGATGAGGATGACTGGTCCTGTCAGGTATTGTTGAGTCCATGCATCTGTATAGGTAATCATATAGTTTTTTGGTGTAGGCTTGGACATTAGTGCTTGTTCCAACTGGGAGGGATGGTGGCTGTGAAGCTGCTTATACCTGCTCTCAGGAGGTTGTAGTCAGCTTTGGAAAAGTTTTTTTGTTCGACCTGGGCAAGGGGGAGGTTAGGGGAGATGGTGACTTCAAATGTGATTGTTTTATGGTCAGATCTTACCAAGGAGGATGACACTGTAGAGGTGCTACAGTGGCTACTCATGTTGGTTAGTACCAGGTCCAGGATATTTTCACCTCTTGTGGGGGTCTCGACCAGATGATCCAATTCATTGGCAGTGATGATGTTGAGGAATCGCTGATATTCATGTTTGAGCTAGAACAGGTCTTCCACTCGATGGTTGGGTAGTTAAAGTCGCCCAGGATCTGGACAGAGGGCTGAATCTTGATGGATTCAAGTAAGTCAATATAGGTGGAGGAGGTCTCCTGAGTCATGGTTGGGGGTCTGTAGCTATGATTTGAATAGATGTTTTGTCAACAGTTAACTGCACCTGAAGTGTCTCCTGTGCGTCATACTGTTTGACCAGCCTGAAGATGTGTATGTCTTTGATAAATATTGAAACTCCACCTCCTTTGGCTTTGTAGCCCTGTTTGGGGTCTGAAGGTATGGCAGGACAAGTAACCTGGTAATGCTGAGATGCTCTCTGCAGCTTTGAGCCAGATTTCAGTGACTGCATCAGCATCTTCCAGGTTGAGGAATGCTTGCAATGAGTGATGTTTCATTTTAAGACTCCTAGTATTTAGCAGTATGACCTTTAAATTTAATTTAGGAGAATTGTTCATGTTGGTAATTTCATCCTCATGGCATTTCCTAAAAAAAGACACTATGGGGGAGGCAAGAGCCTTTGCCAGAAGCCTGACGCCCAGGGGAGACAGATGAAGCCCATCTCTGGCAAAGCATCGTGGTCTGTCAATCATGTCCTCCCAGGCTGTCAGGTACTGGATCCCCTTAGAATGACACCAGAAACTAAGCCAATTGTTAAAGTCAATCATTTTTTGTTTGTACTGAGACATCACTCTGGGTGATGGTAGGATGCTGATTAAGGCTAGGGACATACCTGCCTGGGAGACATATTCAATCATGTCTCTGTCTTTGTGCAGTACGTTGGAAAGATGCACCTTTCCCCCATTAGGTGAAGTGTAGCTGATTTCTTTGCAAAGCATGACTGCTGTACCCATGATGCTCATCTTCTGATTATGTATGCTAAGCAAAGCAAAAGTACCTTCCTATCTGATTCTGTGCCTTGTAATCTAGTAGTCTGCAATCCTGTACTACCTGAATATATGGTAAATAACTTAATACACCACATTCTCTTTGAATATGTAATATAAGGTGCAGCTAGATGTATGTGTGCGTGTGTGTGTGTGTGTGTGTGTGTGTGTGTGTGTGTGTGTGTGTGTGTGTGTGTGTGTGTGTGTGTGTGTGTGTGTGCGTGTGTGTGTGTGTGTGTGTGTGTGTGTGTGTGTGTGTGTGTGTGTGTGTGTGTGTGAGAGCATGTGAAGTATAATTTCCAAATCAATTTTTCGGTAATTAAAATCTCCATAGTTTAAAACCATATTACCATGAGTAAATTCCAACATAACCTGTACATTGCCATGGATTACAATGTGACATGATGCTAAGTGTCTAATTTACACAGAAAATCATAATGGTGATGAAACTGTATATTTTATGAAAATGAGTTAAAATATATATTCTCTCAAGATTACATGAATGATAAGTACTTTTTTTCTATTCAGGAGTTAAACTGATAAAAATAGCTTAGGTGGATGAAACAGATAACATTGCATATTGTCTTTTGTTGAGAAGGATTTCTGTTTCATAAAACAGCTTTAACATCATATGTTGTTCTTCTTTCGGCTTTTCCCGGTTAGGGGTTGCCACAGCGGAACTCCAGTCCTCTAATGATTGGCAGTAGACTTTTACTGTGCCGAGGTGCCAGCTAGACACCCAACCTTCAATGAAGGCACGCCCATTCATGCGTGTCTTTCGAATGCCACTCAACCACAGGGAGGACATGGAGACTCCACACAGAAAGTGCTCCAGCCAAGAATCGAACGGGAGAACCTCTTGCTGTGAGGTGACAATGCTACCGCTGCACCACCACTGCCCTATAGCTTCAACATCATATAATGTATGTAAATAAAATCTACAACTACAAAATAAAACACACATTCAGAAATAATACCATTATGCCTTCCACACGTACCACCCCTCAAGTCATTTTTTTACTTTAACGCACAGCTTTGCCCACTATTCAGGCTGTAGAATATTTTGCTTCCCTGACCAATTTTGTCTCTTTCATTGTTTGTCTTTGTCTGTCTGCATGCCTCTCTTTCTCTCTCCTTAAAAATAATTTCAGCAGTAATCTAAAAATAATTACCCTTAGATGTCAGCATTTGACAATTCAGAATGCAGGACCTGCAAGTCTGTATAATGCTTTAGGGTTTCCTATTACTGATAAATTGTCATCAAATGGTCATCAAACTGTCTGTTCACATCAGATTAAATCTACCTGTGCTTGTAAGTCATGCTTTTGTAATTATGGTGCTGTCTGATGCTTATGTGCATGTGTCTCATGACATACCTTATACAGCAGACATATGTCCTCCAGTCTGTCAGTCTGTTACTTTTCCTACCACACTGACGTACAAATGTCACTGCATTTCTTCTACTCTGTTACATCCAAGTCTATACAACCTTTCATTCATTTTTTATGATTTTTCTGTCATTCAGCAATAAAGTGTTGAAGGCTATCACACGTTTTCCT
Organism: Protopterus annectens; assembly: GCF_019279795.1. Classification (NCBI taxonomy): domain Eukaryota; kingdom Metazoa; phylum Chordata; order Ceratodontiformes; family Protopteridae; genus Protopterus; species Protopterus annectens. The sequence continues at coordinate 1,089,472,541 of NC_056739.1, read as the reverse complement.
CCATAGATAATACAGTAATCATCCATAATCATATATATTTTTATCTCTACTTCGTCTTTGCTACATTATTCTGAAAACACCACCTATCTCATACATATGTATATATACCTGTCTCAGTATTAATTCATATGGTTTACTATTGCATTTTCAAACATACATTGTAGAAATGCCAGTGCAGCAATGAGAAAATCTCAAGCAGGGAATGCTGAGGACCAAAAGGTTGAAACATATTGAACATTGAATCTCCCATCTTTTGCGAACATAGGTACCAGTGCGAAATATGGATCCAGAACAGGGGTGGGGGCAGGGCGGAGGTCCGGTGTTCCGTTATGTAGTCTTTGGCATTCAAGGTTTGCAATTTTCTCATTACAGTATTGCAGTTTTTGAAAATAACAGTCAAAAATGCAATAGTATACCAATTCATACATTTAATATATATTTCTTCCTACTGAAATCTAACATTTGTAATGCAGTATTCCTTTAGCCATCCTGGTCAAAACACTACCTTTCTGAAACAAGATCAAAATAAATTCTCTTTACAAAAGTTACAAGATTCAATATAATTATTCTACACTTCCCTATCTCCAAATAAATATATATAGTCCAAAAATCAATCCATTCAAGTAAGCATTAAAGCTAATGCATTTTCTGATACAATTATATTCATTATTTCTGCCTCAAATACAGCTCTTTAAGAACATTGCTTGTTACACTTTTTTTGTCAGATTGCAAAAGGTACCAAAGGTAACGATGTGTCTTTCAGGAATTCGACAGATTCCCCTATAACTAAAGAGCTTTGAGAGGTTAGTGACATTCTTGAATATAAAAAAGTAAAAAAAATACATAGGTAACATCCTGAAAAAAGAGCATTTTTTTACCAAAATAGAAAAAGGAAAAGCTGTAAAATGAAGACATTTAGACCAACTGTTAGAAGTGCTTTTGAATATTCTAAATTCTAACATTTAAAAACATGGACAAAAAGAAACTGTATATATACATATGTATGTATGTATGCATAACTGCTGAAATAGTTAGTTGTAGGAAGGAACCTATGACAGTACTCACTTGCGCTATCTTCTCTTACAACAATAAAGAGGAAACGCAGTGTGTACAACAGCAAACTTGAAATTTAATAATAAACGGCTCACAATTACACACTCCACATAAACACAATGACCTTCACTCGATAATAAATAAAAAATTGTTAAACATTTAAAGTTAGTTTAGCGCATATATACATACACATACATATACATATAGGTTCATAGGTTCATAAGTAGGTACTAGGCTATTGGCCCTAGGGCCTATATAAGCCTAGCCAAACAGTACCCTGGCTTTTGCCATGCAAGAAAATTATTTTCCTGTGCCCCTGTCAAGCAGAGCCACAGAAGTGATCCCTGGGGTGAATTTCCTATCTCCCATCCAATCATCAAGATTTTTCTTGAAGAGTGCTAATGAGGAGCTTTGTTTGATATAGATAGGTAGTAATATAGTTTTTTATATATATATATATATATATATATATATATATATATATGGTTCTACCTGACATAGCCGAAACCACACAACACCGACAACCACATCACCGACACCACATATTCGACAGTCCATAAACACGAAACCACACATAACCGACAACGAAATAACCGACGGTACACAAACACGAAACCCCATACACTGCACACACCACAATAACAATTATTAAACACAAAACACATCCCCATTCCACAAACCACACACACAACACAAGCACACCAAAATCCTTACAAGCCCACACTAAACCTTACCCTAACCCTAAGGTCCGTCACTATCGCACACTTACCTACCGCTCCCTAACCCTAACTCACTTAACGGGCCGCTATCGCTCCCTAACCCTAACTCACTTAACCGACCCCTATCGCTCCCTAACGCTAACTCACTTAACCCACCCTATCGCTCCTAACCCTAACTCACTTAACCCACCCCTATCGCTCCCTAACCTAACTCACTTAACCCACCCCTATCCCCACAGACCGTCAATCTCCACACTTACCTGCCTCGCACCCTAACGTCCGTCACTACCGATACTCACACAGCCTTTCCCCATGTCGGCATCCTCGGCGTTGGTGTTGTCATCCGTCGGTCGGTCTTCTGCATTGTCGATGTTCTGCAACTCGCGATTCGCCGGTCTTCTTTGGTCTTCTGGAGCTCAATTCGCTGTCGGTCTTCTGCGCTGTCGACGAAGTCAGGTAGAACCATATATATATATATATATATAAATATATATATATATATATATATATATATATATATATATATATAGATATATATGTACTTACATATGAGTGTGTATATATATATATATATATATATATATATATATATATATATATATATATATATATATATATATATATATATATATACTGAGCACACTGAAGACGCTGCGAGCGAAACCGGCCACCGGTCTGTGTATTTTGTGGGCAGGTTTGCCATTAAACAGTCGAATATTTCTGCTGTCAAGGATTTCATTATTTCTTGAGTGCTGGAATGGTTGTGGAGTATATATAGAAGTCCGTGCACCACTTTTTGGCTCCGCGCACCTTCTCGTTTTTGGGATTATATATATATATATATATATATATATATATATATATATATATATATATATATGCATATCTAATAAACAAAATGACAGCTGTGCAAAGGTGTAAATAAAACTCAAAACCAAAAAACACCAAAAAAGCACCCGAGGAAGAGGAAAATGTAGTTTTTAACGTAAACCACTTTACTTTCACTATTTGTCTAACCAACTTCTTCAAAAAACACACAAAACATTCCTTTACAACCCATTTAAAATGGTACACTCAATTAGAAAAGAACCAATCACAATCTTAAGTCAAACAATCTTGTAAAGTGAAAAAGCGACGATAAATATTTTTTGAAATGACTACTATATATGCATAAAAGAATGTGAATATCTATATCTATCTATATATACATATATATATATATATATATATATATATATATATATATATATATACATATATATATATGTATATATAAGACACAATAAAAGCATGTTTGAACCATTGGAAAATGTTAAATAAATTATTCATTTGTTTATGGTGACTTTCCTACTTTTTAAAAAAACACCTTATATTAACAGCATCATTCAACCCAGGATGTATATAAGAGACAAGCCTAAGCTGCCATTCAGCCTACTTTTGTTCCACAATATTTCTAAAGTCACCACCCCTAATATCCAGGTTCACTACTTCCATGACTGAAAATGTAAATTTTTTACAATTAACACATACTACCGAATGTTTATATAAAGCACTATTGGAATTTTTGGTCCTGATTGCATACTGATGTTCCACGATTCACTGTCTTAAGCTTCTAATGGACATACCCACATAAAAAGCCGGACATGTACTGCACAACTGCACAAGGCAATGTACCCTATACCCCCAGTACCACAATCTACCCTTCCAGGAACAGGAATGTTATAAACGAAATGTTCTAAAAAGATGTTGGGCCCTACATGAATAAATCTACATGCCCTACATCCCATATATTTCACCATACCAACATTATCAACATGTGAGCATACAACACCCCTTCCACTATTTTCCAACATTTGTTTAATACTCTGGTCTTTCTTGTACATGAAAAGGGGAGGTGTCACCTAATACTTTAACCGTGTCACCATTCCCCAGGATAACCTTCCAATTATCACTTATAATCTTGCTTATATCAAAATTATCAACACTCATATCCAAACAAAACCTGGGTTTACTTCTTTCCCTAATATTAACCACCATCTTCTTAGAAAAACCTTCTTTTAAAATTGGGGGAAAATCCATATCCCTTCTAGAGACTATCTCCTTAGTCTTGCTGTTTAACACGTCACCAGGGTACCCCCTATCCAAGAATAACCCTTTTATAAACTCCACTTCTTCTAAAAACAACTTGTTATCCACTGTCATACGTGATGCCCGATTGAACTGACCTCGAGGAATATTCTTTTTCATAAATTTGGGGTGGCTACTCTTAAAATGTGTATAACTGTTACTAAATGTGCTTTTATGGTAGATACTACTTGAAACAACATTAGAATGTACATCCTACCGAAGAGTCACATCTAAGAAGGAAACTGTCAGGCCACTGTCACTTACTACAAATTTTACAAAATCAGTACTTGTGCTGAGTGCTTCTATAAAACCATTCAAATTAAAACCATCCTTCTTGACAATGAAAAATAAGTCATCTACAAATCTTTTATAAAAGGCGACATTGTCATAAAACATAACAAAAGGGAGAACTTCAAACTCCCACCATCCCAACACAAGATTGGCATACGTAGGCCCCACAGTTGCCACCATTGCTACTCCCGACAACTGTTTGTAGAAACAATCATTAAACATAAAATAACTGTGTTCTACCAAAATATCCAATAAAAATGTATGTGTAATAATGCTATTATTACCCATATTAGTGTATTTACCTAAATAACATCTAATTTAGTCCACACCCACCTCCTGAGGGATATACATGAATAACGAGACCACATTGATTGTAACTGTCATATAATGCCCTCTTACTCCACCCAAACTAGTGAGAAACACTCAAATTATCCAAAAAATCCCAGGAGTCAACAATATAAGATGGCAGTTGTTTCACAAAAGGTTTTAAGACAAAATCCAAATATGTAGAAGTACAGTCAGTACAACTCCCCGAAGTTGAAATGATAGGCCTAAAATGAGGATTGGTGACACACTTGTGGAGCTTTCCAAATAGCACCCCAATTTTGGGGTCCTCCACATACAAAAAATGTAAAACATCCTTGGAAATTTGACCATTCATTATTAAATCATACAATGTAGCAAAAATATACCCATAGCATTTCAAGATCTCAGACTTGGAAACCTTCTTATACTCAGCCTGATTCGCTAACATATTCTCTAGGGCTTTATTGTAATCCTCGACTTTCATAACGGCAATCCCCCCCACCCTTGTAGGCTTTCATAAACCGTAACTCTCTTCTACACACCAACTCATCAAGAGCCTTCCTTTGAAACTCAAATTGTGAAAAGGCCTATAATTTCTTTTAGCAGTTTGCCTCCTAATAAACCTTTCACAAAGACTTTCAAATACTTTTAAAGTGTGTGTAAGGGTGGGGTTGTAAGTAGAAGGCTCCATTAAAAATTTTTACATGCTACATCACAAAGAATATATTCTAAATTAAGTTTACGTGAAAAAAAACTTCAATTCCAATAATGTTTTAGTCATATTAGCCCTCCTACTAGGCTGAAAATACAGTCCCAGTTGTAAAATCTTAATTTGTTCATCAGTTAATACGTAATCAGAAAAATTGAATACCAAAATATTAGCAAAGGTTTGGTTATAAAACCTGGCTACATCCGAGGCCCACTCCTTCCCCTGCTCTGAGTTTGGTAGCCATTGCTCCTGCTCCAGTTCCTTTTGGTCCATGGGTTGAAGTCCTGCTGTAAAAAAGTCTTATTACTGGAAGTATTAGCCACCTTATTTGTCATCCATCTACTAGTGGAGCCAATCTTTCCCTGTGAAAATTCACCAACATCAGTAGATGCTTGCCCCACGATATCCACTTTCATTCTACCTGTTGAGTGACATTACTACTTCCCTAAGGCTCAGATGAAGTGTTGCTAAAATTTGAAGGGGATGTTACATTTTCAGCATGCAAACTACTGTTGACATTACTAACCGGAACATTGCCATTTAAAGTAACCCCGTGCACTGGTTCAGAGTTGTTGTTAGGTTTAGCAGTATTAGGAATGAAGTCAGTATAAGCTTTCCCCACATCATACACTGCCAAGTCCCTGACAATTTTCTTGGTTTTATGCTGTACAGATAATTTCTCAGACTTGTCAACCCTGTCCAGCATGTTGGTGTTCACTTAACAATTCCAGACACACGTACAACACTTGATTGACCTCAGTGTCCAAATGGATAAGACCATCTCTCTGCCCCTCAAGTGTCTTTGTATTGTTCTTAATAAGTAATTGAAAAAAATCTAGCCCCGCATTGTCAAAAAAATTGGTAACCTCTTTAAAGAAAGGATTGTCAGTAGATACCCAATTAAGCATCTTAAAGAACCAAAGTCCTTTCGGAAGAATCCCCACTTTTATACAATGTTCGAAGTATTTATTTTCAATGTGTAACGCCCGATAGCTTTTGAGACCCCTCTCCAATTTTTCAAACAAAACTGTAACATTGTTGCTATTTGTAACATGGTTTACATGAAATAATTCATCAAAAAGGGGTCTATATTCACACTTAATAATTTGTTCGTTCAGCAGGAATGGGTTCGTTGGATTCTAAAAGGGGCTGGAAATGGTAACTTTAGAACCAACCTGGTTTTCTGCCCTAAATTCAGAATCTTTTCTTCAGGCCTCAAATCCTTTATCCTGGATGCCAAAACCAACAAGAACTTCTGCATTTCACTCACAGTAGACACCAGTTCATCCATCATTTTCTCATGGTGAGTTGGAGTGGAGTGCAAAGTAATCTCCAAATCTTCCTCATCTGGTGCGCAAGCCATGAACAACTGTAATCCACCAAACAAAATAAACAAAATGCTGTCTGGTGAACAAAAAAATCAGCAAGATGTCACAAACACTCGAGGAATGTAAATTACACTCCACACTTTATTTTTCTCTTTAAGCTTAAAATTTACAGCTTTTCGTCGGTTGATCAAAACCAACTTCCTCAGAACGGAAAACGTCATTGACATTCAAAAACCTTACTTATAATTTTAGCTCCCCTCACATGGTTTATGTAACAAGAAATATATTAACACAATTCCAGAAAATGTCAGATGAATTCAAGGTATTAACATCTTGAACAGCTAAAATATAAACTGTAACAGCTATAAGCTGACATCATTTAAAACAATCACATACTAAAAAGTTAAAAATGTTAAATGTATAATGTATATACATATGGAACACTACAACGTCCAGCAGCTGAATACTACCATAAAAAACTTACTAAATCGCTACTCAGTGATGACTTAATAATGATAAATGTAGAGATAAATTGAAAAAAAAAAATACAAAATACCTGATTTAAACAGGTTTCACAGTCATTCAGTGGTCATCAATAAATACCTAAATGTTTTTCTACATATGTCTAAATCACGATACAAAGTAACTTTGTGACAAAACAAGGAAACAGATTCAGATTTTTTCCTACCTTATGTAGAACCCCGATTACAGAACAGGAGAGTTATACATATATATATATATATATATATATATATATATATATATATATATATATATATATATATATCTATGTGTGTGTATGTATATACCTATATATATATATATATATATATATATATATATTTGTACATGAATCTACTTCAGTTGCCCTAAAACCCATTTGACTGACACCCATTTGACCAACACCCAATTGACCTAAATTTCATTTGACCTAAAACTCATTTGACTGACTCCCATTTCACCAACATTTAAGACACAGACTTGTGGGTTTTCCTTCACCTGTGACTTGCTTGTGATAGAAAGAATTACTGTAACTTATAGTGCTGATTGTTAGAATTCCGATAGTCATGCAGAAAGTAGTGTTTTAGTGTTTCTAAATATGGGGTTTTCTATTTACATTTTTATGGGAAGTATCTATGGCAATTTGGCAAATGTTTTGTGCGCTCCCAGCAGTAGTGGCAGTGTGTAGAGTACTGCAAGGCAAGTTAAATGTATATGTCCTTTTCCCCACTGTAGTGCGATCCTGGAATTAGTATGTATAATTGGGGTGGTTTGGTGGCACAGCCTAGTTTGGTTGTACATTGTCCCATTTCTATTAAGTGGGTTAGTAAGTAGTTGTTAAGTTCTGAAAAGGGTTAGTTATTGATGCTCTAAGTGTGCTTGTCTATGGTTTAAGATTTAGTATGTTGAAATCCAGCATTGTAAGCTGTCGGTGAAATGGGAGTCAGTCAAATGAGTTGTCAGTTAAATGAAATTTAGGTCAATTGGCTGTCGGTCAAATGGGTGTCAATCAAATGTGTTTTAATGTCCGGCTCACAAAAATCCAGTTACTCAATACACAAACCTTAACTTAAAGACACAATACACTTAATTCTCAGAAACACCAAAAAAAAAACAAAATACCAATCATTACTATGAAAAATTATATAATACATGTTTATTTTATATTATACTATAATTTTTCATAGTAATGATTGGTATTTTTTTTTTTTGGTGTTTCTAAGAATTAAGTGTATTGTGTCTTTAAGTTATGCTGATTGAAATCTGTATATATTGTTCACTGTTCCCCCTTTGCAATACACACTGATGAGGCCAAGGGGAGAGACCTAGGTTTGTGTATTGAGTAACTGGATTTTTGTGAGCCGGACATTAAAATCCTGGCAGCACTCAGCCAAGTCTTTGGAGAATGTTTTATTTCTTCTTTTAGAAGTAATGCACCATTTGGGCGTACTTATTTGTTGGTGCTGGATGTGGGGGAGCGTGATTTATACTTAATCCGAGCACATGCTATACCGAACACCTGAAGTTTGTTGGTGAAGATATGTAGTACAGAGTGCTGGTGTGTAAATCCCTGACAAGGGATTAACATGAACATTATTGCCTACTGACATACCTCGAGGCTGCCACTGTGTTTTCGACCGATGGAGATGGCGATATTGGCAACAACTACTGAATTATAGCAGGGGAAGTCCAATATTTGCTCCTTGTTTCAGTTTATCTTGACCAGGGAGCATACTATCATTATTGACATTACCAGGGAATGTATGCTTCGATTGGTTTATTTGTATTTCAGAGTTGAAGGGTGTAACAGTTACTGTGTTTGAATTCTGCTTAAGGCACCGTATTATATGGACAAATTATTTACATCTTTGCTTTTTACAAAAGTTAGAGGATCGAGGGAACATCATAGTGGTTTTGGTGACATTAGCGATGACTGGTCTAATGGTTTAAGGCCAGCGGTGCTTTATAGCAACAGTGACAGTGTATTTGTGCTTTTTGAACTGACGGTAATATATTTTTTCACGCATATTAATGAAGTAAACAATCGCTCTATAACAGTGTGTATTTAGTGAGCATTTGTGGCAGAGATGAAGATCGGCTATAGTTGTTAACGAACATTTATGGTCACTATATTAATACGAAAAAGGGCTGGTGTGAATTACACTTGAATTAGGTAATATATCAAGGGGCCTCGCTTGTTATTTTCTATGGCAGAAATGAATATCGGCTGTGGCGATAAAGAACATTAAGGACTGTGTGTTTGCAACATCAGTTTTATGAGGCCTTGATATTCACCAGTCGGAATAACAGCTATAGATAAGCTGATAAAAATACGGACTATAAAGACATTATTTCTATATTTGTAATACAAACAAACAAGTTAGACATAAATGTTTCGGCATGAACAATGTAAAAACAATATGTATATGTGAGACAACAGTATTAAGGGTTTTTTTATTATGTTGTATGGGTTTTGGAAAATTGCATTTAACTTAGGCCAGTATTTTTATTGGCCGTATTTGTTTGTTCCCGACGGCAAAGTTGAATCATAGCTTTGGGTGGTATTTCCATTAATGCTACATGCTTTTTCCACCATATTTATGGTAGTGAGTGCTAGTTACTCATGCAGGAGGTACAACAAGCAGGTACTTATGAGAGAACCATAGTGTCACCTTTATATAACATAAAATCTTTTTTGGGTTTATGTGATATACCAACAAAATACTATATGCTGTTTATAATATTGTGGTAGCTTTAATAATAATAAATCTCAAAGAGGTATAAGGGCCTTTTTGACAATAGTATATCATACGTTTATAAATAAAATGCACAATACACTAGTTACAGTTTTTATATACAGGCAGTGTATTAAGCAGTTATATTAGACAACATTATACAACATGGAGGTCACTCCAAAGCAAATACAAATATGACTCAGTCATTGTACATGCTGGTGTGAATGACCTGAGACGTACCTCCCTGGACTACATGAAAAGAGACATAGAGGAGCTCTCTGATCATGTAGCCCAGGCTGGTATGACCCTGACCTTGAGCAGCATCTTACCCTCACCTAGAATGATGCCACAGTACAAAGACAAAATGATCGATTTTAACAATTGGCTAAAATTTTGGTGTCATTCAAAGGGGATCCAGTGTCTATCAGCCTGGGATGACATGCTCGACAAGCCACGTTGCTTCGCTAGGGACGGCTTGCACCTGTCACCACTGGGCTTTCAGATATTGGCAAAGGCTCTTGCCACCCCATAGTGCCTTTTAGGCAAGGCTCAAAAGTCAAACCCACCCCCATAGACAGCACAAGGAACAAGAAACTAAGGGTAATGCTGCTAAACGTCAGAAGTCTTAACCTCAAGATGCACGAAGCTCTCCTCAGTATGGAGAACATCAATATCTGTGCAGTGACAGAAACCTGGTTCAAGGCTCCAGAGAGCACCCCAGCACTACCAGGCTATACATCATGTTTTTCGGCCCCAAAACCGGGACCGAACCACAAAAGGAGGGGGAGTTTCCATATTTATCAAGGATATCCACACCTCCAAGTTAGTGGCATTGCACGAAGTATCGGAGACCATCCATGTGCAACTAACAGTGGGCAAGACTGCTTTTCAGTTTATAGCATCCTACAGACCACCCTCTCAAAGTCAGGAATCCCATTCAGCTTTCCTGAAAACATTGGAGAACATGAAGATCTCTCCGAACACCATTATATTGGGCGACTTTAACTACCCAAACATTTACTGGGAGCACTACTCAAGCCCCAGCACCTTAGCCCAAAGATTCCTGGAAATTATAAACTCAAATGCTATGGAACAACTAGTCACTACTCCCACAAGAGGGGACAACATACTAGACCTGATCATTACCAACATGGGGACTCTATGCTCCACACCAGAAGTATATCCCTCATTGGTAAGATCAGACCATAAATTAATTTCACTGGATGTCCACATCCCGACCCCACCCCCAGCCCAGAAAACCACAGTGTAAAACTTCTCAAAAGCGAACTTCTCACTTCTCAAAACTGAAATGGAATCCTTCAAGGCCCCAGGGCCAGTGGAAACTACAGCCCAAACTGCAGAATCCTATATAAATGCATTCTACGGACATCTCCAGGAATGCATGGATCATGCTATCCCAAACAAAACCAAGACCCAATCATCCAAAGGCATGCATCCAGTCTGGTGGACCCCTGCCATAAATAACTGTACAACAGAAGGAGGAAGCTACTACATGATAGAGCAAAATCCCTAATAGGGACGGCATCTCTGATCAGTACTAGCAAAAAATTACGATCCCTCATAAAATCCTCCAAGGCCAGCTTCGAGAGAAAAATTGCACAGGACACCAAAGACAATCATAAGGCTTTTTTCAGTTATGTTAGAAACCTGGGATGCAACTCCCATACTTGTTCTGAGTTGATTCTAAACGACAAAAAATACAATGAACCCACAGACATCGCCAATATCCTGGCAGACAGGTTCAGAGCAAACTTCTCCACCCCCCCCCCCCCCAAAAGAGCAAGTATCTATCCCGGAAGAGGGCTGCCTCCCAAACATCTCAGATGCTCAGGTGAAGGTTGCCCTCTCCAAAGCAAAAACACTGCTTCCATGGGACCAGATGGCGTCCCAGGTTGTGTCCTACATGAACTACAAGAGGAACTAATCCCTCAAATAAAACAGCTATACAATCTCAGCCTCACTACAGGATATGTGCCCACAGAATGGCGTACAGCAACAGTGGTCCCACTCCACAAAGGTGGAGCCTCACGGACCCTGGAAACTATCGCCCCATAAGCCTGACTAGCTTAGTCTGCAAGGCTATGGAGAGGATCATCATGGAGCTCATAAACAAAGACATTGGGAACCTACAGACACTAGATCCTACCCAGTTCGGCTTTGTCAAGGGCAGATCCTGCCTTTTGAACCTGGTTGACTTCTTTGAAACAATCACCAAAGCCATAGATGAAGGGAAGGTAGTCCACACAGCCTATCTGGACCTTGCAAAGGCATTTGACACAATACCCCACTCGGGCATCATAGACAAGCTATCCAGCTTAAATATAAACCCCTATGTCACAAGATGGGTTGCAAACTGGCTCAAAGACAGAACCCACAGAGTGAGAGTTGCTGGAGCCATGTCAGACTCGAAACTGGTCACAAGTGGCATCCCACAGGGTTCTGTCCTGGGACCACTCTTGTTCGGTATATACTTTTCGAGGTACAGGCAAATGTGGGAGGACTATGGCTCACCAAGTTCGCAGACGACTGCAAACTGGGCACCATAATCAACTCTCCAGCTGACACAAACATCCTTCAAAAAGGTCTCACAGAGACAGATAACTGGTGCCAGCGCCATGGTTTAAAGCTAAATCTCAAAAAATGTATAGTCATACCCTTTGGCAAAAACAATGTGCCCACAAATTACCACATAGGCGGAAACCCATTAAGTACAGAGAAAGTTATTAGGGACCTGGGGACCCAAGTTGATAGCAATCTCTCCTTTGAAAACCACATTGCCAAAGTGGTTAGAAAGACCTTCTACATAGCCCACCTCATCACGAAGGGTTTCACATCTAGATCAAGAGAGGTAATCGTGCCCCTTTATTCATCCCTCATCAGGCCCATCATAGAATACAATGCCCCTTTTGGGATGTACCTTACCCGACACCTGCAGCAATTAGAAAGACCCCATAAGTATCTCACCAAGAGGATCAAGGGTCTCAAACAGATGCCATATGCTGCTCGGTTAAAAAAACTCCAGCTCTACTCAGTTGCATACCGCCTACTTCGAGGCCATCTATGCCTGACATACAAAGCTATGTCAAATCCAGAATTAATGGACATGCTCCACCTCAGTAAATCTAAATGTCTTAGAGCCACACGCTCGAGGGACTTGAACCTCAGCACAGAAATAAATAGAATTTCCTGGAGGGACAGGTTCATAACCCAGAGGCTCCCTTCACTCTGGAATAGAATTCCAGTTCATGTGAGGCAGAGCACCTCACTGAATCTCTTCAAGAAGAATCTCGATAAGTGGATGGGGGATCGTAGGTTTGTCCCAGGGATTACTCCCGTGTCACTATTAGACAGAGGCACAGTAAACTAAACCTTAAAAAGGGCACAGTATACTCAAATCAAGCCATACAAATATACATACATATGTATACATAAATATACATACATATGTAAGCCATACAGAATCGGGCTAGGCTTATAATTGCCCCAGGGCAGATAGCCTAGTATGAACCTATGAACCTATGAACCTATAGAGGTTAATGTTTACACCTCTTGAACAGTACATTGTTAAGCATCCTTTTACATTGGATGTTAACAACTTTAATTTCTAACATGATGCTATTTTGGCTATTATGTTAAACCTTGGTAATGTTTAATGAATGTATTACTGAACTTGTGACACCAGTATAAAAATTTGGAAGTCTTATTAGTATGGACATAAGTAATATTTGATGGGGGTCTAGTTAGTAATGGGAGCAGTTCTTTTACTGCTATATATTACATTTAATTGTTAGAGCCATTCTCCATTGGCTGGAACACTGGTGCAGCTTTGTGGTCTATCAATAAAGCAATGCTGACATTAATTTCAGGGTTGTAAAATATTTTTTTCAAACAGATTTGATATTGGTATATTAACCTGAGTTCTTTTTCAGGAGTTTATACAAGCAACATTTATGTTTTTAAGGATGGCTGAGGCTCAGGATTTAAAAACTTTCTTAGAAACATTGGCTATTAATGATGATTTGACTACATTTAAGGTGGGAACAGGGATAGAAGCATCAACTAGAAGACAAGAAAGAACTAATATGGAGACACAGTTTATTCGGTTAACTGAAATAACCAAAAAGGTTAGAGCAAATGTACGGCATACAAAATTGTTAAAAGCATATGTTACGGCCAATATTGCCCCAAGAGGCCTTAGGGTCTATTTAGAGCCTGGTGCTGGGGCAGATAATGAACATTTTCTAAGTAAAAGAAGACAAGTTCAGTCTACTGCATGAAGTATGTTTATTAGATTATTAATAAAGTATTATGAAGAGCAGCATGCAGAATATGATAGTGAAGTGGAATAACGCTTATGAAGATACTGTTAAATACAATCAAGAACAAATGTATGAGGACAAATATAAGCATTATGTAAATGAGGTTCAAAAAATGGAGAAGGAATTATCAGACAGGAAACTCAATAAATTTCAGAGAGATTCCAAGGATTATGCTAATAATTTGGCTTATACCTGGAAGAAAGTTAAAAGGTCAGTAAGATTTACAGAAGGTAAATATAAGGGACAAGTGAGACCCAATAGGAAAAGACCAAGGTCCATTTTAACTAGATGAAATACTGGTAATTCTAGTGTATCCAATATATCCTCAGGTTATTCAAATACTGACACAGAACTGGAGGGGGTAGAACCTACAGTTTTGAGCTCCCCAATACCAAAAAGGGTAAGGGGCCTTTAGGCGAGGGGGCAGAAAACATGCTGGTTCAAGAAATGGAAAAAATGTTCAGCAAAATGGCCAACAACAGGGAGAATACACTGTTGATACCCAGGATATTGATGGTAATTTAGTAGTGAATTTGGCTGATTATGTATTTTTGAATTTAGAATATCGAGTGTTAAACAAAGGCCTCAGTTTTGTGCCTGATTGTTTTGTGTCCCATTTTGAGGTGTTGAAGGATGTTAAGGCTTTTTGTCGGAAATTTAATTTAAAATATTATTATGCACATAGACCTCAGTTCAGAGATAGATGGGACAGATTTGTATTCAGGAAATCTGAGTTTCATCCCCCGTACTATGGAACAATTAACATTTTTGAGGAACAAATATTACAAGATTTATAATTAAATCAGAGTAAGGTGCTTCGACACTTTAATGATAATATGACCAGAGAAGAGAAACAAGCTTTGCACAATTTGAGTAATAATAACAATTTGGTTATTACTATGGTGGACAATGGTGCCATAGTAATGTGGGGCAAAGAGGCCTATGAAATAGAAATTCAAAGACATTTGACTGATGGAAAATCATATTGCCATCTCCTTATAGACCCGATAGTGGGATTTAAAACAGAAATTGATCAGTTTCTGGAACAAGCTAGAGGGGCAGGTATTATTACCAAAGAGCTACAACAACAATTGACAGTGGAAGATCCTTCTCCACAATATTTTTATTTAGTTCCCAAGATCCAGAAATCTATTTCCCCAGTATCAGGATGACCCATAGTAGCAGGCAGAGGTTCATTGATTGAACCTTTATCAGTCTATCTGGAGTTGAAACTGAAACCATTATTGACCTATGTCACGGCAAGGATTAAGAATACGAATCAGTTTTTACAATTTATGGATGATTTGTATATTCCTAGCCATGCACATATGGGAACATTGGATGTGCAATCTCTATATACGAGTATTCCTCATCAGGGTGGAATAGCTGCAATTCAGTATTGGTTTCAGGTTTTGGATTATTATTCTAAAGAAGAATAACAATTTCTATTAAAACTTTTGGGTTTGGTATTAGAACATAATTTTTTCAGATATGGTTCTGAATGGTTCCTACAAATTAAGGGTACAGTGATGGGAACAACTTTTGCTCCCACTTATGCGGACCTGTTTATGGGGTTCATGGAGGTACAAATGTTTTACCAACAGAATGAATTTACAGCAGAGTTATTGATGTGGAGAAGGTACCTAGACGACTGCTGGGTAATATGGCAGGGTACTGAGGATAGGTGGCGACAGTTCGTTAACAGTTTTAACCATAACCCTTATGGAATTTTTTTCAATGGAAAATTGGAAGGGAAAAGTAATGAGTTTTTAGATGTTATGGTAACTAAAGCTAATGATGGCATGGTACATACCAGTTTATATAAGAAGCCTTTCACTAAGAACTCACTACTGAGGGCTGATAGCAACCATACACAACATATAGTTAATATCCCCCTAGCTCAGTTCAAAAGACTTAAACGTATATCCAGTCAATACGATGATTTTCAGATACAGGCTGAACAGCTGAGACATAGATATTTGGCAAGGGGCTACAAACTTAGGCAAGTTGATAAAGCACGAAGTATGGCAGATTCCGATTCTAGAGAACAATTATTAAGGGGGGCCGAAAGGCCACAGGTAGAAGGGAATCAGGTCATCCGATTTATGACAAAGTTTGGAAGTAATAGCTTTAAAATAAAAGATATCATACAACGGCATTGGCACATTTTGAAGACTGGTAGGTTTTTGGACACACTATTAGATAGTCGGTGTCCCTTTGGATACAGAAGAGGGAAGACTATAGGTGAAAATCTAGCTAATTTTAAGAAGGGACACAAAAAAGATATAGAAAATAACGCCTGTAGAATATTGGGCAGTACATATTGTGGACATTGTGTCCATTGCAAGGTAGTTTCAAAAACAAAGTCATTTACATCCATAAACACACCAAAAGTATATGATATTAGACACTTGATTACTTGTAGTAGTGAATGGGTGATTTACATGGCGGTGTGCCAATGTGGGGCTTTCTATGTGAGACAGACTTCTTTATCTCTTCGACAGAGAATAGCATTACATATCAGCGATATCAATTGTAAAAGAGCATGTAGCGCCTTGTACAAACATATCCAGATACATACAGCAGCACATTTCATTTTTTTGGGTATTGATCAGGTTGTAGGGGACAATTTAATGTTGACAAGTAAACATAGAATTTTAACTGAAAAAGAAAGGAAATGGATAGTATATTTAGGAGCATTATTTAAGCCAGGTCTCAATGACCATTGGTGATTAGATTCAGTTTATAACATATGTTGGTTAGTGTGTTAACTTAAATTAAACATATATTATATAATTTTTCATAGTAATGGTTGGTATTTTTATTTTTTGGGGGTTTCTAAGAATTAAGTGTATTGCGTCTTTAAGTTATGCTGATTGAAATCTGTATATATTGTTCACTGTTCCCCCTTTGCAATACACACAGGGTCAAAACCTAGGTTTGTGTATTGAGTAACTGGATTTTTGTGAGCCGGACATTAAAATCATGCAGCACTCAGGCAAGTCTTTGTTTGGAGAATGTTTTATTTCTTCTTTTAGAAGTAATGCACCATTTGGGTGTACTTATTTGTTGGTGCTGGATGTGGGGGAGCGTGATTTATAATTAATCCGAGCACATGCTATACTGAGCACCTGATGTTTGTTGGTGAATATATAGATATATATATATATATATATATATATATATATATATATATATATATATATACAGTGTACTTCTAAGGAATAAGAAGGAATCCACAAAGATCATTGTGGTGACTCCCTTCTGGCCCTGGTAACAGTGGTTCTCCCTCTTTTTGAAAGTCTTTAGGGGTAATTACAAGCTTCCTCACAGAATGGATCTACTCAGACAAGAAAAGGGGTATTTGATATACCCTGTTCCCCAATCAACTTCATCTGACTGCATGGATGTTGGGGTTTTAATTCCCTTTAGGCACCTGTTTACTGAAGATGTACAGCAGGTACTAATGGAGGCAAGAAAGCCTGATACTACAAAATAATATATTGGAAAATGGAAAAGGTTTTTCAAGTTGCTGCCAACAACATAACTGGCACCAATTTAGGGCTAGTGTTTCTCTGGTTTTACAATATCTGTGTGAGTTATTATCCTTTGGCCATTCTTACTCCTCTTTCAGGGTTCATTTATCGGCCATTACAGCATGTCTGCCCATGGATCCTCTTTTTCCAGTGCATTCTCATGTCAAAATGTTTTTAAAAGGAGTTTTACATAAGAGTCCTCCAAGAAAACCTGTGGCTCTTCCTTAGATCTTAGTCTTGCATTAGAGAACACTTATTCCATTTGAACCAGCTCATCTGGCCGACTTGAGGTTCTTAACATAGAAAACTGTTTTACAGATTGCTCTGATCTTTGCAAGAAGAATATCTGAGTTACAAACTGTTATGGTGAGTCAAACCCATCTTATTTTTTCCACAGAGACAGGGCTTCTGTGACAACACAGGCAACTCTGATAGTCTATTAACAGAACAGAATAATTTCAGATTTTGAATCAGTTGTTCATTTCTTGAGAAGGTAAAAAGGGATGGCTTGTGTCAAAACATTTCTAAATGGTTATCTTAGGCTATTACCTATTTTTATTCTTACCACAACAAAACTATTTCAGATGGAGTCAAGATCCACTTTACCAGGCCTTGGCTTCATCTATGGCAGTGATGGTGAACCTATGACACATGTGTCAAAGGAGATACATGCCATGACGTTTTAGGTGACACACCAGCAATCACCAACACCCAAGTTACCAAAGACACTGCTTTTGCATATGTTGCTCATGTGAAGTGCCAGAAGGTTTTTGAAATGCCAAAGCCAAAAAGTTCACCATTACTGATCTATGTTTTTTTGGAAAAGGTTGGATTCTAGAAGTATTCTAGAAGCAGCAACATGATCCTCTATACATACTTTTAAAAAGCAACTACAAACTTGAGTCCTTCTCTAGGTCTAGATCAGGCTTTGCTAGGAACATTTTACCTGATCTCCTTGACCCTCCCCTTCCACCTACCAAATGTTCTAAACTAGAGTAATCTACTCATATAACTAAGGCTACTGCAGCAGTGATCAATATGATGAACATAGTACAGTTGTAAGTAAACTTACCATAAGAGTAGATGTTCAAAGGATCACTGCTGCAGTTGCCACTCCCTCCCTCTTTCTCACTTTTTGTTTTTTGATTATGCCAGGGTGTGTGTATATATACATACATACATATATATATATATATATATATATATATATATATATATATATATATAGTTCCCCTTCAAACCATCGAACGTTTAAAACATGGAAGTTCAGATCATCGAGATGAGAACATCGAGTTTGAAAACATCGAAGGTTTGAAGGGGAAAAAAAAGGTAAGTGTATGTGGGAGAATGTTTGTGTTTCTGCAGGGCACCAAGGTGCCCTGCATACTGTGTGTGTCTATGTGCTTTCTGTGTGATGGCACTACAGATAGGGTAAGGAAAATCTCCCGTTTAGTGCTTCTGCATATAGCGCTAAATGGGATATTTCCCTTTACTCCACTGTAGTGTGGTCTCAGAGTTGGAATATTAAAGTAGGGGGGGTGTAGGTGATATATATATATATATATATATATATATATATATATATATACACACATATACATACATATATATATATATATATATATATATATATATATATATATATACACACATATACATACATATATATATATATATATATTTTTTTTAATCCTACTTATGTGCTCTCAGAGGTTAGCCTACCTTTCAGTTTACATGAAAGCTCTAAACAGCTTGGTGCTCAAACCTGTGATTTTAGGCAGCTCAGTTAGAGCTGCCTAATGGTTTGCACATCTAGAAGGTGCCCTGAAGCTTTGGTAGATGCATGGCTGTTACCACCTTAGCAAGATACAGTTCATGATAACATACCATGGCTGTAGTTAAGGCTACTTCAGCAGTGATCTTTCAAATATCTACTGTTATAGGAAGTTTTCTTAAATAATTGTACTACCTAAATGGTGGCATAAATGTCTACTTTTTACAGAATTGTTATAATGTAGTAAGGATTATGTTAGGATTTATTAGTTTGTTTGTTTCTTAGTTTATTTTTAGTTAGCTTAGGCAGAATGGAGTCATTTTTAGCAGTTTTACCATTTTCAAATTATCTAGTTGTGGTTAGTGTTTCATTTTAACTTTTGACTCACTTGTTTTAATTTTTTTTCATTCTGTTATAAATGAATTTCATTTGAGATTTTGATTTAGGTTGGCATCGCTACTTCTCAGGATTTTATTTTGTGTTTAATGTTTAAAGTCATATTAGGTCTATTACACTAAAATGAGTGTGAGAGTTGACCCGACCAAGTTCGGCTTTGTTAAGGGCAGATCATGCCTACTAAACCTGGTTGACTTCTTCGAGACAGTCACCATGGCCATAGATGAGGGAAAGGTGGTTCACACAGCCTACCTTGACCTTGCCAAGGCTTTCAACACCATTCCCCACTTGGGTATTACAGAAAAACTCACCAGCCTGAACATAAACCCCTACGTCATGAGATGGGTTGTCAACTGGATTACAGACAGAACTCACACGGTAAGAATAGTGTGCTCCAGGTCCAACTCTAAACCAGTCACAAGTGGTGTTCCACAAGGCTCGGCCCTGGGACCCTTACTTTTCAATACATACTTCCTAGAAGTACAGGCAAACACAGGAGGACTATGGCTAACCAAGTTCGCCGATGACTGCAAACTGGGAGCCATAGCTGACTCTCCGGCTGACACAGACATCCTCCAAAAGGGACTTACTGAGACGGATACCTGGTGTCAAAATCATGGCCTCAAGCTAAATGACACAAAATGCATAGTCATCCCATTTGGGAAAAACAAAAAACACCCACGAATTACCACATAGGTGTCAGCCCCCTTATTACAGAAGAGGTAATAAGAGATCTCGGGACCAAGGTAGATAGTAATCTCTCCTTTGACAATCATATTGCCAAAGTAGTTAGGAAATCCTTCTATGTGGCCCATCTAATTACTAAAGGGTTTGCATCTAGAAATAAAGAGGTTATAGTGCCCCTCTACCTGTCACTCATTAGACCCATCATAGAGTACAATGCCCCATTTGGGATGTAGCTCATAAGACACTTCCAACAGCTGGAAAGACCACAAAAGTACCTCACCAAGAGGATTACTGGCCTTAAACATATGTCCTATGCAGCCCAACTGAAAAAACTCTGGCTGTACTCAGTGACACATCGCTTACTCAGAGGTGATCTCTGCCTGACTTACAAAGCCATGTCCAACTCAGAATTGATGGACACTGCAAGCCATGTGCTCTAGTGAGCTAAACCTCCCCACAATAATAAATAGAACATGCTGGAGGGATAGATTCCTGTCACATAGACTTCCCATGCTTTGGAACAAAATTCCAAATTACATCAGGCAGAGCCCCTCACTAACACTCTTCAAGAGAAACCTTGACGAGTGGATGGGTAACAGAAAATACACCCCTGGGATCACTTCATTGGCTCTGCTTGACAGAAGATCAGTTAATTAATCAAGGGTGGCAAAAGCCGGCACACTCTGGCTAGGCTTATAAATGCCCTCGGGCAGATAACCTAGTACCTACCTTTGAACCTATGAACCTATGTGTCCCTTGTTTTATTTTGTATAGTTTGTTATATTTAATAAAGTAAGTGCAAAATTAGGTTTAGGGTTTGTTTTAGGTGAGCTTTGGTATTCTGGGTTATGTGTGTGTATGCATCCTGCATTTCGCATGTACAACATCTGAACTTCTACTTTAGTTTTTAGCAGGCAGTATAAATGTGGGAGATTAAGAAAGATTTTATAAAGTTCATCATAACATACTATGGATGGAGGTAAATTTGTTCAGTCCTATCTGACTGAATACAAATTATCAAATTGTAAAAAAAGGAACAGATTTTTAACAGTGGAGCATAACTCCTCTTGCACTGCTTATGTGGGAATGATACCCCTCACTTTGATATTATAAATCAGAAATCATGCATCTTTGGAATAAAGGAAATATTTACTTTCTCAACAAAATGAATTACTTCCTTTATCCCAAGGATACGTGACCTCAGTGTTACAATATTTCAGTAGGGACAGGGGATGCTGGGTAGACCCTTTACCATTGGGTGCTTGCCCACCTGCAAAAGTTAAGATGCTCTTTTGGCAGTGTATTTTATTCATAAGCGAGGAAAATTTCCAGGATGTTGTGATTTGCTAAGCTGTGGTTGGACAACTGTGGCATGACAGTTGCGATTCGTGAGGTTTAGTACTCCCAGTCTTACTGACAGCAATGCAGTTACGCTTGATTGGCTATGTTTGAATAAACTCAAGTGCTGGAAATTTTAAGAGCTTCAGATGATAGCTAATTTAAGCTTTAATTTCTTGTGAATGTACAGTGTTGTACTGTACTCCTGCCATCTTTTCATTTGCTCTAATATAGCATATTGTTCCTCTTGAGCTGAAACTGTGCTGATACAGCCAATGTATTCATATAAACATCTTGTAATTGCCTTAAAGTACTGTGTCTCGGCATCCAACAGTTTTTTTTAGTTCTTTTTTATTGCCCTTTGCAACATGACTCTCAAGATTGCAGGTGTGTGTGTGTGTGTGTGTGTGTGTGTGTGTGTGTGTGTGTGTGTGTGTGTGTGTGTGTGTGTGTTTGTGTGCATGTGCGTGTGTGCGTGTGTGTGTGTGTGTGTGTGTGTGTGTGTGTGTGCGTGAGAGACTTTTTTTTTTTTTTTTTACTGTTTTAATTGCTGAACAAAAAGGATATAGGTGACCTTATATCACTGGATACACTCCAGTTTGTCTTTGTAAATGGCAGACTGTGCCTGCTGAACCTGGTTGACATATTTGAAAAGGTTACTGAGGCTGTGGATAAGGATACAGCTTATCTAGGCCTTGACAAGGTTTTTGACACTAACTCACATGTTGGAATTATTGAGAGACTCACCCAAATCAACATTAGCCCATACATAGTTTGCTGGAATGGCAATTGGCTGTCTGGCAGAGCCAGTATTGCTAAGATCATGGGTAATGGCTCTAGACAGAAAAATGTCACTATTGTTGTCCCACAGTGGTCTGTCCTGATCTCCTCTTCTTTAATACATATGCATATACATATACATGTAAAAATATATTTCAGTGCCATAAAAGCTGATACCAAAAGACTTTAGCTTACCAAGTGTGCTGATGATTGCAAATTGAGGAGGGCTAGTTATCAAACCCCATTCTGATACTTAAATTCTCCACCAAGGGCTCGACCAAATGCATGTCTGGTGAATTATCATGAGCTTATCCTTTACACCAAGAAGTGCAGCATACACTTCTTTGGTATCTAGAAAAAACTATTGCTTACCAAATAGATAACATTCCACTTAAATTTGACAGAATAATAGGGTCTTGGGCAAGGTGACCAACAGTCCAAGTTTTTCCAGGACAGTCCCGGTTTGGAAGTCTCTGTCCTGGAATCCCAAACATTGTCTTTGGCACACAGAAATGTCTCAGTTTTGACCGCTCAGTCAGAATGATGACTTGGCTTCCTGGGGCAGCCATTCCCACTGCTTTCCTATCCTGAGCAGCTCTGGGAACTTTGCGATTTTTTGGGGATGTCATTGGGTATGGGGTAAGGTCAGATGCTTTCACCCTGGCAGGAACCTTCCTTACTCTGCCAGCATCCATCAGTGACTCCTTCCAGGACTTCTGTTGTGGGGTGCTCTGCCTGACGCCCTCTCCTCACCCAGCCTTGCCACTATCTACCTCTCTACCCCTTCCAGACTTCCTTCCCAGAGGGGGCACAGTCCATACCACCTCTCCCAGGCAGGATCTGTGCTGTCTCAGTCACTTTCCACCTCTGTCTCCCTTCCAGACTTCCATCAGGATGGACCCCCTCCAAGCTTAAACTTCTACCCAGGATAGAGAACTCTTTTCCAGGGTTACATATCTCCTGACTGCTGCTAAATCATGCAGTGTCACATATGCTGTTGGAGCCTCTCAGGGGATCTTCCCAGCCTCATGGAACTCTGCTGGGCCACAAAGCCTCAGACAGTCCCTCATCCAGACTTCTATGACACTGGTTCTCCACTTTGTCTTGCACCTAGGGCTTTCAAACTCACAGGGAAGATAGTCCTGGTTCCTTCCATCTGTGCACATTTTGCAGCAAACCTCAGTCTCTCTCACCCATGGTGCCAGGTGCCGACAAATGTGCATCATTTGAGCCTCCTTGCATGTGGCCTCTTGCCTCCTGGGTGTTGCTGTTCACAGAGTGGCGTCCCCACAGTGCCAGGTGAAGGACGGGAGGTCAACCTGTCGGCCCTGATGTGAGATGAAATGGCAGCCCTATCTCCACTCCCATGGGGGCTGGGAGAATGGGATTGCAGACCTGGCTTCTCAGGGAGGCCCTCAAGTGTCCCAGTTTAGGTTCTGTAACAAACTGGTCACCTTGGTCTTGCCTAAATATGTTCATAAAAGACTCTACTTTGACCACCATGTCTCTTTGCTAATTGGAAAATGTTCTGCCCTGCACAGATTATCCTTTGTGGCATCTCCTCAAGATCCAAAAAAGTTATAGTACAATTTTATTCATCACTTTATTAGACTCATCTTTGAAAATGATGCTGCCTTTGGCATGCACTTCACCAAGCACCTAAACCAGCTTGTTTCCTCAATAAAAAGATTTCAGGTCTCAGTACCCTAAATTACTTTAAGAAACTTAAAGGTCTTTTGCTGTACTTAGAGTCATACAAACTCCTGAGGTGTGATCTCTGCTTAGGTTTCCATGCTATGAATGACTCAGCATTCTTTGAATTCATTCACCTAAATAAAACAAGAGATAATGCAAGCACCCATTATAGAGATCTAAACCTACTCTGTCACATCAACAAAATGAGACAGCGTGACACATACTTAACCCTCATATACACCTTGTGTATTAAGCAGGGTAATTCCCTAGCAATCTTTAAAACCAGTCTAGATGACTGGATGGGTGATCACAAATTTTTACCAGGAATATGAAGAGAATGTCTACCTAACAGGGGGAACTGCTAGTTTCCCACCAGTACTGGGTGATGTGGCTGAGCTTCTTAATGGTGTCTCTTGACTATAAGCTTAGTAAAAACCTATGAATCTATGAAGTATACCCCTTTTTTTGTAGTGAAACTTATGCTAGATAACTGCATAATGAACAGATTATAATTTGTCACTGGTGGCATTTCTTGTTAAGAACAAATTTCCAGGCACAAGCGGCATAAAATGCATCTAAAATATTTAAAACATTCAATTTTGGCAGCTTTATTATCAGGTAGGTTACTATAATACAATGAACTATTGCTGGTATTTGTTTTTATTTCACAGAAAGAAAAATTCTGCTTTCACTCCGAAGTGCCTTTTCAGTAGAAACATTAATAATATAAATAAATCAACTAGTCATCACTTGGATATGTGTGTGAAGACATTTTCTTCTTGAATCTTGGACTCGTTCAGCAAGTTATTTTGTGTCAAGTGTTTACAGCTGCATTCAGCAAGCCTTTTAAGAAGTTCACTAGCTAAAGCAGTAGGCTACCGAATGGAGGAATAACAGAATAAAATATCTGAAGGAGTGTCTGTTTATAAATCCCATCTGAGTATTGCAGAATGCTTTATAATAGTACGAATCTGCTCTGCAGAATTATGTGCACACTCTTTGGTGTAGATAACCCATGAAAGTATAAACTTGAGGCAGTATAGGTAGATTAGTTTGCAAATCACTCTGAAATATCTTACTAATTTACTGAATAAGGCAAGTACACAGAAAATGTTGAATTAAACACTGCGATGTGTTGAAAAACTTTTTAAACCCTGTAAAAAGAAAAAGTTAAGCAAACAGTCTTTGCCACCACAACAGTTTGCCTTAGCAGGAGGTGGGTGACCCTGCTGTGGTTATATCCTGTTATCCAAAACATTAATCTTTTATCCCAGATTCCTCTGGTGTAGCATCTACAGCCACTATGGACCTGAGGTTAGACATGTCCACTGCGGCTACTGGGCTCCCCGTAGTGAACATGGAAAAAACAGTCTTGTCATTCCTGGGAGAAGGAACAGAGAAGGCTTCCCTGTTTAATCAAAATGTTGTGCCCAACCCTGAGGAAGCTTCTGCTGCTATCAATAACACTGTTTTCCCTATTTGTCCTGTCAAAAAGAAACATAAAACTAAACATGTATCTAGTTCTCCTCAAATTTCCTTAGACAGGAGTAGTTTACTGGATCTGGCTCAGGGTTTAATTCAAGCTACTGATCCTTTTTATAAGGTAGTTTCTGGAAAAAGAAACAGGGATACCTCTTTTCCTGAAGAGATTCAAGAATCTGCATCTGGACAGGAAGATGAAATGTGAGATATATGATTTTCTGTTCAGTTTTATAGGATCATAGGATCATAGGAACTTACTAGGCAATTGGCCCTGAGGCCCTTACAAGCCTAGCCAAGAATTTAGCCCATGTTCTGACAAGTCAGTACCCGATATACTTGTCCAGCAGAGACACAGGTGGAATCCCAGTGGTGTATTTTCTGTTCCCCATCCACTTATTCAGGTTGCACTTAAAAAGGGTTAATGAGGTACTCTGCTTTATGTGGAGAGGTAGTCTATTCCATAGAAGGGAGAGTCTCTGGGACACAAATCTGTCCCAACAAGTCCTATTGATGCCACAGACCAGGATGAGGTCGTGAATGTAGGTTTCTTGAGTGGAGCTTGACTTGCGATATGCATCAGTCCTTCAAGGTGGGGTCTGAGATTGCTTTATATGCCAGACAGAGGTCACCTTTGAGGAGTCTGTATGAGATCGAGTAGAGGTGGGGACTGGGCTTTTAGCCTATCTGTGTAGGGTAAATATTTGAGGCCCTGGATTCTCCTGGTGAGGAACCTCTGTGGTCTCTCCAGCTGCTGCATGTGCTTTGTGAGGTACATGCCGAAAGGGGCATTGTACTCAGTAATGAGTCTTATAAGGAAAGAATACAGGGATGTTATGACTTTTTTGTCTCTGGATGAGATGCCCTTACTAATGAGGTGGGCCATGTAGAAAGCTTTCCGTACAACGGAGGCAATATGGTGGTCAAAAGTCAGTTTGCTATCAACCTGGGTGCCCAAGTCCCTCACAACTGATTGTGTGCTTTGGACCTTGTTATTAATCTGATAATTTGGGGGACATCACTCTCCTTTAAGGGAATGATGTTGCATTTTTTGGCATTTGGTTTAAGGCCATGTTTCTGGTACCAGTCATTTGTTTGGGTGAGACCCTTTTGGAGGATGTCCACATCACTAGAGCAATTGATGACAGTGCCCAGATTCTATTAATTTGCAAACTTGGTCAGACTCAGCCCACTGGTTTTATTCTGTACCTCAGGAAAGTGTATCCCAAACAACAAAGGCCCCAAGACTGATCCCTTGGGTACACCTCTCATTACAGGTCTAATGCTTGAGGTGGCTTCCCCTGTTTTGACTAGGTGGGTTCTATCAGTGAGCCAGTTTGCTACCCATATGGTAACATATGGCTTGATGCCTAGTTGAGAGTTTATCTATTATACCTGAGTGGAGAATAAATATTCTCAAAAAATGCTGGTAAAAAAGATGTTTATAAAGAAATGGCAGGTGGATAGCAAAAAGAATTAAGGAGCTCCCAAAACCAAGGATAGTCCAACAAGTCATAATGACTCTGTAAGAGACCTTGTCCCCCTTCCAGTACAGACAGTCTCTTTCCCCTTCCAGCAAGTATGAATCTCCACTTTTCTCTTTAGCAAAAGATAGTTTCAGACAAATGGGTTATGAAGATATTCATCAGGGTACAGATGGCAGTGACAGGAAAGTCCTCCTTTTCAGGAGGTAATTTCTCATTCACCAGACCAGACTCATTTATTTTCCCCTCTCTTTTTCCCACTGAAAACACTGCATCATTCTGGAACAGGGAGAATCAGCTTCTTTCCAAGTTAGGAAAGGTTTTTATTCAAGGATGTTGTTATTGCCTAAGAAAGAAAATGTTTGTAGACCAGTTCTGGATCTTTCTTTCCTAAACCTGTTTGTGATAGTGCCCAAGTCAAAATGATTTAACTTCACAGTCTGTTAGCTCTCTTTACTCATTTGTGTTTTCGGGTAACACTAAATTTAAAAGATGCTTCTCAACATACCCCTTTTCATCCAGTCTTCAGGTGTTTCTTAAAGTTGTGTTTGTGTCTGGATCACATTATCAGTTCTCTGGCTTACCTTTGGAATATCTGCCGCAGCACGAGTGTTCACAAAGTGTCTAGCTCCAGTTATAGCTCTTTACAGGCTACAGGGTATCCACATTTTTCTATATTTAGACTATTGCTTATCTTTGCAGAGTCTTGTTCAAAATGTAAGGAATCTCTCAAGTGACTGAGAGATCTCTTGTATAAGCTGAGATTCCAAGAGAACATTCAAAAGTCTTTTTTTTTACTCAATCGCAAAGGATTGTGTTCTTGGGGTATCAGTTTGACACTTCAGCTCAAAGAGCTTTTCTTCCAGATGAAATAAAAGATCTACATCTAGATCTATTTTTAAGGTTTTCCACTCAGACTTCAGTCACTCTGAGGGAATTCCTCAGGATTTTGGGTCTTGTAGCTTCTATGATATTCATGATACCCTTGGCAAAATTCCACATGAGAAAGATAAAATAGCATCTGAAGTCTCTTTAATCCCAGGACAACACCCTTTCTCTTTTATAATCACAGTACTGTGGTTTGTCAGAAAAAAATCTCACTTGGTGGAGATAGCAAACTTCCATAAATGAAGGTTTCCTCTTCTGCTTCCCTGCTCCAAAGCAATCAGTCACCACAGATGCATTGGACTTTGTTTGGGGTGTAGTTTCAGTTAGGAAAAAAGTGCAAGGTGTGTGGGGGACACTAAGGACAGATGCAAGTACATAAGTATAAAATAAATACTTTCTGTGAAAAAGGCACTTAACTCTCTGAATCATCATTGGTCCTGGTGACCTCTTCAAGTTTTTAGAGACAATACCACAGTCGTGTGTTACAGACTAGCCATGTTAACTTAGGATATAGCTTCACAACACAGTTTCACTGTACAGGCATCCTACATTCCATCTGAGCAAAATTATGTACCAGACAAGCTGAGCTAGACAAGGACAGACCCTCAAGAATGGAAACCAGATTAGAGGGTCTTCAAAGACTTGATCCATCTGTGAGGAGTTCCTCAACTAGACCTATTCGCCTCTTTTCTGAACAACCAGATGGCAAATTTCTGCTCTAAGACCCCATGAGAGAAGGTGTGGAAGACATAAAAAAAGAAATAGTAGTCTTAAAACTTCATTGATGAGCTCAGTCAGAATAATTTCCAAAGATCATGAAATCCAGGATGTGTTCCAAATCAACAAGCCTTTAATTGTCACAGACAAGCAATCCTCAGTAACAAAAAATCAGAAATACTTTACAATGTTAAACATATCAGCTTTTATGAACTTAGAAGTATTTGTGGAAAATATATTTATTGTTTAATTTTAAACCAGACTATTCCAGGCAAACAGTATAAACAGGGCTGTAAAAGTGCATTTAAAAACAGCAGGTGCCCACCCCCACGCACTAATACTGATTAGATCAAACAGAATCCTAGTTAAGGAAAACGCTATCTGTTTGCAACCCAGCATTCCAAAATCAAGTATTAAGAAAAACATAACAAACATATAAATAGACTGACTTTTAACAACAATTCCTTTCGGCTAACTAATGCAATAAAGCCTTCATCAGGTCTGTGACAAGAACTAAAATCATATACATAGGTAGATAAGTAAAAGGAGCTATCTAGATGGATACAAGAAAAAAACACACATAGCTATCTAACTATAAACATTATGTAATTAGAATGCTATCAATAGAAACAGAAATTTATATCTGTGCAATAATATATACTAAACATCTATCCATATCTGTGTGCATAAAAACTGAGTTATTTACAACTCAGATAAAATGTCATTGCTTTGCAGTTGAGAGCTTTCATGTTTACAGCCCCCAAAAAATGTGTATAAGGTGAAAACCAGTAGAAACAAAGCACACAAGACTACAGAAAACAGTGGATGAAGTAAACTAGCAATGCATAAAAGTGTGCAGGTGTGTGCATGAGCATGCACCACTATGCTAAATGGGATAATTATACCAAAACTTTATGGTAATAGCGGAATGAAAAAATGTGTTTTGAATCTACCATTTAAAGCTGTGGTGCGTTGCAAGAGTGTACTAAATCTAATCAAATCAGAAGTGAGGTTAAAGTAACTAAACATATATATATATATATATATATATATATATATATATATATATATGTAGATAGATATTTATACACATTCTACATATTTTTTATTATTTTTAGTATGGTTGGTACCTTTAGTACATAAAAATATTTCTTCGCAAATTCCCTAAAAAACCTTTACACATTGTGTGGCAGCTTACCTAAATTCAACACACAGAGTAATAGTAGTTAAGTCTGCTTTTCTAAATCCATTTAATTTCAGCTGCCAGCATAATTCTTTTTTCTCCGAAACACCATTGATGTCCCCTTCAAGCTCATCCATCTCCACACAGTCCAGAATGATACATTTAAAACCAGAATGTCTGGGGTGTTCTAATAAGTGTTTGGATAAGGCATTGGTCTGGCATTTATGTCTGATGTCAAAAAGATGACCTGAAATCCTCCTTTTCAATTTATTCATAGTCTTACCCACATAAAATGTAGGGTAGTCATTGCACTTGGCCCTATATACAACTTTTTCAGTGTTACAGTTACCACTTGCTTAAGATTTCACCATCTTTTTAAGATGGGACACTCAAATGAGTTTATACCTGCCTGCACAGAGTGCTACAGTGCTCATGTTTTATTTATTTTTTAAACTGTAACAAGCAGTTTCCTACAAAACAGCAAGAAGTTGCTACAGTTTAGACCATACACAGAGCACTACAGTGCTCAGATTTGACCTGAAATGCAATACTGGCTTTTAGTATTGCATTGAAGAATGATTGGGATTGGCTGATCAAACCCCAGCACTTTGTACCTGGGGCTTCTCCCCCTCTTGCTCCACCCTAGCTACACTACTGGGTTTTCTAGTTTGTGCTATCAACATAACCAGTACCCATTCAGGGCTAGTTGTTCTCTGGTTTTACAATATTTGCATGAGCTATTATCCCGCGGCCTTCTTTACTCCTCATTTAAGGTTCACTTATCAGCCATTTCAACATGTCTGTCCATGAATCATCCTCTTTCAATGCTTTGTCATGTCAAAATGGTTTTAAAAAGAGGTTTTCATAAGAGTCCTCCACAAAAACTGGTGATCCTTCCATGGGCTCTTAATCATCTGTTTGAGAAGCTCCAACTGTACCAACTAATCTGGCTAACTTGAGGGTCTTAACATGGAAAACAGTTTTACTGATTGCTCTAACCACTGCAAGAACAGTGTCTGAGTTGCAAGCTCTTATGCTGAGTCAAGCCCATCTCATTTTCCACAGAAACAGGGTTTCTTTGAGAACTAATATATATTTTTTTTATTTGCCTAAAGTGGTATCCAAGTTTACTTTAAGCCAAAGTTCCCACCTCCTCATTTTCTTTCCTGAACAAAAATATGAGGGGAAAAGGATAATCCATACCTTGGATGGTGATATTTGAAACCACAACAGTCCCAGAGGGATAAGTCTTACAAAAGTCCCTTTTAAACTTAAACAGTGCTTCTCATACTGTTCATCATCAAGACAGAAGCTTGACAGACAGGTGTTTCAAGGTTTGTTCTTGGCAAAAACATGTTTTAACTAAATGAGGTCATTATGTTAGAGGTTGTTTTTCTTCATGAAACAGTGTTATCAGAGCTGATTAACTTAAGTATAGGAAAGCAGGCACATAGCTCTCCTCCTCCCTCCTCATGGGTGTTTGGCCTCCTCATGGGGGTTTGGCCCCAGTGAAAGTATTACTGTTATTACTTTCTACCTATGTGTTTTTTGTTAGAAATGTGTCTGAGCTCTTGTCTTGTAATCAGAATTGAAGATGGCTTTGGGTAATGATTCTATCACTGTTCCCTAGATGAGTACATATTGATGGTAAATTCAAAGGACATTTATTTAGTGCAGACAGCAACTGAGGGAAAATAACTGGTCATAAAAACAAAACATGCATGTAAAAGCTGGCAAATTGCAAAATGGTAAGGCCATTACATTAACTGTCATTGCACATACCTTAAAATACACAGTATCTTTCTTAGCTTATTTTGGATGAAACCCATATTGTTAGTTTTGTTTATAATGCTTACATTTGGCTGTCCCTGATTCCTTTTTTCAACATATGTTGCCTCTGTTTGCACTGTTTTCCTCATTCCTTTTGTTTAGCTCATCTTGGCCTATGTGATTTGTTCCTTGTTTATAATCTTTTTATTCTAACAAAATTTCCTATATCAAGGGCCATCTTGCAAAGGTAACTGTTTTTCTCTCACAAATGTTAGTGCATGATATTTTCTACCTAATAGTATAAGGTGTTTAGCCACTGTTTTACCATCATTACTAGAAACTTCTAAACAGCATTCCATCCATGAAAATGTCTGTCAAACAATCTGTGTCGCAGCTCACGTTTGTCTCCTGATTTATACCTATATAGAACTTAGCATGCCTGCTTTTTTAATGGATCTTATACAGGGCCTCGTATGGCCTGCCCTAAATTTCTGCTTTGTATTTTTATTCACACCTTAATTAGTTACAGAGGATGATCAGACTGTAAGCTTACATAAAAAATGAG
The DNA here is from genome assembly GCF_019279795.1 of Protopterus annectens. Taxonomy (NCBI): domain Eukaryota; kingdom Metazoa; phylum Chordata; order Ceratodontiformes; family Protopteridae; genus Protopterus; species Protopterus annectens. Next base: position 1,089,440,140 of record NC_056739.1, on the reverse strand, counting down.
CTTAATGTTTCTAAAGATTACAAGGGACTGCCTTTCAAGCAATATGTATCAGTTAACAGGTTCACTGTTGTACACGTACGGAGAGGAAGTCATGTCTTGCAAATGCAAGGTATCACAGACTCATTTGGAGGTGCTGAAATGAAAGAAGAAAAAAAAAAGCTTTCTATACTTGTAACCAGAAAAGGTGTGCTATTATAGGAGTCCAAAAAAAAAAAAAAAAACAAGAACCACAAATGGAATCCCCGTAGTCAAGAGCTGCAGGCAAAGGTGTCCCAACAAAATGCTGAGAAAAGTATGTAAGAAAATATTTATAAAAAAAAATCTACTTATAAATATTTAAAACAATGTAAAAAATGTTCACAAATAAAATTAAAAGTTTACCTTCTTTTCTCATATTTTTTCTTATCGTGTCAATCACTTTACTACTCAGTGTCTTCTTTTAGTGAAGAACTGTTTAGAGACATTTAAAATGATGTAAAGAGCTTTTAATGATATATTTTCATTGATACTTTTTAAGGGTGAATGTTGGGACACAGTAGATATTTTTTTCCTTGAGACTTCAGCTTTAATTATAATTAACCAATTACTTCTAATCACCTTGCATTTACTTAATTAAGCTTTGAAATGAAAGGGTATATAAAGTGAGTTTTTACGGTTTTATATGTTCTGAAGAAGCCCATGGTGATGGACAAAAGCGCGTAACCTGTACCAATAAAGTAATTTTTTTTCATCATTTTTGTGGGAATCTTTGCTTTTATAAAACGTTCTGTTGGGACACCTTTGCCTGCAGCCCTTGACCAGGGGGATTCCTTTTCTGGTTCGTGGCTTTCTACACTTGTGCTCAGTAAGGATTTAATACATTTTCACACTGATTTACATTATTGAGTTGCAGAAGTACAATACCCAAAACATCACTGTAAAATATTTAATTCATTTTTCATTCTAGTACAAATGCTGACTACTAACCCAGTGCTGCAATTCCCTGCAAAAAACTTCTAAATGAATTTTGGATGCATTTGGCAACAAAACTTAGGTCACATTCACTGTCCTCCTTAAACTATATTCTAATATGTGTAAACAGATTTTTGAGGCAAGAAATCCATAAAATTAAATAAAGTACAATAATTCATTCATTCTGTGGGTAAATTGGCTTTTTATTAGGTCTCTAATTAATTGAATGTACATGCATGTGTGTGTGTGTGTGTGTGTGTGTGTGTGTGTGTGTGTGTGTGTGTGTGTGTGTGCACACGTGCTCGCGCATTTGTGCATGCACCATGCACCTGTCTGCCTTTGCCTGTGTCTGTTGCCATTTATTTAGATTTCATTTTCTATTGTATTCATGCAACAAGTTGTTATTTAAAACCTGCAATTGACTGTTTTTATTTGTTATATAACATTGGACTATATCTTATTGTTGGTAATTCTTAATATACTCATGTCTGCCTATGTGTTATCACTCAGGCTTCACCTCTCAGAGAGTCCATGCGTGGGATGAGGAAGTCCACTGCACTGTGGGAAGAGAAAGGGAGGTTACAACAGTGTGAAGCCAAAACATGGATTTATTTATTTGTGTGTATATATCTATCTATATATATATATATATATATATATATATATATATATATATATATATATATTTTTTTTTTTTCTTTATAAGGGTAGCTACAGCATTTAGCTCAATAAATAGTTATTGTGAAAAACATGGATGGAATAAAATGGAATTTTGCTTAGCAGAGCTTTACAGATGAGATGGAGCCATAATCGGTGAGATGGTTTATGCAACAGGGATAGCAGCATATCATTGCATAGAGAGGTATGAGGATATTGGAGGAGGAAAGTGAAAATATTTACAAGAAAGGATACTAAAGGAGAAGACAGAGAAAAGGTGAGAGAGGAAATCAGAGGGAAAAGGAGTAGAAATGAGAAGAAATGTGAGAGAGATGCAAAGAGAAGAAGGAAATAGGGTTAATAAGAGACATTAAGAGAATGAGAAGGCGAGATAAGGAAGGATGAAACAGGGATAAAGGGGTGTGTAAGAGAGCTGCACTGCTCATATAATGTGACCTGAGTAAGTACACCTGCACTTTGCATGGGTGAAGAGGTGTTCCTTGAGCTGCTATCTGAAATCTGAGTACTTTTGGAAATCTCAGATTGAGAGAGAAATGGAGTTCAATAGTTTAGGTACTAGGATGGAGAATGCATGGTCAGTGCAATAAAGTTTACTTTTTGGAGTTAGTAGGGTAGGTTGAAATTGGGAGATACCCCAATATTATATGCAAGGGTTCTTGTGAAAAGTTTGAGTGAGAGGGGACAATGTCTCAGGAGCAAGGGTTTTGCGAGTTAGTGATCCGAGTAGGAGGATGGCTCTCAAATGTCCTGGAAGCCATTTAGCTTTGGTGAGAGTTATGCAGTGGTGTTTATTATTGTGGGAGTAGGTAATGAACCATCAGATTTTGTTGGAGATGCTTTGTAAGGTGGTAGCATTTTTCTGTGAAGTTGCATAGATGGTCCATATTTGAGTTGAGATAAGAATATTAATTTCCCTGTGGCAGCTTTTGGCTGGCTTGGACATAAGACATGATAGCTTGTACATCCAGAACCATAGTGTATTGATCTTTTAGCATGTGTATTGAATGTGTAATTGAAAGATAAGAGATTTTTCTAACAAAATACCAAGGTATTTGAAGGATGTGGTAGTTTCTGTGTTGGTATTATTAATATTTTTAATATTAAGGAAGCTGGGTGCTTGGCTATTTTTTGGTTGGTTCCAAATAGCTTTGCTTTTGTTTTTGATGGACTGAGTACAAGTTTTTCAGTGCCTATTAGCCACTTGTTGAGGGTTTGGATGTCATCTTGAAGCTGAGTTTGTATTATAGAGTAGGATTTTTTGACCCGTAGATGACCATGTCTTCTGCATAAAGAAATTACAGGTATCTGGAGATGATCAGATGAGAGTCTATTGATGAATATGGAAAATAGCATTGCTAGTAAAGTGGAACCCGGGGAGACTCCTTATATAACAAGAACTGTTTCAGAGGTGGTAGTGCCTACTTTTAAGATAAAGCATCTATTGCTGAGGAAGTCTGCAAACCAAGGTTTTGCATCAACACTAACGCCTATTTCAGTTAATTTGTCATATAGTCAGTTATGGTCAATTAGTTAAAAGGCTTTTGTGAGGTCAATAAAAATGTCTGCTCTCAGGTTGCCTTTGTCCATACTGAATAGGATGTCATCTGTGAGGGAGTAGAGAGCCATTATGATGTTGTGACTAGACCAGAAACAATGTTTCTTTCTGGATAGAAGATAGTAAATAAGCATTAATTTGGTCAGAGTTAATTTTTTCGATTTTTTTAAATCTAAAGTGGGAAGTATTGAGATAGGACAGAATTGCAAGACAGTAATTTCGGGTTGCTTTGGAATAAGACTGACTATTGCTGTTTTCCATATCTGAATCATATTTTTTTTAGTTAATCTGAGATTTTACATGTGAGTGAAAGTGTGGAAAATGAAGTCCTTACAATGGTGAATGAACCAAGGAGCTAGGTTATCTGAGCATGTGTTTGTATTTGGTCCAAATGTGTTTCAGTCTCCTTGGATTCTATATAATGTGAATTGCATTTCCCCAAAAAGACACTGTATGAGTTGCATATAGCAAGCATTCTGTTAAGAGAAAGTTAAATATCTTAACTCTAGATGTGGGAATATGTGGAATAGGGAAAACTAATAGAGGTCTATACATGTTAATACATTTCACTGTTGAAACTAAAGCTCCAAAGATATTTACAAACCCTACAAAAATATGTAGATAAAGTTGAAGTTGCTACAGAACAGTAAGTGACAGAAATCACTGTTATGGACTGAAAATTGTATGTCCATTATAAAGCTGCTTCCACTACATATACCATATGTTTTACCTTTATATACATCTCACAGATGTATGTTATATGATGACTTTGTGTTTATGATGGTAGACCCATTCAGATATTATTGACAGTCCTTCAACAGTTACAGTTTAATTTAGGACTCCAAGAAGTGATGTGCTGTACATTTTATACATCATTACAGAGGCATATAAAATTCTTGAATGCCTACTGAATATATTTGAAGTCAACTTTCCAGTCTTTTATGATGAATGCTTTTTCACACAACAGTAGCATCAGACAAGAAAGCTAAGTGTTTCTCCCTTTAAGGGCTGGATTTTTTTCAGTGGTTTTCTATATTATTTGTCCCAGTCCCTCAATAACACACATCACACCAAATGACATTTGATGACCTTTATTAAATTTCCATAACATAGCTTTGATCACCAACTTTAATTACAACTATTCAGGGTATAATTGATTCTATATACAGCATAACATCCTTGTAATGTTAATCAGGGCAGCGTACCTACTCACCCTGCCCCAGTAAGCAGCGTCCATACCTCTACTCACTTACTTTACTTATGAAGCAGCGTCCCATCTCACTTCATACACCATTCATTGCAGTGTTAATCAGGGCAGCGTACCTACTCACCCTGCTCAACAAGCAAGGTCTATACCTCTGCTCGCTTCTACTTTACTTATGAAGCAGCGTCCCAACTCACTTTATACACCAGCCATTGAATTACCGTCCACCAAATAAGCACCAGCCTTTATTTATTTATTTACTGACATGTTGTTGACCGGGAAAGTCCACTGGGCCCAATGACTTATTTTCAGTGGAGGCCCAGGGAAAAAAGCTCCATACAGTCACAGAAACTTTTTCATAACATTAGCTTAATTTTGACAGTCAAGAAATGTTTTACATAATACAAACTGAAGTAGATATGCAAAAGAAATGCATATTATAGAGATATACAATACAAGAAAATAAACACAGTGTGTTAAATTTTTAGTAATTCTGTTTGTATATTCTCATAAGTAAGAATACTGTTTAATCAATTCTGTTTATTCAGCCACAGAAATAAAGAAAGCAAGAGAGATTGGATACAAAGACAGATAGTGTAAATTGCAACTATATTAAGTTAGTAAAAGTATTTGGAGTGTATAGTGGCCAAAACATTTAAGATGGTTTAAGCATATGACTACAAGAACAGACAAGGATATTGAGATAGTGTTCTTTTAGTACAAATTTAAATGCTTTTAAAGAGTCTAGTTGAGTAATAGAGAGAGGGAGCACATTCCAAAGTTTGGCAATGGCATGGGAATAGAGACGTTGTCCAGCTCATTTGTTGGGGTTAGTTATGGTTAAGACTTGTTTGTTAGAGGACCTAAGATGCCGAGTAGGGGATGTGTGTTTATATTATAGTTTGAAGGGATGGGCAGTAGTTTGGACTGTTTAGTAGTTTGTGGGTGAGAGTAAGTTGGGAGTGATGTAGGTAATGAGGGAACTCAAACCAGTTTATAGATTTAATGGCCAGACAATGATGCATGCGAGTTGGCATGTTGGAGACAAACTTATCTTTTTTATAGCAGCATAACTGCAGTTTGTTCAGGAGAGATGTGTGTAGGTTGGTGAAAATGGGGCAACCATAGACAGATAGCTGATATCAAAGTCTTATATGAAGAAGATAATGCTTTCACACTCTCTAGTGAAATTTTAATTAGAGAGAATATTGACATAATGATTAGTGAAGTCTCTAAACAAAAGCTAATGAAAGAGTGTATATAGTTCCAGTAGAAGGAATTGTAGATAAAGATAAAATGTAATATCATATTATGATCTCTTACAAAACAAAGAAGCAGAGTTAGATGCCAAACCAAGATATTATAATTGTCATTTCATAAATATTTCCAAAACAAAGACTCTATTATAGACACCAAAGAAAGGGATTTGAGAAATAATTACATTTGTGAAAGAACAAAAAGTACTTTCAAGAGAATTATAGCATGTGATACTAGCCCTATAGATTGACAGACATTTGTATTTTTTGAAGAATTTCTGCAAAGGATTCCATCGAAGAAGCTGTGAGGAAGAAAGAAAGAGCATAGAGCTTAAAGAAATTAATTTTTAGATTTTTCCAAACCAAGTCTGTCAACATTGTCAAAAAAGACATCAGTTTTCAGACAAACACCAATTTAGAGGAATTAAGGAAATTATGGATGGAAATGTTCTAGGCTCTTTCCTGTGTCCTGCAAAACTAGGTATGGTCTTATTAAGGATGGTTATACATTAATTTGGTTTTGGAAGCAGAAAAAAAATATTGGTTTAAATGCAATCTAGGAGCAAAAGGATGGTGTAGGTTTCATATATAAGAAAATGTATGCTGTTTGTCTTTTACTGGGTGGATTTATAATCTAATTGTTGAAATTAGAGGAGGGTGTGTTTTACAGGATAAGTATAATCAAAGGTAGTTTTTAATTTTTTTTCCATTTTATAGATATTAGTTTGTTTCTGGACAAAACTGAAGAACTAATTCTAGATCCATTGAGTATAGATGTAATTTTTGGTACTAACAAAAAAAAGGAACATGATACATTACTTCAAGCATATTAATATGAACATTTTATGTTTATGGAAAGTACATACAAATATTGAGGAGATTTGGAAAACTAGTAGTATTAATTAAAAGATTTATATCTATCTTAATATGAACAATTATTGGTCTGTGGGAGTGGCTGTAGGCCGTAAAGAAGACTAAATATAATCAATGTCAACTTTTTTTCCTTCAAAATGCAGGGAAAAGTAGTCTTGCTTAAAGTCTTTCAATTTAATTCTATTTACTTTTTTAAAATATTGCTACTACAAATGAATGTTCTTTTCAGGGGTGACCCAGGAGCATTGACTTCTTAAGTCATATAATTTTCAAATGGAATTTGAGAAAATCAAAACCAGAACTATATGATGAAGCTTGCTAGCAGTTCATTTCCATATTTTTCTGAGTTAAACTGTCAAGCAATACAATGGTACGTATCCTCTGTAAAGCATCTGCAATAATATTAACACAATTACATCTTTGTGTGCACCCTTTACTAATTACCTCATCTTCTTCAAATAGTGAGAGAAGACATGAGGAATTTGTATTGATGTATAATATAGTGTGCACAGCTTCTAATGCAGTCAAGGACTTAAAGATAGACCACACAGTGCAAAGTTTCCTTATTTTTCTAAGAAACACTGCATGTAGTTATACAATACCATTTTAGATCCAGATTTTGATGACAATCAGAAAGACATAATCCTAATCATTCAAGCTTTATTTTATTGTAATAAAAATAAACAAATAAATAAATAAATAAATTTAATGAATTTACATTTTAAGTTCAAAAGACCTAGTTCAGTATATTGATCAAGTTGATATTTTATCTTGATTTGGTTGAATCATTTGTCACACTGGATCTTTCATTAAACATAAGCATGAACCTCAGCACTAAACACTTGCAGTTTGGCATCACTAAGATGGTAATTTCTGCAAAAACACTTTGAAGATTTCCAACTGCAAGTGTTAAGCCTTTGAGTTTTCATAGTTTTATGATTGCAACTTTGAGAAACCAAAAATTACTGGAATTTTTGAAAAAAATCAGTGTTTACTTGGGGTAAAAAAGTGTTCAAAGAATATTTATTTATTTATTTTATTTTACATTTGTTGATCAGGATTGTCTGACTGAGCTGAAGAGCCCTTTTTCAGCGGAGGCCCAGGGAGAAAAGTTCCAACATATTATACAATTTTCATTATATATATAATAAAATATATAATATATGGAAATTATTCTTCTTTCAAAACTTTTGTGTTCAGTTGTCTCAACTCTTGTCCGTTATGCTATTAAACAAGATACATTTTTCACAAAAACAATGCTAGATTTCAAAGTTTAAGACATTATTACAAGGTAAATTAAAATTGAAAGAACTGATTAAATAAGGCAGAATCAACTAGTGTTTTAACACAAGAAAACAAAGCATGTGTTAATAGGCACGGAATCTACAATGTAGATAAAGCAGAGTATTATCTCACTAATTAGATTTTGACTGGTAAACTCAAACATTCTTGATCTATTTATAGTATCAGGATAAAAACTGTAATTTTATGAAAGATGAAAATAAGATTATTGAAAACTGTTTTGCTAATGTATATAAAATAAATCAGCACTTTGTTGTGTAATATTCTAAAGTACATGCATTATGATAATTTGCAAAGCATTTCATTTTACAGCTAAGAAAACATCAGACATAGTTTACTACATACCTTCAAAAAACTCATTGGAACCTGATGGCTTGACCATTGTGCTACCTAACAGTTTTGCAAAAGAATTGTTTACTTGTATTGCAAGGCTTAATAGTTGTTACATAACTGATCACTGGTTTCCTTCTCACTCCTTCAACAGGGCTAAAAGCATTTAGCTCCAAAGTATAATAACATTTTAGACTTTCTAACTGGTGTCTATCCATTCTGTTTATTTTAAATGTATTAGAAAACTTGCCAAGACTGGTAAATAATCACGTAAACTAAATACTTGTAGAAAATTATATTGCCTTCACAGTTTGGTTTGTTTCCTGGGAATATAATTATAAAAAGAAAATCATGTTGCTTAAGCAATTATACACAAAATGGGTTCACAAGAATCTTGAGGGAATTTGGCTTAAGTTGCTCTTAGCTTCTATAAATAAGACCACTTATTATACAAAACAATATCCCACCTGCAATTTAAAATCTCAGTGAACACACACCTGTCAAAAAAATAATCCTACCATTATAACAGTTCAATTACAATCCCCCTTCCTTATGTGCTCAGACTAAACCGGTGTAAAAATCTAAACATTTTTTGCCCTATTTATAGACTTTAACTGACTTAACTGGTAGGATAAAATATGCAAATGCTTCATTGCTGTCTGTATACTAAAAATAAAATGTGTCTGCATGCATACACTGTAAAATGATATTGAATGTTCCATAGATGTGAAATTACCTGGTTCATGTGCTACATTGCTCATGTAGCATGGTGATCACCTGCCATATAATACGTATTGTATATTTTTATTGGTAACACACACTTGCCCTTCACTGAAAAGGGACTTTGTACGGTCAGATTTTCCCAGCAATTCAGATCAGATGAATAAACACACAGATGGATCCATGTCAGATCCACAAAAACACACATAACCGATGACCGGATCACAGAGACAATGGTAAGGATATGTATGATGGAATGTAATGTATTCCCATGTCCACAATTCAGTTAAAAAACAAAAATAAACATGTGTATAGCAGGGGGACAAGCCCCCCCACGCCCCAAGTGGGGGGCTGCACCCCCCTACATAAATATGCAAACTCTGAAATCGCACCACATTGCAGAAATGGGAATACATCCCATTTCCCACTACTGACCATTGTCAGGGATGTGTTGTGTCTGCGATCTCATCTTGGTGATCCGGTCGTCAGTTAAGTGTGTTGTCTAACTGATAGGTTCCCACATATATATATATATATATATATATATATATATATATATATATATATATATATATATATATATATATATATATATATATATCTAGATATATATATATATATATAAATAAATATATATGTGTGTGTGTGTGTGTGTGTGTGTGTGTGTGTGTGTGTGTGTTATATACACTACACATATATGAATTTCTAGTGAGTAATTGCCAGTGAATTTGATTGAAACACAAAACATTGAACAAACTCATTGGTGATTACTATTAATATTAATCACCACTAAAATCATCTGAAAAAAGTAATTGCAAATGTAAACCAGTATGTTGCATTTCAGATTATAAAATGTAAATAAAAGAATTTGCCCCTCCACACCCCCGGAAATAAAATATATTAACTCCATGGTTGTATAAACTTGAAAAATGGACAAAAACACTTAAATTATATAATGGATGATATAATGAACTTTAATTGTTACATAATTTGATAAAGTATACCAGTACAACAGAAAATACCACCATTTCACAATTTCACATGCAAGAAAATATATGCAACAATAATTCTTATAGTATATAAATCCTACACTAACACACACACACACACACACACACACACACACACACACACACACACACACACACACACACACACACACACACACACACACACACACACACACACACACACACACACATATAAAATCCTATACACACACACACACACACACACACACACACACACACACACACACACATGGATAAGGCAATCCCAAACAAAACAAAGACTCAGCTAGGTTTCAAAGTCTTAATCTTACCTCGTACTCTAGGCAGGTACAGCGCAACTGCACACTGCAACCACCTTCACAAAGGCGGTGCCTCCACCCGACCACACGACCCATACCATTAGCCTGACAAATTATCATCTGCAAGCTGGAGGAGGATCATAATGACCCCTCATATAAAAACACACAGAATTTGCAGACTTTTTGGATCCAACCAGTGGCTTTTTCAAAGGCAGATCCTGATCATTTTAAACTTGGACTTCTTGAAGAAACAGTCACCAAAGCCATTGACATTGAAAACTCATCAGCTTAAATGTTAACCCATACATCACAAGATGGATCTACTTTTCCAAAAAGTACAAGCAAACACAGGAGGTTATGGCTGACAAAGTTTGCAGATGACCACATCTGACATCCTTACAGAAGGGTCTCACAGGTCTCTGGAACGAAGCGGATAACTGGTGCCAGAAGCCAAAATGCAAAATGCATAGTCATACCCATTGGGGGTTACCCCTTACCCAAACTAGGGTATCAAATATAGGTGCAAATCACTGAGCACATCAAGCACAGAAGAAGTTAGACCCAGGACCCAGGTTGATAGTGTGTCATTCACACCCATGTAGCACCAAAGTAGTTAGGAAGACCTTCTACATTGCCCACCTTATCATGAAGGGATTCTAGATCAATCAAGGGAGGTCATAGTCTCCCTTATTCATCATCATCAGACCAATGATTGAGTATAATGCCCCATTTGGGACCCGACACTTGCAGCAGCTGGAGAGGCCACAAGTTTCTCACCAAAAGGATAACATACAAGGCTCAAAACCCAGATTTGATGAAATATGCTTCACCAAAAAATCTAGATCCATCAGAGATTCATCACCCCCTTCCTATGCTGCTGTGAACAAAATCCCGAAACAACCAGAGGCCAGAGCACAGCCGCTGGCCTGGTTCAAGAGAAATCTTGACCAATGGATGGGAGAGAGCAGATATACCCCAGGGATTACTCAGTGTGTCTGCTTGACAGAGGCACAGCAAAATAATGGGTATAGTTCCCTGAACCTATGAACCTATATCTTATAAATATGAAAGTAACTTGTTTTATATTGGAATCTCTACAAATTGCATACAAGTTTAGTAATGTAATAAAGTTCTTGTTGATCAGACTACAACATGTTTGTCTATCACAGGTGAAAAATCAAATTACTTTTTTCACAGAAAAGAAAGAGAGGGAGGTAGAAACAGCCTCTTTCACTTTTTTTTTCTTCTACTGCTTCTCCTCAAGGATGAAGCTCTAACCTGATGAATACAGTTATTCAAAGCTTCAATCCAATGAAAAAACATAATACTAATTTTTTTTCAAAGGGGCTGCTTAGTGAGTATACTTGTAAATTTGGCAGCTGTACTGAGGGGTGACTCTGCAGACTACTGGAAATGCTAATGAGACAATCTGGGGAGAGGCCTATGCTAACCAGCCAAGTGAACTCACCCCTGGAAATACCTGCAGTAAGAGATTTATGCAGCCGAGTGATTTGCTTGACTGTTAAAATCAATTTGTCTGTGAGTTAATTAACTCAGCCAAAAATTCCCATTCTCCCATTAGTTTCAATGTGTGACATCACCTTAGAAGTAAGTATAAGGGAGTTTAGCAGACAGTTAGTGTTTGGGTTTGTGTATGTGTCTTTATATGTGTGACTGTATGTGTGAGTGTAGGCAGAGGGATGAGTGGCCTCGGGTGTGTGTGTCTGTATGTGTGTGCATGCGTGCGCGCATGTCTGTGTTTGGAGGCAGCCTTTGATGATTGTTGAAGAAATCTGCTGATCTGCACTAGTGGTAATTGCAGATGAGTCAGCTGCATGCAAATTAGCTAATAATGATGACTTTCCTCACTGAGTCAAATGTGTATCTGAACTGCATTTTCTGTGATCACAGGAGCAGTCTTGTTTTGACTGCGGTTCTTACTCTCCACAGTGGGAGTATTTCCGAGTATGTCCATTCTTCATAAAATAATCAGTGAAATTGTTTATATCTACCGTGAATAGCAATTTTATAGAGAGATACAACATCCCTTTGTGGGTTACAGATAGAGCAGTTTCTTTCTGCTGGGACCCTACGCCAATATGCAAGCACTCACTGACATGGTATATATAATAAGTAAAAATTAAATGGAAACATGGTGTTTATATTTCACAAATTTTCACTGCTATGGCCCACAGCAGTATTCTTACTTGTGAAGATAAACTGAACAGCAAATGAGTGTTTTCACAGTGGAACAGCTATATCAGAAAGCAGCACTGTGAACCTAGAAGCTGTAAGAATTGCGTTCATCTACAGAGTACCAGTGATTCTAGTAAGGCCATATTAACAAAGTGCCAGAAAAAGTTCTAAGTAGAATACGATACATTGTTTCATATCCAAGTTTACTGTACAGCACGTTTAATGCCACACATAGACAAGATTATTAAAAGTATATCAAGAAAGAATATTTAAAGCTAGATAAGACAGATAGATAGATAGATAGATAGATAGATAGATAGATAGATAGATAGATATACAGATTTTTAATCATAGACCTTGTGCAAGCTCGCATTTTTAGCATTTTGAATGAATTTAAGAATTACTGTCAATTTCTATATGCCAGCTGCCTCATACTTTATTTTACTGACTGCAAGGGTGTTGTGGATGGATGGATGGCTGGCTGGATGGATGGATGGATGGATGGATGGATGGATGGATGGATGGATATTTAACCACTGCTGATGCACTTCATCTGTGGTGCAAATCAATATTCATCATCAACAATGAATGCTTTTATTATACGTTGTAGGGTTGAATTTAAGAACAGAATGAAAACATTTTTTTACATTCATTGACATTCATTTAATTCAGCTGAGCAATTCTATTTTTAAAATAAGAAATAAATACATAAATAAGTAAATAAATATATGTATACATAAATGAATGAATGAATGAATGAATGAATGAATGAATGGCCCTAACTCCAAGATCATATATTCTCAGAGAAAAGGGGATATTCATTTGGTATACAGACTGAGTTCTCCCCATTTCTCACATGCTTTGTATCCCTATCAGTGAATGCATGTTCGTAAAACTGATGACTTGAAATTGGCAATTCGATTCATCAGCTCTATGATGAACAAATATTCACAAAAAAAAAAAGAAAACTCACAACTGACTACAAACCCTTTATAAATGGTATCCTGTTTAACATTATTAGTTCACTTAAGGTAATTGAAAGCTTTATTTTATTCCTTACTACTTTTTTGAAGTGTGTTCTTCATGGCATATGTGTGATTTGGTCCTAAGCATACTAACGCAAATAAAGCATCAAAAAGTTCTTAAAAGCCTATGCTTGATCCAGTTGAGCCACTTGGGTTTGTACAGAAATCCTGGTCACTCCAGTGCAGTCATATCTGAGAATATATGCATCACATTCACTTACACACAGATGCAGTGGAGATTTTAAAACAAATGTCCTTCGGCTACAGAATTATTCTGTTCCCCTCCTTCGTAAAGACTGGTCTTTGCTACACACAAGGATGAATCACTGTAATAGCTTAAATTTCCCAGCAGGGCAAGCATTCCTGAAGGGACTTGTCACCCTAGCTAAGAAATAATTTGAAATCCTTCTCTGTGGAATCTGCGCATCATGACATCCATCTATCTGTATGATATTCTACTGATGTTCTGATTTTCTTCTGTATCCCAAAACTAAACGGTATATAAATTGGCAATCTTACAAGTACTTAGGTGTGTGTGTGTGTGTGTGTGTGTGTGTGTGTGTGTGTGTGTGTGTGTGTGTGTGTGTGTGTGTGTGCGTGTGTGTGTGTGTGTGTGTGTGTGTGTGTGTGTGTGTGTGTGTGTGTGTGTGTGTGTGTGTGTATGTGTGCGTTCATGCATGTGTTTGTATCCAATAATGAACTGACACATTTAAGAAGATTCGTTTTACTGAACTGTGTGATTGAAGGAGAGGATAGTGTTTGTCTTCCCTTTGAGCTTGAAATTTATTGAGGGTAATCAGAGAATTAATAAATACTGAATACATGCATGACTTTATTTGTTGCACAACCAAATAGCCTTGTAGCTATCAAAGAAAGTTTCATAGGTTTATAGGTTCATAAGTAAATACTAGGCTAGCTGCCCTTGTGGGCCATTTTAACACTAGTCAATTTCCCTTTCTGTGCTCGAATTAACCATTGCCATTTGTTTAGACATTACACTTACCCATCCCATAGTCAATAATAATATATTACCTAAATCATACCTTAGATGATTTGAAGGGACCTATGCATTGTATAAAGTGATTAGGAACTGTCTATGCCCATTAGTAGCAAAGGAGGTAGTCCTGGGGTAAATTTTCTGTTTACCATCAGTAGCTCCAAGTTGTGCTTGAGTATGGACAGGGATACATTTTGTTTTATGTGGATAGGGAATCTGTTCCAAAGCAACATTATCCTCTGCAAAATATATATGTCCCTCCAAACTGTTCAGCTGATGTTGCAGAAGAAGTGTAGATTCCTAGCCTGAATATTTCTGTTTCATTTGACTTTATGGTCATGTTCTACTTTGCTGGTGGTTTCTGCTTGTGACTATACCTGCCAACTATCCCTGATTTCATAGAATTTTTTTCCCTTTTCCTTGTAAAATTTTTAATTTATTGTAAATTACCAAGGAATAAGTCAGCCAATAATGTCACAGATTAGAGTATCATACTTCTTATTGTTCAGAAAATGCAGGTTAATGCAACCCATGCTGTAATATTTACTTTTTTAGTTAATTAGAGTAATATTTAAAAAATGTCTCTGATTTTGGGCTGTTGTCCTCCCATTATTTTTGGCTTTGTCTAGAATTCTTATACAGAAAAGTTGAGAGGTATGTCTGCGACCATTTTAATATGTAATGTCTGGTGGTTTATTTGTACGTGTACAGCCATTTCAAGATGGCTTAATTGTTATTACAGTGTCCAAAGGGGTGACTGCATCTTGAAGGCAACTTATCTTTCTGCTCCTTCACTGCACCTGTTCTTCATTCATATGGTGTATGCAGAAAGCTAAGACAGGAGTATAAGTTCTGAAAACCTTAAACTTCACCAACTTCCTTTCTTGACTGTCAAGTCTGAAATGTTTTGCAAGGCTTTAAACTAGTTTTGCCTCACTTAAAAAAAAAAACACAGCAACAAGTTACTTGAAATATTCATTGCAGTTCTTCTCTTTGTTGCATAAAAACATTCCTGGCACTCAGAAAGGCCTAGCACAAAGCAGAAACCAAAGCGTCATCTCAGAAGTTTCCACATCATGCTAAGTATTTCTGGTTCTTGGACTGCTCTACTGTTGAGGATTTTTCTTCACACAGGCACTACCTTAGATAGCAGACTTATGGCAAAGTTGCATGCTAGTGTGGCACTCTGGGGAAGTGGCTAATGTTGATTAGTAATGTGGTCTGTATCAGAAATATTCACAGGTCCCAAATTACTTGGCTGAATGAGTCAGAGATTCACTAAGCTGAATCAAAATTTAAAGTAGGAGGAAAAAGTGAATGCTATCAAAAGACAACAGTCACCCATTCACTCCTGTAGTGAATACTGAAGGTACAGGTAAATCCACTGAAACTCTAGGGGTAGGGGTGTGTGTCAGAATGCATGTATATGTGTGGACATGTGTATGTCTGTCTGTCTGTAGTGTAGGGGCATAAATGAGGCTGTGTGTGTGTGTGTGTGTGTGTGTGTGTGTGTGTGTGTGTGTGTGTGTGTGTGTGTGTGTGTGTGTGTATTTACCTGGGGGGGCACACTAAAGGAGTTAGGTAATGGATCATAAATCCAGATGTCTGTGAGTATGCCTTTCTATCTTTACATCTGCTAATGCAGTCACAATAGGGAAGTTACAGATACTGTGTACTTAATTGCGTGTGTGTGTGTGTGTGTGTGTGTGTGTGTGTGTGTGTGTGTGTGTGTGTGTGTGTGTGTGTGTGTGTGTGTGTGTGTGTGTGTGTGTGTGTGTGTATGGTGGGCATGTACATGTGCATAGATATATGGGTAAGTGTTTCTGTGAGTGTGAACAAGTGTGAAGAGGCTTGCTTGTGAATGAGTAGATGTAGACGTGCATGTGTGTGTGTGTGTGTGTGTGTGTGTGTGTGTGTGTGTGTGTGTGTGTCTGTGTGTGTATGTTTGTGTATCAGTGTGCAAGAATGTCTGAGAACATGTGTGTGTGTGTGTGTGTGTGTGTGTGTGTGTGTGTGTGTGTGTGTGTGTGTGTGTGTGTGTATGCAAATGGGTTTCTGAATGTGTGTATACATGAATGTAGGTGGTACCTTAACTAATGAAATTTACTGGTGGCTAGGGAAAATGCTAGCACTGTAAGGTCTGAGAGCACAGTGCTCAATTCAGAGGCATGGTAATGAGTCACTAATGAGATGTTTCTCATTGTAGCTTTACCTTGCCTCTAAATCAAAGTTTCTTTTTTGTTCTGCTAACTGATTAACCTGCTTTGAACAATTATTGTTAGTAGAGAGAAATTCTCTGAATACAAGGACATATATCTAAAATTGACAAAGTAGTAGAATTAGAGTGGCATATGTTCAGAGCTGTATCTACCTGAACACCTTGAGCATTGCAGTTGGGGGGGGGGGGCAAAAAAAGTCCTCTAACATTGAGACACAAAACAAAAAAAGCTCTTTGCTCCATACACACACACACACACACACACACACACACACACACACACACACACACACACACACACACACACACACACACACTTATTCAGTTATATTTACATAGATCTGTCACAAAAGGAGATACTGCCAGCCCGGCTATCTGGAATTTTGTAAATAATTATATGCCATTTGTGAAAGTCAACGTGATTTATATAAGATGTTTGTGTTACAAATGTATTAGAGCTGTATGTCATATATGATGGTTTGTGCAGACATGTGCTGAAGAGGTATTTTACAAAGTGCTGTTTGAAATATATCCACAGTGTACCCTACTGGTATAGAACAGAAATGTACATGCACTATTGTAACTGTTTAAATCTATATTTTAACAATGGAAACTAGAATATAGGAGGTTAACTTCAGGAAAAATAACTGACATTAAATTACTATATGCCTATGCCATAAAAAGATGTCTTTCAGTTTCAGTGCAGCAAGGAGACACAATGTCTAAAACTAGGGAGCTTTCTGTATCATCTTGGAAGTGTTTGTTTCTTTTATGACTTCCACCATTTGCCAAAGATTTTAGGAAAAGCCGTTTTCTATGTATTTTTACAGGTAGATGGTAAATGCTACTAGCTGCCATCAATGGTTGTTTTGGGGCCTGGGAACTAGGTGTCAGATGACAAGAAATTATGTCATTCTGCAAGCTATCCCCATAGTAATATTTGAGATATTAACTTAAAAATTCTATTAGAGGGAGACAGCATTTTATATTCTGTCCTGGACCTGACAAGATCCATTTACCACACCTCTGTCTTGCTCTGAGTAAGTAAGTCTAGGGAAAAGTATAATTCTCTTAGATTAGTAAGGAATATAGCAATACTTAATTTAGATGTTTTTCTTTATTTATTTGAGACTGTCCTGCAATGTTGTTCTAAATATTTCCTGTGATTTTGAACTCTGATGTCACTGTAAATATATAATGAGTATTTTCTTGTTCTTTTATTACTTATTATTAAATATTTTTAAACATTTCATTATGGCTGATCTTTGTAGAGCTATTTAAGTTCTGAGAGTACTTGCATATTTATTTGGTGACACCGTGGGCCACTCCTAATAGCCTTGCAATTGGTCAAACTACCATTTTTATTAATAGTAACATTACACAGTAAGACTGGACACCCTTTGTTAACTGATAAGGGGTTCTGGTGGCGATAACTACCTTATAGTCTGGGCAGAAAGGGGCATAGCTAGTAAACCTATGCCAGCCTTTCCCAGGTGTGTGTTTGTGGATCCCCTTCACATTGCCGACACTTCAAAATACCGAATTTCATATGGCCGCGACCATATGATCGACATTTGAAATGCCAGCAATGCAGAACCGGCATCTCCATATAGTGCGGAATGGAAATATTTCCATTCCTGCACTGTAGTCCAATCTTAGAGTTGGTATATTTAACTTATGGGGGGTGGTGTTTAGGTAAGTTTTTGTTGTTTTTTACTTTTGTATTTCATATGTTCGACATTTCACATGTCGATCATATGGTCTCTGCCATATGAAATTCGGCATTTTGAAGTGTTGAACATATGAAGTAGATCCATGTATGTGTGTAAAACAGATCTCCAACAGTGTGTGTGTCAGCTACTTGGGCAGGGGCACAAAGCACTGGTTGGACAGAGAGAGTGTTGGAGGACTTGGCTTGGAACCCTGGCTAAGGACTCACCTCTACAGCTGTGTCAGTGGATAGTCTTACTGGGGATCTGGAAAAAGAGGGAGAAACCAGCCCAGGACTGACTGTGGTCTGTGTGTGCTCTTAAGGGAAATTGCATTTGATGCAGAGAGCTGCATCTGGAAATACTGTGTGTGTACCTGTATTCTTCTTAGTGCACATGCCCCACTGCTGCCAGTGGTGAGGGTTGAGGCTCCTTGATTACTGGTCCAGTGATGAGGCATCACAAGCTGAACAGCCATAACTGTTTAAATGAATGAATGAATGCTGCACGGAATACAGGTATTGCACTTCTGCCTGCATTGTCGAATTTGCCCTCTAACAGCTTGTATCCAGTACAACCATGCCCTTTGTCTTGTGTTAGGTTTGAGTTTACTTAAACTGTATACAGACAGAGACAACATATTCTTGTTTTCTTTAACCTTCCTCTTCAAATGCATTTCAGTCACTCACCAGACTTTATTTTTGCATTATGTTCTTAACTTTAAGTCATATGATCTGACTTTTCAGGATATCTGCCTCTTTTTTCTGGATTTTTGTTTCTTGGGTGCAAGGTTTATGTATGGCTACTTAAAGTTGTACAGGCAGCCACTCAGCAAAACATACATATTGCAAATGTACTTTTCCCATTCAGTTTGAGTTGGCTTGTCCCAGTTGTTTTCACTAGTCTTACAGCTGACCTCCCCTCCTTTTTCACTTTTCCTATGTCTTGTCAGTGTTGCTTATATTTATGTTAGCTGCAAAGTGTCATTTATATTACTGATGAAGATGGTAAACCCAATACTGATTCCTGTGATGCAATCAGGGAATAATCTCTTCTTTGTGGATTACTTTAACATTTATCCTTTGTGCCTTGTGGTCCTTATTCATTTTGAGATGTTTGTAATCAAACTGCATAGCAGCTATGCAATTGCAGAAAATAACAAACTAATGTATAAAATGTACATAAAGAAACACAACAATAAAATGAAGACTGCATATGTACTCATGTAAAATAAGCAAGTTTGTTCTTTAATTAGGTGAAATGGACAGACAAGAAAGGCCTTGCCATTGTTATCCATCATCACATTTATATGCCTTTCTGATATATATCCACTGTTTCTCACCACTGACTATAAGAGATATATGAACCTGCATGCACTTCTTACATTTTAGATAGTGCTGTACTAAGTATGAAGCTTCACAATTTGTTTGCTGTGGATAAAGAGCTTTATACTGATGCCTGCAGAGCATGTTAAAACCTATTCAGTCAGACATGACAGACCAAATCAGAAACTCATCAAAAACTTATTTTGAACATTAGGCAAAGTCTTCCATACCATCATGGAGGGACTATACTTCCCAGGCTACTCTTAACTAAGACAGGTAACTCTGAGGTCACAGAGACTGGAGTACCAAAATCTGCACTTTCCTATTCTGTCCTTCAGGCTCAGCCATATTGTCACACGTGAGTCCACTGTTGACAGAATACACAACATCAAACTGTTATATTTATGACAACTAATCAGCTGTAAGCTGCTTTGAGATCAATGCTCACTGTGAGAAGGTTCACTTTCAATGAATCACAAGAAGATGCTGCACTACTTTATGTCAAACATGCATAGGTTAACTCATTATATTTACTATTGTATTCAGCAGAAGGAGTAAAAGGACTGAGCTGCTGGAATAAAGTAGTAAAATGTTTCTTACAATTTCAAGATTTATGTCAGACTCTGCAGTTATATAAGGAAATTGACATCTTATTTTTCTACTTTTGGAACTGTGGAATGGTAATTTTATCTGGTTTCTCATGACACCATTTATGCCTGTAATTTAAATCATGATTTGTGGATTGGT
Organism: Protopterus annectens; assembly: GCF_019279795.1. Lineage (NCBI taxonomy): Eukaryota > Metazoa > Chordata > Ceratodontiformes > Protopteridae > Protopterus > Protopterus annectens. The sequence goes on along the minus strand of NC_056739.1, from coordinate 1,089,419,745 downwards.
CAAAGTAAATATGAAAGCAGTACAGGAAATTCTTTAAAGCATTAGCATATTTCCTTCACTCAGTGAGAATGTTCTCTTTCGGATTTGTATTTCAGAAACCCACGAAGTAACTGAAGACAGTACTGTTTTCTGTTTTTCAGTTTCTGTTTATAAAATATGTTACGGTTGTGAAAACTAAGCTAGAGGCAATAAGTACAGTCTTGTCTTGCAAATAATAATGGATATTTTGATTACAAATATGTTAATTTAATTATGCTTTTGGATTTAATTTCTCTCACCGCCCTTCTCTGTGCTTACTTTGAACCTTTGGGCACCTTCTGAAGTATTCTTTACTAAAACCCACTAATTCCTTCATCTGTAACTTTTCAGGAGGAGTTGTTATTCCGCAGAGGAGGAGGACCTCTTTTTGTGACTTCCTGCCCATCCTCTCCACAAGCATGCAACCAATAAATGAACTGAATGAATATGTTCTCATTCTAGGTACTACAAGACACACAGTGTACTGAAGACAAGGGAAAGGAACCCTTGACCCTCACCAGTGAGAATACAGCTGTCCTCTGGAACCTTGTTTTATTTCTCTATCTGGTCCACTCTTGTCAGGACCACTCATAAACCCCCAGGTATCAGTGACACAGGTAGATGCCCTATGTTGCACCATTGAGTCAGACTTGTACATCAAAAGCATGCTTACAACATCAGTTCTAAAACGTAATATAGAAGGTATATGTGTACTCTGCAAACTGGTACTGTAAAAGAGTTGCCACATATTAATACCATCATTAGTGAGCAACAAAGCTGTAATTAGTGCAGTAATTAAAACTACATAAAATACTTTCAGAAAGATGTCAAAATAACTAGCCTTTTCCCCACTTTTATCAGAAGGCTGTACCTGCAGCACAGTTAGTATGAGCTTCTGAATTGTCATTTGGTATTGTGATGTGTAGTGATTTTTTTGTTCCTTTTATTGATTGTCAGTGATATACATTTTACCTCAGCACTGTGTGTAGCAATCATCAGTTAGGAAGTACTTCTACCACTAGTTTGAGTAATGCTTCCATTAAAGTTTATTTGGCTACAATGCCCAACTTTTACCAAGGGCAATATAGTATTTTTAGCTAGACTGAAAGTTTCCAAAGCTTTTCTAAGGGCAACGTTCTGGCTGAGATTTCCAATACAAGATCCAATACCTCTTTGGAATGTATACTTCATACTGCAAAAACTGGTAAGTCCTTTCTCTGAAGCAGCTCCTGCAGTACATTTAAAATAACTTCCTTAACTCACTAAATGGCTTCCAGGGATGTAATTATTAAACTGTACTCAGTTCTCATCAGGTCTACCACTGACTATAATACCCTGTTCAGTATCTATCTGTCCAAACGCTTGCCACAACTGGGGCAACACAATGCTTTCTCACTAAAAAAAAAAAAAATCAAGGGAATAAATCACAAAAATTATGCATCAAATGGACTAAACATTGAACGGCTAATCATCAATTGCAAATCAGAGAACGTTCATTCATTGAATATTTACTTCACTGAACCTGTGAGACAGGAAAACAACTAGTTGGCCAATACTTCCCCATCTCACACATGGCAGTATTTCAAACCCACCTAGGTGGGGGCTTCACCCCCTACATCCCCAATGGGGGGGGGCTTCGCCATCCACCCCCCCCTAACTATATATGCCAACTCAGAGACCACACTACAGTGGGGAAAAGGGGTCTGAAATATTGCCGTGCTTGAGATGGGTAAGTGTTGGCTAAGTAGTTACTTTCACCATTTCACAGGTTCGACAAAGTGAACATTCAATGAATGAACTTCACTGATTTGCATTTGATGATTAGCCCTTCAATGTTTAGTCTGTTCAGTGACTAAACATAGACCCCTTAAAACCTTGTCCTTCTTCTCAGTATCATACAGGCTACTGAGATGCGACCTCTCCATTCATAGGTTCATAGGAGATTAGTAGGCTAATGGCTTAAGCGCCTTTACAGTCATAACTAACATTTTCCTATTTTACCCAATATATGGACTCTAGGAACAAGTGGATGGGGGAAGGGACATAAGCTCTACCCCAGGTGTGAATTTTTGATTCCATATCCATTAATCCAAATTGCATTTGAAGAGGGCCAGGAAAGGGCTCTGCTTAATGTGAATAGGAAGCCTGTTCCAAAGAAGGGACAATCTCTAAGACACATATCTGTCTCTCCAGCATGTTTTGTTGGAGTCGCTGACTAAGTTTAGATCCCTAGATTGGGTGAGCCTTGTGCTGTTTGACTTGCATATGTGCAGAAGTTCCATCAGGGCTGGATTTATGACTGCCTTGTAGGTCAGGCATAGGTCACCCCTTAATAGTCGGTAGAAGAGAGACTAATGAGATAGGGCTTTTAGTCTATCCACATAGGATATGTTGTTTACATCCTGTTTTTCTTTGTGAGGAATCTCTGAGGTTACTTCAGCTGCTGTACGTGTATAGTCAAGTACATGCCAAATGATGCATTGTACTTGATTATTGGTCTAATGAGGGCCGAGTACAATAGGACTAAAATTTTCTTTGATCTGAATGCCATACCTCCAATTATAAGTTGTGCCACATAGAAGGACTTCCTCATTATTGTGGACACATGGAGGTCAAAGTTCATGCTACTATCTATCTGTGTACTTAGATATCTCACCTCTCAGTCTACTCTTAGGGGTGTGCGATTGATGTTGTAATTTGCAGGGGTATTTGATTTCCCAAAAAGTATGCTAATGCTTTTTTCACATTTAGTTTTAGGCCATGGTTCTGGTGCCAGTAATTTGTCTGATCTAGACTGTCCTGAAGGATATCTACATTGCTGGGGGATTCAATGACTGCCCCAGCTTGGATTGTTGGCAAACTTTGCCATCTAGAGGCTTTTCACATTAGGCTTCACTTCAGAGAAGTATATTCTGAACAGGAGTGGTCCCAGCACTGAGCCACAGCACTAGTAACTCATGCTGGATCTGAATTCACCTACTTTAACTACATGTATCCTGTCCATGAGTCAACTGGCTATCCAGCTGGTAAGGTAGAGATTTATGCTCAGCTTTTTGAGTTTATTTGTAATACCTGAGTGGGGAATTGTGTCAGATGCTTTGACCAGATCGAGGTAGGTGGCACATACTGTTTTACCCTCATCCATGGTCTTAGTGACTTGGTGAAAAAAATCCACCAGATTCAGGAGGCATAATCTGCCCTTGACAAAGTTGAATTGGGTCGGATCCATGTTTGGAAGTTTCCTATGTCATTATTTATCAGGTCCATGATTATTCTTTCCATGATTTTACATGTAAGACTAGTCAGACTTATGGGCATGTAATTTCCTGGGTCAGTAGATGGTCCAGCTTTATGCAGAGGATGAGTGTTCCTGTCTTCCACTCTATCGGGACAAAGACAGTCTGGAAGTTGTGATTAAATAGAGATTCTAATAGCACTGACAAGTCCTTATTTAAACTGTTTAAGAAGCAACCTGGTATATTATCAAGCTGCACTGAAGCTCTGTTTTTAGCTTTAGTTGAGTGCAGTGGCAACCTATTCTTTGGTGATAATTGGCAGTGGAGTGCTGAAGGGTATTTCTTTGGGAACAACTGAAGGTGATGAGGAAGTGAAATTTGAGCTGAATTTTTCAGGCAACAGATTTGCTGTATCTTCCAGTTAGTGTAAATGATGCCATCTCCAACTAATCCTGCACATTGTTAGGTGTTGCCCTTAAGATTGCAGACATAACTGAAAAATGCCTTATGGTTATCCTTAGCTTTGGAGGCTATTTTTACCTCAAAGTTTGCTGTCAGAGACTTGACTAGTTCCCAGATTTACTTGTTTAGACCAATGAGGGACTTTTTGCTGTGTTGTGCAGATTCCTTCTTACTTCTCAACAGGATTTTCTTTCTTTTGTTATACAACCTAGTAATACCAGGGGCCCATCAAGGTCGCCTCTTTTTGTGGTTTAACCTGGATTTATTTCAGTCTGGTAATGCTGTTTCTATACAGTTGTTTATATGGTCATACAAGAGTTTTGTGTATGCCTCTGCATAGGTTTTTGTATTTTCTGGATTTGGGGAAGCTAAGAAACTAGCTATGCTGTCCCTTTATAGGGCATAATTTACCTTAGAGAAGTTCTTAAAGTTTTTGGTGTTAGGTGAGGGGACTAGTTTTTCCTTTATTTCAAGAGAGACCATTTTGTGATCTGATATTTCCAGTGACAACATGGCACAAGGGGGGTGCAGCACTCTCCCATATTTGTGAGTACCAGATCTAGGATATTTGTTCCCTTAGTGGGTGTGCAGACTAGCTGTACCAGGGTATTTGAATTTTCAGAGTCAATAAATCTTTGGGCTTGCATGTTAATTGCCATGTATTCCTCCCAATTAATGGGGTGGTAGCTAAAATCATCCACGAGTATCATACTGGGCTGGATGTTGAGGGATTCTAGTAACTTCAGGTATGATGTTTGGGTTTTTTGGTTCGTAGTGGTGGAACTGTAGCTAACAAGAATATGGTAATGAATTTTTCCCATAATTAGCTTGACATAGAGTAACTCAAGCATGTCATATTGTTTGACCAGCCTTGTGGTGTGCTTTTCCTTTATATACATAGAAGTACCTCTGCCTTTTGCTCTTTCATGTTCAGTGTGTGGGCAGAACATATGAAAGGCATTATAGCTATGCACTGTTGGAGTGTCTTCCATGACTTTAAGCCATGTTTCAGTAATTGCACAGATATCAGCATTCTTCAGGGTGAGAGGATCTTCCAGTGAGTTTAATTTCTGTTTGAGACTCCTAGAATTGAACAGTAATACCTTTAGCTTGCCCTGAGTAGCTTTTGTAATGTTGGAAGGTTTGTCTGTTTCACAATGCCTAAAACAGGCACTATAGGTGTGTTGAAAAGCCTAGAGGTGGAAGGTGACTATCCTTTGCAAAGCAGCATGGCCTGTCAACCATGTCCTCCCAGGATGATAAATATTGGACTGCCTTTGGAATGACACTAGTAGCTAAGCCAATTGTTAAAGTCAATCATTTTCTGCTGATATTATGGCATCACTCTTGGTGATGACAGAATGATGCTCAGTGCTAGGCTAATACCTGCCTGTGACACATATTCTGAAAGCTCAATCATGTCACACCCACATGGACTATGACTGAGTCATACTGGTACTTAGGGGTGAGTGACTTGAGTGCTTGCGAATCCTAGCCCCTGACAGGCAAATAACTGTTGTCTTCCCCTTTTCCAGCCTGGTAAGAGGGACATCAGTGTGTTTCACAATGGAATCTCCTATGACCAGAATATTGGGTTATGGAGTGTTTCACTATATGGGTTTGGTAGCTGAGACACAAAGAAATGTGTCTTTATGTGTTGTAATGGGAAATCCCTTGTTTGTGTGCATGCAGAGTATTTTAGGATTATGCCTGAGTGGTCTTTAAGGTTTGGATAAGTCACGTGTGAGCACCTCCGCATATGTAGGTCTATGTGTATGGTCTTTTGTGGGTGCAGTGAGTGATGTGTGTGAATCGCTGACAACCTGTTTGTTGCATTTTGAGTCCGTATGTGAGAGTCTAGCCTCCAGTTTCAATGTGTAACTATATGTCTCACATACTGTACTTGATTGCTTGGGAATTAAGTCACTGGTTTGGCACTTATGTCTCTAATGAACACAGGCAACCTGTAAATGGTTCATCTCCCAGGCCCCTGCCTGTAAATGGTTCATCTCTCAAGCCCCTAATTACACTTATCAAGGATATCAGAACTTGTCAGAGATTTGGGATGCATTGCTAGGCTTAAAAAGGCCCTTGTAGTTATTAGCCTAGTAAACACCTATGAACCAATGAACCTAAGTGGTTGTCAGTGTACATAAGGCAATTGTTACATTGCCTCGGAATGCCCATGTCCCCCAAGTTGGATGCAGAAGTAGCAGTAAAGTGCTCATCCATGGCTGTAAGTTCTAATGTGTACCTGCAAGGGACAAGTGTGGTGGCTGTTTGTAACTGGATGAGGGAAGGTTGCTTACTTGGTGTAACCTACAACTGACCTGTCCAGTGATGCTGCCCAGACCAAACCAGATGGTCTCTGAGCAGGAATAATCCAGAGTTTTATAATAAGGTAAGGTAGAGCTAAATAGTCCTAAATGCTGCTCACTGCACAAACTAGCTGCACTGTGAGTAACACAAGACTGAGGTAAAGCTCTGAGATGGTGATTGCATGTTTACGATTCACCCGTAACTGCTGCTTGTATTTAGAGCAACTTCTAGCAAACATGAGGCTTATATATGATCAGAAAAAAGCATGTTTTATACTAACTATGCCCTAAGGCCAATCCGGTAAGCACACAGTGAGATTTCCTCCAGCAATTCCCAGTGAGGATAGTTGAGATCAGCTCTCTCTTGCCACAAGAGTGCAGATTTTGACTCTCTTAATGTAAAATGACTAGTTTGGAGCCCAAGTCTTACAGAACCTCAAACAGATAACGAATACTGACTAAGAAACACTAGCTATGACATATTTTGGTGCAGAAGAGCAGTCTTTACAGCAGCTTGAAAATACAACCTTAAACTTTAAAGAAGTGCAAAAAAACCCATAAATAACACAGTAAACTTTCGGTATACATTCATTTGACCGGCTGGTGGATGGCCGACCGGAAAATGTGCAAAAGCAGTGCAGCAGATTCTCACAACTGCAAACCGGAGCTATACGAATCACACTATATCCCCCCCCCCCCTTTTGACCCATGGTAGTGCTTGTTTAGGTGGTAGAGTGGTCAGAAATATTGTATTTGGTGTTTTGTATGACATTCTGACCATTGGCCACTTTGAAAATCGATATTCCTGTTTGGAAAATATAACGTTCGGAGATCGTTTATTCGAGTAAATGAATGTATACCTGACCTTTCACAGTATAATGAAAATAAGCATTTTTTCCAGATGTTTCTGTCTGTGCAGGGTAATGGCATAGTGAACAGCTCCATGCAAATGTGCCAAACTTATACCAGCTCTGGAAATACAGAAAACTGACTACTAAGCCCTCTGGCCAGTAAAACAACTGCACTTAGAGTACTTTTGTGTGCTTCTGAACCCATATCAACCAGGTAGACACCTACTGCCACAAGATGAATGATCGCAGTCATCGTAATATAAAAACACAGTAAACGCGTGTCTGGGGTGAGATGACCATAAGAAGGGCAATAAATAATTCAGGATAACAGCAGTGTACTTTAAATAGCTTATAAAAGTGTGATTATTCAATAAAAGTACTTCACTTGTTAGAAATTAGCCAAGAACCACTAATTTTGCAGAATTTATAAAGGCACTAAATACAAGATAAGCTGATTAATAAGCCCTTCAGCCAATAAAACAACTACATGCTGGAATCTCTAGTGTGTTTCCAAAACCTGTACAGACCAGACCATCACACACTGCCACTAGAGGGAACATTCTCTGTCCTGTTGTAAAAACACAGACAAGAGCTTGCTAGATGTAAAACTACACTTACTTTATCTAACAGTTATCTAGATAATGAATCCAGAGCAAGCAAATCAGTAGAATAGACAATGAGAAGGAAAATGCACTTTTTTAAATAAGCACATGGAAAGGCAATTAAATAATTTGATTTATTAACAGCAGTGTAGAAAGGGAGATTATAAAGCTCAATTTACAGTAAGGTTGGGCAACTTAAAATCACCGAGTTTAAAAAGCAGATCAAGGAATGTGAGGGCAGGTAGGAAAAATAACCAGCAGGGAGTCACCAACAGTGCTTGTAGTTTTTGCAGGCCATGAAGTCTTATCAGAAAAGCCACAGATATTCTCTGAGTATTTAAGTATCACTCAAGAAACAAATTAATCAATTAAAAAAAAAACATATGAAATATGCAGCCTGGGTAATTTAAGTGTCTATCTGCCACATAGAACACCAGGCCAAGAAAATGTCTTAAAACAGAAAACAAAATGGGGCAGGTAAAATAGAAAGTAGCTCTATCAGTTTAAGTAACTCTCAGACAGAAAATAGATTTACCTTCCTCACTCAGCAGGGAGTCACCAGCAGGGTTTATAGTTTTTTCAGGCCTTGACTCTTTATCAGAAAAGATATGCATCTAGAGCCTTAAAAGAACCTATGGTATCAGACCCATTACAGATTCACAAGTCCAGTAGTGCAGACATCCACTCAAAAGATCTCAGTCTCTTTTGTAATATATCATAACTTGTTGATGGGATGGGTATGTATCACACAGAATAATTCTTCTTTGGAAAAATCATCCAGTCACATAAAACAAAGCACTTCTCGTACTATATTCAAATGTTATTTTGATGAATGGATGGGAAACCACAAATTCACCCCCTGGTTTACCTCCATGTCTCTCACAGATAGGGCCAACAAGTAAAGTCCCTTCATATTCCTGTATTGCCCACCTCTAGGTTATTCAAATGGAAAGTGCATGGACTAAAAGCTGTCATGGAAATGTAAGTCTAGGTTTCTTAAGATCCTAACAGATCAATAGCATAGTAAGTACCGAAGAGCCCATGAGCCTACATAAGACAGCTCACGCATTTAGTGCTACATGCATGATTAACACCACAGTGTGACCAGCGTTGTCAACATTATTGAGTTAAATATGTAGTTGTTGAAAGTATTTGTACAGTGGCTATAAAATACATTTACAAAACATAATAAATTGGCTCTGATCTCTAAATCAAGATAAGAACATGGGACTACATCTTTTAACAGTATATCATCCTTGGCTCAGTCCAATAAGATGAGATCAGGGGTCTGTTCTATGAGTTACAGATGATGGATCCACTCCTTTCAAATATGAAAGAGTTGTGTATTTACATAACACTAAATCTCTAGAAATGGGTCCATCCTTTGTAATGACTCTGCCCACCTTCCTCTACTTTAGTTGGGACTCCCTGCCTTTTCATCAGGCTCTGCAGAATAGGGTTTTGGCAGTACACAGTCATTTTTGCTGCTAATATGTATTTTGGCTTTCTGTTTTCATCAGTACAGTGTAAACTATTGATTGCTGCAGACAAGCTTGCTTCTTTTTTGTTTCAGCTCCACTTCAGTAATGCTATTTTGCTAACAATGTGGTATGTGTATGTGTGTGTGTGTGTGTGTGTGTGTGTGTGTGTGTGTGTGTGTGTGTGTGTGTGTGTGTGTACACGTGTCTGTGTGTATTTCAAGAGTATGTGTTAGTGCTCTGTTGCTATAGACCCTAATACGAAATGTTACAGATCCAGTCAAGACTCCCTCCTCTACTCTGGGATCTCAGAATAATACAAAAAAGTAATCTGTTGTTAGCAATGTGTGTCCATTATTTACTTTTAATTCAACAGTAAAATGATTCCACAGGCATTTTGAAGCATTGCTTAGTTCATTGTTTTAGTCTGAGCTCCATTGCCAACACATGTTGCTAACAGTGTGCACAGGTGCATATGTGTTTGTTTTAGCATATGTTGGTTTGGTTAATTTTGTATTAATATAAAGTATAGTGCAAATATTACAGTTACAGTCAGAGCCCTCTCCCATATTACAGATCCAGTCAGCATAATATAGAAAAGCATTTATTTCCACAGAATAATGCTATGTGAACAATGTTGTTATAATATTTTTAAACTGCAAAAAGAATATTATAGCTCCAGTCAGAAAACTGCGAAAGGTTGCTTACTAGTATTGTTAAAAAAATATTATGCTTCATTTCTTTTGTTATGAAGCACAATGCAAAATGCCACTGCTATAGAAGGGACAGTCTCATGTCACAGATCCTCTCAGAAAAGTACAGTTTGATTATTTTGGATAGTTTTAATACCTTATGATTTACCTTATTCTGGGGGTGGGGAATAAGAGTATGGTGTTTAAGGCCTGGGAGGGGCAGGGAATGTAGAAAATATATATGTTGTTCAAGACACCAAACTGACTTGCCACAGCTCTGTTTTGCTCAAAAGTGAGGATAGATGGGATTGGGAGACTGACCAGTAGATTTATACAGTGGTAGCAGTACTGCTGTTATTGTAACAGGCTGTCATGGCAAAACTGCAAATGAGTCACAGGACAAGACTCACTGTCATCCTCTGTCACTATCCTCATACATTGTCATGAACTTTAGGTAGTGACTAAAGAGATGATATCCCACATAAAAGTGACAAAAATGAAGTTCTTTCACAGGGTAGCTGGGAGAAAGCTTTGTGCAGGTTGAATAACTCAGTACTGAAAGAGGACCACTGTGACAAGCCATCACTCTTTCATGATAAAAGAAGTCAGTTGAGGTATTTTTGGTTCCTTGTGAGGATGCCACCTGTGTGGATCCCATTGCATTTTTACAGGCATGTTGAAATGGTAGCAGTGTGGAAAACTTAGGACATACTGGAAGAATTATATCTCACTCTCAATACTCTCAGTAGACAGGGTTTGATTTTTTCACCCTCCACTTGCCTATGTGAATCTTAAGAAGCCATTTAATCAGATGGGACAACAGGAAAACTGAGCTGGGCTCCATAGTAGCTTCCTGGACCACATGCCTATTAACTATCTATGAAGTTATGAACTTAAATTACCTGGAGATGCCACAGGGATGACGTGCAAACTGTTGTTTGAGATAAAGAAGCCTATTTCATCCAGCACAGCTTCCTACCACAACGACCCTCACCAAGACAATTTAATAAACAAAACTATGATGTCAATGATGACATATTTTAGTTCACCATATATCTGGGAAACATTTGCGAATTTCAGGCAGGATTGCTTATTTTGTCTTTGTTTATTTGCAAACTACAGGCAAAGATGGTTTGCTTAATTTTGAATATAAATATTGAAAGATTATTCAATTAATGTTTTAAGCCTTACATATTATTACAGTAAAGAGGTATGGAATGAATATATGTTTTAATTATATAACTTTATTCCTGAAGAAAGCCATGGTGATGTTATCATTTTGAGTTATTCTGGATTCATAGCTCTATAAATATATCTGTGTATATAACGTTGATCCAGTTCTGTAGGTACACCAGGTCCATGATACAAATTTCTTAATGTGGTATATTTTGTCTGTGATTGAAATTTCTTAATGTATATTTTGTCTGTGATTGAAATTTCTTAATGTATTCTGCATAACGTGGAAGTTAGATTACTTCCTATAAAATACTCTGCAGTCAATTATGTTTGGATTTTTTGTCATCTGTAAGACACAATTACCACTGAGATATTCAGTCCATTACTAAGCCAGACAAAGTTCTCAAGGTACAAAGTTTTTATAATTTCTATTATGGGTTGAGTACATTCCTTTAGTTAATATTTCTTACAGAGGAAAAGGTTTTAAGTCCTTGAACCATGTTTATACACATCATACATTGACCTAAACAAGTTTCTCTGTAGGCCGTACTTCAGTGTTTCTGAACATGCATTTTTTTGTGGGTATGGCAGAAACATTTTATTTCACCAAAGATGCAAATGAGTCTCATACAAATATTACTGAGTACCATAATATTGGCCACTTTATGGTTTTGTGCAAAGTAATAAGTTCAGTGATGGCTAAGTTACCATTTCCCAATTTCCTTCAGTAACATATTAATATACTTTCATTAATATAATTTATATTTAAATTATAGTTAACATTGTTTATATAATTTATTAATATTTTTAACATATTAATATAGTTGATGCTTGCAGGCTGCATTTAAAAATGTGTGTGTGCGTGTGTGTGTGTGTGTGTGTGTGTGTGTGTGTGTGTGTGTGTGTGTGTGTGTGTGTGTGTGTGTGTGTGTGTATATACTAGAGGTCTACTTTACATTAATTGCAAAATTCTTACTCTGTGTTTTCACTACTTAGACAAAGATACCACTTGGGATTCTACTGAAATATTAAGATTTTCTCTTCCAGCAACCTTTGCTGAAAATGACGATATTAGAGTTGTAGGTTTATTTACAATAACAGTAAGTCTTTAAGAAGAGGTCATTGAAACACTAATGCTCCTTTCCACCACCCAAGCTGTTCCTACAGAGGGGAACATATTCTACACTTTATACATATATATTTAGGGTCTGCCATGAGAACTTGAAGAATAACCCCTGACAGCAAATTGAACAAGCCATACTTGTCAAAAAAAAACCTTCTGGAATAGTGGGTAACACTAATTGCAAAGTATTTAACCTCCATACTCCTCACTTATGTGAACTTTCTCCATGGATACACAACTATAGAGAAAAGAAAAATATTATGCAAGGCTGATCTTGCAGTTGAATCAATAAATACAAAGACACTTAGGACTAGTAAATTCAAGGAGACTGGATCTAGAAAACATTCCTGCTGGATCTGGGAGATTACATTCCTGCAGTTACCATTCACAGATCTCCCACATATTTATTTCAAGAATCAAAGAACTTATTTGCCTCATGATTGGTTAAAACACTTCCATTATCACACTTGTTACACATTCTTCCTTTATTGTGATTGGAAATGTAGACTGAAAAAATCCTGTTGTAATATGGCTTTTGGTGAATGATAAGTATCTTTCCAGACTTATTATTACTTGCTAGAAGTATGAAGCTAAAATAGTTGATGTTATGTTGTCCTATCTCACCTTCATTTTTACTTGGATGGGTTTGGAGCCAATTCCCGGCTCTGACTCAGCCGAATACACAGCTGGAAGTCTCAAACTTGGCTCGTAGCAAGGTAAGTATCCCATGATGCAGTAGTGCATCTCTCCAGATCTCATTTGCTACTTTAAAAGATTGAATATTCTCTTCTTGGCCATGGCTAAGTTTTTTTGTCTTTTGCATTCTATTAGTTTATACATTAGTTTACTGTGTGCTGTGAAACTTTAGCTTTAGTGTCTAGCTTAGTTTTATCTCCTTTTTCCACTTGTGTGCTTTTGCTTGGCCATTGTTTTTTCACAGGCCTGTACTTGTATCCTGTAGTTCCTCCTCTGAGCCATGATGAATCTTCAGAGCTGGAGTGCCAAGTACCACTTGCTGTAGACCCATCAGTTCCAGGGCACCCTTCGGAGATTACGGAACTGATATCAGCTCTGACACTCTGTGTGCCATCTGGGTAGTCTGGGATCCAAGGATCTCCGGTTGGCCCTGGGGGGATGTTCAGACCCAAACTCTTTCGGTTCTGAGCCTACCCCTCGGTGCGTCGGCTCGGGTGAGCTCGGCTCCTACATCAGCCTCGAGCCTGTCTCTCTGGGGCCAGGGGTGTCCTCTGTATCCTCAGAGACAGTGATAGCCTCAGAACCAGTGGATTCTGCTTTCAAGCTGATGAGGAGTGTGCTGTCCCCCTCTACAGCTCTACACAAGGATACTGGCATTCGTCCCCCCAAGGTACTGGCTACTGTCTCTGCACCACCCCATCCACAGGACAGCAGATCTTCAGAGACTCAGGAACCCCCATTGGGCAAACTCCTCTCTTTCGAGGCCTCCCCAGAGTACCCTTCTGAGGAGCCCCCTCAAAAGAGGACATGCAAAAGGAAGCATATAGACTCCCCTGATGAGTCTGTCACCTCAGACACTGACCTCGAGGAGTCTGAAGGGTCCCCACGGTCATCATCTGAAGACATCTCATTTGCAGATATCCTTGAGATCCTAAAGCAGAGAGGTGGCTGGAAAACCATCAACCCTTCTGATGAGGAGTCGGTGTACCTGAAGGGCTTTGCATCTCAAACTTCAGACTCCTGGGTGTTTCCACCTTTTGATGAGCTAATGGACTTAGTCAAAAGGCATGGGAGTTGCCTGACACTATGGAAACAGTCCCTCGGAGGCCAAACAAGTTTTTGTCAATCCCCACTGGAAAAGATTTTCTTACAAAAGGTGTGCCTGTAGGTGCTATGGTGGTGGCAGCAGCCACCAAGAAGAAACTTTCTGAGATATCCTCATCTGTTCATCCTCCGAATTTTGGTTCTCGAACGATGGACAGATACGGGAAGCGTGTCTTTTCATTAGTGACTTTTACACTCTGATCACTGAACTACCTCACACACTTTACAAGGCTACAGAGAGATCTCCTGAAAAAGCTAGGAGATACTCTACAAGGTTTATTGGCTGTGGGAGTGACTAAGAAAGTCTCCTCCCAGCTGTCCACCTTAAATTCTATCTTCAACTCCTCCATGAGACTGATATCTTATGCAGCGGATGGAGCGAGTAGGGCAGTGGGTTCAGGAGTTTCCTTGAGGAGACACTCCTGGATGTGCTTTTGTAATTTTGTGGAACCTTTTAAGTCTACCTTTACTAATGCCCTTTTTGATGGTTCCTCACTTTTTGGACCCAAAGTTAAAGACACACTCACCAGATGTGAGCAGGAAGGGAAAACTCAATCTGCCATTGGAGTACGTTTTTCAGTACCTTCAAGACCTTACCCTAAAGGTCAGAAGAGTGGAAAATGTGGTTCAAAAGATTCCAGGGAGCTTTCCAAGACGCACAAGGTGAATTCTTCCCCAGGGGCAGGGGGGGAGGCAACAATGGTGAACATCATCCTAGAGGCATGGGGGGGTCTGCAAAACAAGGGTGACCATGATTCCTTTCACAGACATTCCTATCAGCGCTCCAGAAAAGAGGCCCACCTGCTCTACTCTGGAGGCAGTTGGGGGATGTTTATCTTTGTACCCAGAAACCTAGCAAAGTATCACAAAAGACAAGTGGGTACAAAGCATAATATCCAGAGGATATTCCATTCCCTTTTGCCATCCTGTCCCATAGATCAGAACAATTCTAGATGTTCCACCCAATCTGAGGGAGCAAGCAACTATAGAAATCCAAAAGTTGCTGGACAAAAGAGTCATCCAAAAAGTTCCTGCAGACCAAATAGGATTCGAAACTTACTCCAGATTCTTTTTGGTGCCAAAAAGAACAGAGAACAGGAGACCCATATTGGTTATCAGCAAATTGAATGAATCTGTCAAAAAGTCAATGTTCCGAATGGTGACACTGCAGTCAATACTTCCCTTCTTAGGGAAAGATGATTGGATATGCTCAATAGACCTCCAAGATCCATACTGCCACATGAAAATGGACAGAGCATCAAGGAGTCACTTACGCTGCCAGCTGGGAGTCAGTCATTATCAGTTCCGAGCTCTGCCTTTTGGTCTCACTACAGCTCCCAGAGTGTTCACCAAATGCATGGAGGTAGTAACGGCTCACTTGAGACATTTTGGATTCCAAGTGTTTCCTTATCTGGACGACTGGATCCTAACTGCCACCACCAAGCATCTACTCCAACAGGCCAGGGACGTGACATTGGAAATTTGTATGCAGCTAGGCATAACAGTCAATTTACAAAAATCTGCCTTGTTGCTCTGTCAGCAAATTACCTTCATAGACACAAACCTAGACACTGTTTCTATAATGGCATGTCTTCCAGCTGACAGAATTTCAGCCCTCAGACAGCAAATACTTCACCTTCTTTCAAAGGACAAGGTAAAGGCAAAAATAGTTCTGAAACTTCTAGGAACAATGGCTTCAACCATAACTCTAGTTCCTCTTGCCAGGATGCATATGAGGATCCTTCAATAGCTCCTATTTTCCCAATGGCCACTTCAAGAACTTTCTATGTCCCATCTGATCAGAATAACTGAGTCATGCAAGAAGGATCTACGGTGGTGGACTCAGTCCAACCATGTGACTATCGGAAGACCCTTTATACCACAACAACCTGTTCCTACAGTGACCACAGATGCTTCCCAGATAGGGGGGGGGGGCATTATCTGGGAAGGACAATCCAAGGTATATGGCAAGACCATGAGGCCCACTTGCATATCAGTGTTCTATAGATGAGAGCAGTGCTTCTGGCATGGCATTGCAAGCACTCCACGACTCTCTTCCACTAGGGATGATTGCAATACAATCAGGCAATATGTTGGTGGTATGGTACATAAACAAACAAGGAGGAACCAGATCATACCAACTTTATCGAGAGGCTCTGAGAGTTTGGCAATGGGCAATTCTTCCCAATGCTTTCTAGTAGCAACGCACATCCCGGGGAAATCCAACATGATAACGGACAAGCTCAGCAGAGCAATATTAATGCCTCATGAGTGGTCTTTGAACCAGAACATAACAGAAAAGATTTTCCAGAAATGGGGCCAGCCTTGCTGTGATCTTTTTGCCACTTTCATGAATGCCAAGTGCAGCAGCTACTTTGCCCTAATTCCCCCTCCGTGGGAGACACAGAGAGATGCACTTGTTCATGATTGGCCCTCAGGACTTCTTTATGCCTTTCTCCCATTCCCCTCATACCCAAAGTCATCCAGAAAGCAAATTCCTTGGGAAACAGGCTGATTCATATTGCCCCATATTGGCCTTGGCAGATTTGGTTCCCCTTCCTCTGGCCACATCTACAGGAGAAGCCGTGGGTTCTGGACCCAGTTCCAGACCTTCTGACACATGTGTCAGGAACACTTCATCCTTCTCTCCACACCCTCAACTTGACAGCATGGCTGCTCCACTTCCCAATTTAGTCAAGCTTCAAAACTTCACTCCAGCAGTCAAACGCAAATTGATGTCCTCTCATAAAGATTCAACTAGAAAACTATATACTAGCAAGTGGAAAAGATTCTCTCACTGGGCTCAAACTAAAAACATTGACCCTTTTTCTGCATCAGTTCAGTCCATTTTGGAATTCCTTGCAGAACTCTTCCAGCAAGACTCAGCTGCAGCAACTATTAGAGTTCAGCTGGCTGCAATTTCGAATTTCCAGGGTCTATATTACATTATCGAAAACCTGTATCATCGAACACTAGAAGACCGAGATGTATAGCGTGAACTACGGTAACGGCGGACGTACAAAACCACAAAATGCAAAATGTCCAAGTGTCATGGTTGGCCCATCTGTGGTATAAGGTAAGTGTGCGATAGTGACGGACCTTGGGGTTAGGGTGCGGGTTAAGGTAAGTGCATAGACAGGTAATGTATGCAAGGTTTAGTGTAGGGTTAGAAGTAGGGTTTTGTTAACTGTATGTGTGTGGATTATTTGTTTTGTTCAGGTATATGTCTGTAGGGTAAGTGTGCGATAGTTACTGCCTTAGGGTTAGGGTGTGGGTTAAGGTAAGTGCATAGATAGTAATGTATGTAAGGTTTAGTGTTAGATTAGAAGTAGGGTTTGGTTTACGTATGTATTTTATTTATTATGTTAGTGTATGTAGTATGTAGTAGGTGATGTTGGCCGACTGTGATGGTTTGAGATTTGAAAATTCATGGTATAGGGGGTTCAGCGTATTTGCAGTTCGGGCTATGTGTGTCGGTGTGGTGGTGTTCGATGATACGGGTTTTTGATAATGTAATATAGACCTGAATTTCCACATTGGTGACCATACTCGTAACCTAATGTCAAACAGGTTGTGTAAAGCATTTTTAAAAGGCACTTCCTTACTGAGACCTCCTTTTAAAGAACCACTTTCTCCTTGGGATTTAAATTTTGTACCATCTCAACTAACATTGCCACCGTTTGAGCCCTCTTCATCTTGTGACTTCAAATTTATTTTCTGGAAGACCATCTTTCTCGTAGCTGTAACATCTGCCAGAAGAGTTTCAGAGTTGCAAGCACTGTCAATCAGACCTCCATATCTGATCTTTCATAGGGATAGGGTATTGCTACGAACTAATCCGTCTTTTATAGCCAAGGTTTGCTCTCAATCCAATATCAATCAATCTTTTAAGCTCCCGGTGTTTTTCTCCAATCATAGCAACAAGGCAGAGTATAAACTCCACCAAATGGACATGCATAGACAGCTCAGATTCTATTTGCATAGAACTAAAGATTTCATGAAATGTGATCAATTATTCATCTCCTTCTTTGAGGCAAAAAAGGGTATGCCAGTATCTAAAGTCACCCTTTCAAACTGGCTTTCAAATTGTATCACCTTTATCTACACTTCCAATAATAGAAAGTTACCATTCAGAATTAGAGGTCACTCAACCAGAGCATTAGCTACATCCTCTGCTTTTCAAGCCAGAATGTCTATGGACAGTATTTGTGCTGCAGCTATGTGGGCTAATCCTCATATGTTTATCACTCAATACAAAGTGGATTTGGCCTCCAGGAACAGGGCCTCCTTTGGTTCCACTGTGCTCAAAGGTGTACTCCTGTGGGATCTATATCATATATTAGAAATTCCAAAATATTGAACACCATAAGTTCGAACTTGGAATTTCGAATTATGATAACAGCAAATGCTCAGAAAAGCGAATTTTTTCCCAGGGAAAAAAATTGCTGTTCTGAGAAACATACACACAACACAAGCACACCAAAATAAATAACCAAAATAAATAAACCACACACATATAGTTAACAAAACCCAACCCTACACTAAACCATACATACATTACTAACTATCCACTTACCTTAACCTGCACCCTAACCCTAAGGTCCATAACTATCACACACATACCCTACGAAACTATACACAAACTAATTAATACACACACATACAGTTAACAAAACCCAACCCTACACTACACCATACATACATTACTATCAACTTACCTTAACCCGCACCCTAACCCTAAGGTCCATAACACTCACACCACAGTGGAGGAAATAGCGAAGCCACGGAACGGCCCACCAAAATCTTACCCTAGGTAAGATTTTGATGTTCCGGGGCTATTTTCATCCTTCGATGTAGTAGGTTCAATATTATACCTTTCGAAGTTTTACATATTCAAAGTTATAATATAGACCCCTCCTGTGAGCCACCTAGGAAAAAGGTACTAGGGACGCTGTCCCATCCAAGTAAGAATGAAGGCGAGATAGGACAACATAACATAAAGAAGTTATGTACTCACCATAATGTCCCATGTTTGTTGTCCATCTCGCCATTCATTCTTACGACCCCCTCCCCTTCCCCCGTCCAAAGACTCCTAGATGACCTGGTGGTGATCTTTCCTCTTATACATGAGCTCCTTTGACTCTGTTTGTTTTCTCCTTGACATGGGGTCATACCTATATATTACTCATTAGTACTGTTAGCAGCAAACAAGATCTGGAGAGTTGCACCATTGCATCCTGGGATACCTACCTTGCCACCAGGCAACTTTGAGACTTCCAGCTGTGTATTCAGCCGAGTCCAAGTAAGAATGAATGGCGAGATGGACAACAAACATGGAACGTTAAGGTGAGTACATAACTTCTTTGAAGTACTGTTTATTGCTATTAAGCAGTTAAGCTGTTGCTGAAAGGAAAGGAAAGATTTGTTTTATTTAAATATTGTCCTTTTAATGTAGAGTTTACTGTCAAAATGTTATGCAAGTGGATTCTACCTTAAATTTTACACTACACTTTTATTAATTTAATGTACAAGTTATATTGTTCAGTTGTTACATTATCTTAGGACATCTTATTATTTATTTTTATTTAATCTTAGCCCCTTTTCAAAGGCATTGTACCTCTTTACTAGAGGGTTTATATTTTTTTGAACTTTTCTCTTTTCCTACCTCAGGAGGTGTAGACACTTTCTTTACTTTACTCGTGGCATTTGTCTTCTGTATAAAAGATATTTTACGTTGTAGGATTCCAGAAGGTCTTACATTATATTACTCCAAGTTCTAAAGTAACTAAAATTATATACTATGTTTGGAAAGGCCAATTGCAACTTTCTCTAAATGTATATTTGATAAACTCTCAACTTTCTGGAATGATGTAACAAACAGAGTTCATTTGTGATATGCATTTGAACTGTAAAAATTATTTTTTCTGATGCATAAAAGAATTGTATGACGATTTTGCTTACATTATGTACTTATCATTATAAAAAGTGATGTTCAGGTAGTGTTCAGATGGAGTATGTTTTCTTTCTCCCTATATAGCTAGAGGGGTTTACTTTGTTTCATTGAATCTCATGTCACTGAATTTCATTTCACCCTGACCACATCGCTGAAAACACAAATAACTGAAAACTCATTTCACTGAATCTCATTTCACTGAACTGCAGTTAGTATATATGGCACGGGTCTCCTATATTGGACCGACAGTACACAACACCGACATCCACAACACCGACACCACAAGAACGAAATCGCAAAAACATGAAAGTTCATATGCTCGACAAACCACAATCCGACAGTTAAGAAAACAAAACATTCGCTGTTCCACACAACACACACACAACACAAGCCCGCCAACAACCTAAGAACCTACACTACACCTTACACACAACTATCTATGCACTAACCTTAACCCAAACCCTAACCCTAAGGTCCATCACTATCGCACACTTACCTTACCCGCACCCTAACACTAACTCACTTAATCCGCCCCTAATCCTCAAGTCCCTCACTATCGCAAACTTACCTTACCCACACCCTAACCCTAACTCACTTAATCCACCCCTAACCCTCAAGTCCCTCAATATCACACACTTACCTTACCTTACCCGCACCCTAACCTTAAGTCCCTCACTATCGCACATTTACCTTACATGCACCCTAACCCTAACTCCCTCACTATCGCACACACACCTTACATGCACCCTAACCCTAAATCCCTCACTATCGCACACTTACCGAGTCACGCTCACACGTTTCCCATGTCAGTGTTTTCGCTGTCGGGATTCCGAGTTGTCGGTTATCTGCTCCGTCGGTCTTCTGGCGTCGGTGATGTCATTGTCGATCTTTTGAGCTTTCGGTCTAATGTAGGGAACCCATATGGCACTGTGTAGACTACTGTAAGGCAAGTAAAAGGAATAAGCCCTTTCCCCCACTGTAGTACGATCCTGGACGTAGTATATGAAATTCAGTGAAATGAGATAAAACAAAACAAAGTACACCCAACTAGAGATGCAAATATATAAAATTTTGAATTCTGATCTGATATAACTCAGTTAAAGGTGAAGGTGTTCATCTATTTAATATCATATTTTTTCTGTAAATAAGTATCAATTTCTAAACAAGTTATAAGTGATTGATTACTGTGAAGTATAAATTGAACTGGACTACAGTCCGTGGCTCCTTCTTCCTGATTTTAGTCTCAGACAGCAACTTCATTCCTCACGAATTACTGGTTTTCAGAATATGTGTGTGTGTGTGTGTGTGTGTGTGTGTGTGTGTGTGTGTGTGTGTGTGTGTGTGTGTGTGTGTGTGTGTGTGTGTGTATGTATAAGCTGTTTTTCTTTTTATTATTGCTATTTTACTTTTCATAAGCACATTGTTATATATTTGTGATTACTTTTTTGTGTTGATTTTAGGGGTGATTAATGGCAAACTGACTGAGTTTGTTCAATGTTTTATGTTTCTATCAAACTCACCAGTGATTATTCATTATAAACTCATATATTTACCCTTAATCACCACTAAAATCATCCCTCTGGAAATTAAATATGTTAACTCTAGAATTGCACAAACTCAAAAAAGGTCAAAAAACCTTTAATTATGTAATGGTCAATATAATAAACTTCAACTGTTACATAATGTGACAAACTGCACCACTAACTGGAAATACCACTATATCTATATCTATAAAATATATATATATATATTTATATATATATAGATATATATATATATATATATATATATATATATATATATATATATATATATATATATAGACAGCTACATCTATAATATACAATACTAGGACTGGATCGCTAACCTGCTTATATTGTGTTTGAGGCATGGATGCCAAGAAATTCCCATCGAGAGTATTAATGTATTATATATAAAACTGCACAATCATTCATACACTTCACATACATATTATCATGCACACTAGATTTTACATCCTTTGAGAAAGCTATCTGCTTATCTGGTAGGTGAAAAACAGAAAGAGTTCCCCCCTTCAGTACTTGGAGTAGCATTGGGTAAGCCATTTTGGCATCCTGTGTGTGTGTATGAAGCAAACCAAAGAAACAGCACCACTATAAATCCACAGTAAAAGCATCTAATGTCAAGGCATATTTTTTCAGTGGTAAAGATATGTGAAAGAAGTGTATTAAAGTTTTAATTTCTTTGTTAGAACTGTTTGCACTCTATTTCTATCTACATATTTAATCAGTAGTTTTCATTTACAGTTTGTAAATGACAAGACAGGCAAACTTTTTTTTATTTTATCTGCACAAATATATTCTCAGTAGATTGCAGTGACTACGTATACATTAGTTAGTTAATGCTTGACAGAGCTATTTACCTACAACCACCACCCTTATCTGTGGAAAATATTATAAAGAAAAACTGATGAGAATGTGGAACAATGTGATATATAAAAAGCGAACAGAATGTGGACAATGTGGGATATAAAAGTGAACAGAATGTGGAACAATGTGAGATATAAAAAGTGAACAGAATGTGGAACAATGTGAGATATAAAAAGTGAACAGAATGTGGACAATGTGGGATATAAAACAATGTGAGATATAAAAAGTGAACAGAATGTGGAACAATGTGAGATATAAAAAGTGAACAGAATGTGGACAATGTGGGATATAAAAGTGAACAGAATGTGGAACAATGTGAGATATAAAAATGAACAGAATGTGGAACAATGTGATATATAAAAAGTGAACAGAATGTGGACAATGTGGGATATAAAAGTGAACAGAATGTGGAACAATGTGAGATATAAAAAGTGAACATAATGTGGAACAATGTGAGATATAAAAAGTGAACAGAATGTGGACAATGTGGGATATAAAAGTGAACAGAATGTGGAACAATGTGAGATATAAAAAGTGAACAGAATGTGGAACAATGTGAGATATAAAAAGTGAACAGAATGTGGAAAATGTAAGATATAAAAAGTGAACAGAATGTGGAAAATGTAAGATATAAAAAGTGAATAGAATGTGGAATGATGTGGGATAAACACAGGTGCCTTGCTCTTGCTAATGTCAGTACCTATCAGTCCAATGCCTGCAATGGTACCTCTCACAGAACACACCAATGCTTTTTCAATTTCTGGCTAAGTGAAGGTAAGAATAATTAGTGTAAACCAAAATATTACTATTTATTGTTACAGTGATCAGTCCTTGGAGATCTACAGCAACAGTAACTTTGCTTATACACAACTGCACGTTCCCTTTACCTCAGCTCGTAAGTTTCCCTGTGTAGATCTTGCACCAGTGTTTCCTTTCTAATTCTATGTGAGCCCTCAGTAGAATTTCCAAAGAGAGCTTAAGCAGTGGTTAAAAATGGTCCCTAGACCAAGTCACTCAACCAATAAATAAATAAATACAGCTAGGGTTGTGACCCAGTTGTTGCTATATAATCTCAGTATTCTTATTCTTCTGTCATAATTATAAGCAAGTAAGTCCAATGATTATCATAATAAAAAACAGACTGGTCTTTTAATTGGGTCTTTAATACACTACATTATGCACAATATGTTAATATATGCAGCTGTCCCTGTGGCACAGAGAAATAATGCCCTGACTGTGTCCAAGACAACCTGTATTTGACTATCATCATAGACTCTTGTGGGGAAGGGGAAATTAGAGTGAGTGGTCAACATCAACTCACTCATCCTGAGGAGTGTGAAGCTGCCTAGCCTTGATGCAATAGCAGCAGTAAGAACCAGAGGAGTGCTATGGACAATATATCACTTTGCCAGGAGGTTGTGCATGAGTTGAAGCTCAAATGTACCTCCTGAAGAGAGCCGTTACAGATCTCATAAGACTGCTACAGGGTAATGGGTGGTGGGTTAGAGGACACTTTCCAGAGGCAGTACGATGCTGCACCAGTACAATCAGTCTCTTCACTTACCCTGGACATGAGATGGTTGAGCTTGGGAGAGGCCAGGGCATATCTATTATGTCCAGTGAACAAGGTGAGGAGTTGGTGGCATCTGATTGTCTGCTGCGCGAAGGCAGAAAAGGTGGAAATTATGCCAGTATATGAAATTATTGTGCATTTTATTGATTCTAATGTTTTAGCTATGTGTAGCCTAGAAATGTAACTAACTTTTCACTGATACTGTGCCAAAAGTCTGTAATGTCAGTGGAAGAGAGAGAGATAGAGAGAGAGAAATAAAAGACATGCAAATATTTTGTGTAATACAATTTTACAGTTGACATTAAAATATAACAGGAGAGAAAAAATAAAGGAAAAAAAGGTAAAAGGGTTGGGAGGGTGGCCTAATGGTTAATGTGTTTGCCTTACAAACACAAGGTACAGGGTTTGAGTCTCACAAGGGATAATTAGCTAGGCTTAAAATGGCTTGCAAGGGCAGTTAGCCTAGTACTAATCTATGAACCTATAAAAGGTGAGATACTATAAAATATAGATCTAAGCAGGAGGGTTATTCTACAGCTTCTCAAATTTAGAGAATGTCAATAGATTTTATTGTGTCGGGATTTGTTGAAAGCACACATTGTCGAATGTAGACAAAATGATAGGAGAAACATGACATTTTGCTTTAATTTAGGAGATGTGCATGTGTTCGCAATAAGTGGCAGTGAAAGATAATGCCACAACCTTTGGATATACAAAAAGTTTCAGAATTGAGACCTGAGAGTATGTAATAAATAAAAACACCAACAAAGAAAAACTGTTTACAAAAAAACACCAGAGACACTGAAGAGAATGAGTATCCACACTTTACTGATGATTCTGGTACCTCGGCTTCAAAAAGCCTTCCAAGGAATACATTTTTTTCATCAGGGATACCTTCCTATATATCACAAACAATTATCCAATTACCATCAATAATTGCACTTAATCAAAAGCTGCAATAAAACACCAACAATTTGATATGCAAATTACAAAATACAATGCAGAAACACAATTTGATTACATACTTCATGCCGTAAAGAACCATGAAACATTTTAAAATTTTCTAAACATTTCAAGAAGCCTGAATAAGTATAGCTATACCTACAGGCTGAAATTACACATTTAAATCTAGTTCTAAATTCAGACCATAAGGCCACACGGTATTAAAATCAATAATATATTTTGTTTTCAACCTTAATAAAACTCTAACCAGATCCTGACCCTGTTTTGATTTTTGCTTTTGAAAATCAGTTTTACTTACAAAAATCAGGGACTGCGATGGGTGCGGCATTCACAACCTCGTATGCCATTATCTTCATGGGGCTCTTTTTTTTTGTAAACTGAGAGTATGTATACAACTGTTTATAGGTTAGGGTTAGGGGAGGGAGTACGTTTTGTACTGTGTGCATATTGCCGCTGCATGTGAAGTGTACATGTGTGTATCTTGTTTAGTAGAACTATTAGGGGGAGGTGTATTTTAGTAGCATAATATGGGATTGTGGCAGGACTAGTTTTTAGTACACAAGTAATGTGGCACGGGGGGGGGGGGGCAAAGCCCCTGCCCTTAGGCCAAACGTATACATTACATTAATTAAAAGTTCTTTCCCTAACAGTGCAACTATGCAACTGTTGTTTTGTTTTTTTTTTATTTTAATTTTGGTTTAGACTTCCCAAAAGGAGAGTGTTTGTTTTACTTTTGTGATCAAAGTAGTTTAATTTTGGTAAGTGTGTTGTTGACCTACTGGGATTGATATAATATGTATCAATGTTTCTGCATGTCAGCTTTTAATGCCATACTCAATAGGAGAAATAAGTACCAGGCAAAGACACAGCCAATAATACTACATAACACAGCAGATAAATTACTCACTGGACTAAAATAATATGGCACTCAGGTGGACTTAGGGGCTGGATTCTGATAAAAAGTCTCATTACTGAAAAACAACCTCTCATTTTCTTAATTGTATTGTATAAATACAGAAATCTGAGGAAATAAATTATGTAAGTAAGCAAATAATTAAATAGTATGCTCCCTTCTCCCAAGAGCTGGTCTGGATAACCTTTGCAAGCTACACACAGTAACAGGCTCATATTTAGACTTTGCTTCCTGTCCTCATCAGCTTGGTGAAATACTTTCTAATACAAGACAGTCCAGCTTCATTTGTGTCTGAATTTATTTTGCAGTGGTTACCTCTCCAGAAACCCTTGAATAGAGTGATTTATGTTGTTTCTTAGACAGTTCATATATATTTCACATGTTTATTTACCACATCTATGTGCCAGCATAATGAATAAAACTCATTATTGCCTGATTAATCTGAAAATGTAGGCAGCAGAAAACTTAACATTTCTAAACTCATTCCAAATGTGACATACATAAACCAGTGAAAGAATAATTAATCTTTGACTGTTTTTCATTATCAAAGTAATGAACCAATAAATAAAACACAACTTTAATAAAAACTTTAAATTTAAATAAAACTTTACATAACTTTAAATTTAAATAAAAAACAACTGCCATCCAATAAAGTTATGATCATGTTCTTTATATCATGCCCACTCATTAACTCCACCCAAGCCTCTTACCTCATGCCAGTGATATGAGACAATATGAGACATGCTTTTGTTTGGAGCAGAAATATGGTTTCCAAATAAACATTTATATTACAAAATGGTGACCTAATATACCAGTACTGAATTTTTGAGGGAGTCCACAAAATGGTGGTTTCTAATTTCCTCTGAAATAATTCGTAGAATAACTTTGAAAAAAAAGTTTGGCAGGAAAGTATCAATTGTCATTGTTTACTGAGTTGAAACTTAAGGGTCTCTATTTACAAATGTGCCTAACAGATGTCTGAACCACATAGTTCTACACCATACACTGCTATAGTAGTATTCTTCTTACAAGCAAAAGCTTTCATGGCAAACAATAATTTGTCCACCAAAAATGTGCAGAGGAAGGCATTCTAGAATGTTCTGCAAATGTACAGCAGTAATAACAACCTTGTAGTTTAAAGATGCCTTAGTTGCTATTTAGTTATGTGAAAAACCCAGTAATGATTCATATCTTGTTAAAAGAGCAGCTGCTAAAAAATCACTGTTGTTGGGATTAAATAGTACAGTAATACATAACTTGAGAAAATATACATTCTGTGAAGACCAGTTCATGTATTCTGTAAATAACTGGAAGTAGTGCTAATATCTACATACATTTTTTCTCAGCATGCAGTCATATTTCACAGAGAAAACTATGCATGAGAAAAAATATACACAGTAAGGCTACTGAAACGTTAAATAGTTTCCTCGGTAACACTCAAGAGATTCATTATAACAGAAAACATGAATGATCTTAGAAGCCATATTTGTGTATGATTATTCTTATCCAGAGTTTAATAGTCTATAGGACGTTGAACCAATCTTTTAGTGTGTTCACAACAAATAGCAAGAAAATACACTGGGCGTAGCATTACATGATACTGGAGTCAGTAATACAGCAGCTAACACCTTATGCATGTGTCCAGTGATATTACTTATGCTTTTTTGTATACTGCCTCATCAAATCTTTGAGAACGCATTGTCACAGTTGTGTAAAAAATACCCTGGCATCACTTTAGTAAATCTGATAGATAGTGACCACACAAAAATCCATTTAAAATAAAACAGACACTTTTACTAGTCTATCTGTTGCCATTGCACTATAAGATGAGTTCCATTACATTAACTTGCATAATATGATTGCAAATGAAAATGATTTTTCTGTCTAACTTGCCCACATTTGGGGACATCTAACATACATTTGCTGTTTTCTCTTACTCTGGGTTGATCAACCTCTTCCAGCTATCCAATGCCCTCTTTATGGCCCTGTGAATACACAACCTTCCACCCGGTCAGGTGGTCTGTCCCAAGGTTTACACAACTCTCCTGTGAGAAAGTACGTTCTCATATCTATCAAAGGCAAGTACCCCTAAACTGTATCTCATGGTCCTTCATTTTTCTTCTATCTTCATACCAAACTTGGAGTCTTTCCATTTTACACCAGTGTTTTGTGTATCCATATAATATACTTTAATTCTCACAGTGGCTGATAAACACAAGTCTAGATAGCGCCTATGCTTTTTAAACCCTATCCCTCTCATCAGCTTTTTGGCCTTTCCGGGATGCTTTCTAGTTGTTTCATATTCATATTATTGTAGGGACTCTGGATCTACTCACAGCATTATAGATGTGGCAATCCCAGTGTGTGACAAACTGGGAGTCTAACCTCTCTATCCCAATGTTGATAAAATATGGCAGAAGTAAACCTTGACAAAGTCAGTGATAGACATTAAGCTCAATTCCAAAAGACTTGCATTTACACTGAGAGCAAGTCTTTTGGAATATGGCCCCTGGTGTAAGCCTGTTGATAGATAGACCTTACACTGAAATATGGCACTTATGCCGAGAGCAAGTGCTTTGGAATCAGGGCAGACCAACACTGAGAACAACTTTTTTAGAATTTGGCTCATTATTATATGCAAAACTGCCCCAGCAATTGTAAGTGTTAATGACCTTTCCATTATCTGAACAATGAGTAACCCTGCACAGGGGCAATAAAGAGTAACGTTCATTTGCAGCACACACATGGAGTGATTTGCTGGAACAAAATACTCTAATGGCAGGCTTGGAAGACAGAAATATGTCAGCACTTTTGTTTGCATTTGGTAAGGAGTTCTATATTTGTGAGCTCCAGACAGGGAATGTTCTAGTGTAACTCTCCGATGTGACCTGAAGAAGTGTGATCCAAAAATGAAACAGCCAAAGGTGAAACTAGGAATGGAACGTGTAAGGGCATTTCAACAAGCATTTTTTAACTTGTTAGTGATAGGTTTGATCTTTAAGGACCCAGTCTGGGATGAGGCATAACTTGAAGTGTAGAATTTTGGAGGCTGGAGAACACATTGCTGTAGTAGCCCATAGGTGGATGGAAAAGATCTTCACTTTCTGGAGCTTTGCATAGTGATGTTTGTTCCAGAGATTCCTCACAATATATATATATATATATATATATATATATATATATATATATATATATATAGATAGATATATATATATATATACAGTTCTTGTTAATTGCAGCTTGAATCATGTTTATATTGCTAAAAAAAAAAAAAACAAATCTCGAAATAACCAATGGAAGTCCACACTCCAGTTTTAGGATGAATAGCATTTTCCTAATGTAGCATGAGCTTTAGATATTATCAAATGGGACAGCTTGGCAAGCTGGAAATCATTTTTGATAGATGTTGAAGCTTTATTAATGTGCTGTGAATAAGTCAGGTGTCCTCAAACCACAAATCAAGGCAAATAAACTAAGAAAATGAGTTCAGTTAAGCATGCCTCTCAACATCTTAGCCCAAGAAATCCAGACAAAGCCCAACATAATGGGGAGATAAAGGCCCAAAAATAGGGACATATTTTAAATATTATTCTTATAAACTTAGGAAGTAGCTAGAATAACAGGATTTGTGTTAAAATGCATTTTTCTAAAGGATATGAAGTCTGAAACTCAAATGTACATATGCCATTATTTAGTGATTTAATTACTGAGATCATCCAGGTGATTTGCCAGAAAACCACACATTTTATTAGGAACAGATCGAAATTTGAGGCAAAACTCTGGACATTCTGCAACTATCTGGACAGTTGAGAGATATGCAGATAATCCCTGAGGACAGATTCAATTGCCCATTTGTAACTGACAAAGTATATCCTTTTCTAGTCTGAAAATGAATGGCTGATGTATTTCTGCAGATTGTGATATGTCCACATATAGTGAATCACAGCCAAATTTGGGCTAGTCTAAGTGAAGAACTGAAAATAACTGAGCTGATTTGCCAATGCCCAATATAATTGTTATCATCAGGATACAAGAATGTAAGGTTTGTATTCTTGGGTGAAGAACTTCAAAAAGTTAATAATGCTGGGAGACACGATGAGGCTGAGTTTTAAAACTTTGGGACTTCTGATGAAGACAGAGACAGCATTAGATTGTTAGTGGGTGAGTGGCACACTTTAACAATAAAAGACTAGTGCATCCACCTGAGTGAGTACATAGCTATCCAAGCCTTACCAGCTTAATTCATAGAGCAGCCTGGCATGCTGAACAGAGCTTAGAGTCTTGGGATAAGTTGATGAAAAATAACACAAATTATTTTCCCTTTTCCATGTTGGTTGAGACAGTAAATATAAGGGAGAGTTTAGTAGTAAAGGTACTATGCCCTTACAGGAGAAATGCTGGCTGTGAGTGAGGAAACAGGTGTTAATGTGGTTTGCTACCTCTTTAAAAAGAATTCTAGACAGTTGAGGAAGGGGAATGAGTAGTCTACAGAAGGCTGAAAGCCGAAGAAAACAGTTTTTTTAATAATGGAAGAACAGGGTGGGGTATCCCACACATCATATGTCAAATGGGGTGAGGATGTGAGTTGAGTGGCCGAAAGATAAAAATGGTTAGCAAAGTAGGCTGCAACCTACTGTAGTGAGGAGATTAGCTGACCATTGACAGTGTGAGATTGTATGTTTCTTTAGATGTAACAGAGTTTGTGATCTCATGTCAGGATGATCTGGAGGTGCCTGGCTCTTTTTCCTGCTGGGTAATCCTACAGGGTGCACAAACTGAACAACCTGGAAGGGTTTTGATTTTAAAAGAGGTTCTTTTTTTTTTTTTTTTATTCTTATTACATACTTTGGATCAGGAGATGGCTAGAAAGTGGAAACCATCTGAATCTCTTGGTAATAAGAAAAACATGTCTGTCTTGAAAAAGAAGTGCTATATTCATAATGTACTGAAGGGTGGTTTTACAGTCATTATAAACTGCAGCACAAGGCCAATTGGAACAGGTGAGCTCTATTAATAGTAAGATCTTTTTTGACTGCCTTCTCTATCTTTTATCCAAAAAGATTGTAATAACTATACAGCAGTTTCTAAAGTGTGTGTGTGGGGGGGTAAAATGTGAAATAAGGAGAATCCAGCGGATAAGCTTGTACGTTTCCAGTCAAGCAGCATGTTACAGGGTATGCAAGGATTAGGTAGCAGACGGGACCTTATAGCTGAGAGATCTCAACTTAGGTATAGTCCAATAGGTCTGACATTCTGGAAGTCATTCCTGTTAAAATCACCAAAGACAACTAAAAGATTTTCCCAGGCAATGTGGCATGGGCGGAGGGGGGGCTGCAGGATAACAGATAAAACTGATTTGTTATGGCGGTAACTCATCTGAACAATCACTCGTAGATATCCAGTTATATTTAGTATCGGTCATTTTGGAAGAAAATGCAGCTGAATGGGCTGGGATGTGTCTGCTAAAGAGTAATATAACCCTAGCACCAGTCCATATTGCACATCTATGGCTCTGAAAATTTTGGTGAAGCCTTGTACAAGACATACAGTAATGTTTTCCGTCTTTATCTATGATTGGTGATGGTGTGATATCTAATCTGTGATGTTGGAACCAATTTTCCAGAACTGACATATCAGGTATTCTGCATGTGTTAAAGGAAACAACGGAGAAGGTCTCTACCTTATGGCAGTGCTGATTAAGAGGATGAGAGTTAAGTGTATAGCCTCTGATGAGAGAATTTTAAAGCTAGACAAGCAAAAGTATTTCTTCACGAAATGTGTGAACAATGCTTGGGAGTATGACGACTCCACATATCTGATAAGAGAAACCATTTCTATGCAAGAAAGCAAAGAAAGATGACATCCAGAAAAGAGAAGGCTGTCTGTGATGACATGTATGTCATTGTTGAAATGGAGGAAATGTATCAGTGGTGGATAAGACTTTAGCTACAATAAGGATGAATGGAGACTATGTGTGTTTGGGGGTGGGGTATGTGTATGTCTTACTAATGTAATGTGAAAAAACAGAGTAACGATGATGGTTGCTTATAGTACCTACTAATGTAATGTGAAAAGACAGAGTAACAATGATGGTTGCTTATAGTACCTACCTAGTAATGTAATGTGCAAAGACAGAGTAACAATGATGGTTGCTTATAGTACCTACTAATGTAATGTGAAAAGACAGAGTAACAATGATGGTTGCTTATAGTACCTACTAATGTAATGTGAAAAGACAGAGTAACAATGACGGTTGCTTATAGTATCTTGTTGGTGCAGATTTTAAATAAGGAAGTGATGTCAGAGGTAACAGCATAAGTAAAATACATGCCCAAGAGACTATGAGCCAGACAGGATTGTGCCCAAACACCTCTTCTACTGGAATGCAATGTGACAACAATTAACAAACAGCACACTCAGTTTTATGTGTCAACCCCATTAGAAGCTGGTCAAACTACTGTAGCCCTAACATAAATTCGTTAACAATGTAACCCACCAGACATTAAGCAATCTAATCTGTAGCATCTGTAACAGATATAAAGAGTATAAAAGCATGTCAGTAGCTTAAGTAATATATAGGAAAAGTACACCTTAAGCATTTCTGTGCCACCAGCAATGCAAGATAGCATTAACTTCAGTACACAGAGGCAAGGATATTTCACAGTAGACCCTTCAGCACCTACCTTTTGTCCCATAACAGGCAATGCATGCCAGTTCCTAAAACTTAGACGCTGTTTGAGAGCACACAAATCACATGAAAACATTTTGGTTAGGCTGTCTACAGTGTCCAAACATGAGTTTAGATTGCTCACATTACCATTATAGCATACTGGGATGCATTTGATCCTTTCTCCTTGCATAGGCATGATGCTGTGATGGCTGGGCTTCTGCAAAAAGAAATGACTTTCAAAAACACAATGCTCCTCAAAAATGGAAAAAATATATAACACTCTTCTACTAATCAGATAGTGAAGACTAAAACATAGGCCAACATACAGGCCTATGACTTTGTAAGTATAACTTGTGTATGGAAACAGAACCACACAGTGAAACAAAATGATACAGTTAGAGGCACAGTGCTAGAAAGAATTATAAAGAAGAAACTCAAACTCTCAGCATGTCTAAAAGGAAACAAGAAGTATAGACAGTCAGTTCAGCTCAGCAAACTCATTCTGATCCGTCAATAAACAATGATCAACACTTATTTTTCCAGAGCAAGTACAACAACCTTACTGTAACTTGTCATATATAAAGAAGATGAATGCTGTAAAGTAGCTCTGCTTCCTGCCCATTGCTTGGGAAGAGAAAGAGATTGTATGGATTGATCGGTACATACCTATCACTTTCAACTGTTATAAAAAATATAGATAAAAGCTAAATAGCAGGAGCAATATGAAATTCCTACAGCAGTTGTGAGTGCAGTACAATAGCCCTTATTGAGAGTGGAAATGGAAATCTTTCCTGTGCTGTATATTTATCACTGCAGTCAGAATTTGTAATATAAGTACGTTACCAGGGGATAGTTGGTAGCTTCAAAGCAAGGAGTAACTGCAAGGAGCAGCCAAGTAGGCAGAGCTAAGTTGAAACGAGTCAGAATTCAGAGTGACAAGGTCAACACTGAGCACACTTGTTAATGAAGTAAGTGATAATATACCAATGTAAACAAGATATT
Source organism: Protopterus annectens (assembly GCF_019279795.1). Taxonomy (NCBI): domain Eukaryota; kingdom Metazoa; phylum Chordata; order Ceratodontiformes; family Protopteridae; genus Protopterus; species Protopterus annectens. The sequence goes on along the minus strand of NC_056739.1, from coordinate 1,089,386,507 downwards.
GCTGTTTTATTTCCATGTATAACAGACAAAATCATCTTCAGATCACTTGTCTAATGCATTTTCATTGAGAACAAAATATGTTTGATACTCCAAATGCAAAAAATAATGTCTATAGTAATTTCAGTATTTGCAAATATTAGCACACAAAGGCAGTAACTCTGCCCCAATACAGCTCCAAGTAACAACAAAGGCACTAAGGCAGAAGAAATGCTTTGGCTGAGCAATACAGCTCCATGTAATATTCTTAAGCTTACTTTTAACACTATGTAAAGGTAGAAGCCATTACAATAAGCAAAAACTGCACTGCCTAATAGCTTTATATTTCAACTTGTCTCCATCAATAACACCTAGCTGCTTCTCATGAATGGCAGAATTATCCCATCCACCAAGGATTATATGGGTCCCATCTTGCTCTGAAACTACCCTAGGTGGATCTGACTTCCACATGGTCCATGCCTAGGTTAAACTATACTCTTCTCCTCCCATCAACACACTCCCCACTGATATATGAGTTATCAGACAAGAGACAAGATGATTTCAATTTTCTTAACAATAAAATTGAGTGCATACTGCTGTATCAGCTGATTTTAATATTGCTGTCTATTGTAGAAAAAAAACATAAAGGAAAGCAGTGTCCTACTAAGGAAACCTGCTTTTTTTTTCCTCTCTCCCTTTAGTGGGACTGCATCTCCATTGATTAAAGGACTGCGCAACAAAAACTAGGAACAGCTAGTAATTTTATATATTTGTGAGGTGGTTTTAGTGCTACAGTCTGAGATTGAATGATTGATTGATTGATTTACGGGCAGTTGTAGTTCTCATGAGTCCTATAGGTTTACATTTCTAATTTTTTTAAGTTTGTTCATGGTTTTTGATGTAACATTTTATTGGCTTTTGCATTAGAATGCATGTAGCATACTGAATGTCAGAGAGATTGCTTGAGGTCACAACCACATCACTAGTGTTAAACATAAATATTTTACCATATTAATTTTATTGTATGAGCCTGTTGCTGCAGTGCTGTTCATTAGGGTCCTGTTCTAGACTGCTGTTTGTGTAGGTTTCTCTCAGCTGTTGAGCAGTTCACATTGGTTGGCAAATAGCTGACAGAGACTGTGAGCCTACAGATGGAACTTACATAGTTTTGAGCGGTTGGTGAAACTTAGACAAAGGAATATATGACCTTGCCAAAGCAAAGCAAAAATGTCAAACAACCTTGAGAGCTCAGTGCCAAAATTACAGTATGCTATTTACATCCCAGTATTTACACCCTTCTTAAGCACTTGTTTTCCTTTGCCAGTTTCTGACTCGATCTGAGCCTGAATTTAATTTATTGAATGCTCACATGGAGGATACAATAAAAATGTATTCTTACTCCTTACTGGAGGTGATAGCTGAGCTGCCACTTCTCAGTTATAGGTAAAATGAATTTTCTAATCATTCATAAATAACTGTATACTGCAACTGTAGATTCACCATGCTCTTTACTGTTACTAATAAAATAAATTCCATTTATATAAAAAGAAACTCCACAAAGTATACCAATGATTGTTGAGTAACTCTAGCAATCAACTTTATTTACTTATCATAATTTAATATCACTTTTAGTGGCTCAGCATATAAGCAAAATCAAAACAGTTTCTAAATATAGAACATTAAATAAAACAAATAAAACAAGCCGCCAGTTTTAAAAGTTGTAAACATCATAACAAAAGTATGTTTAAAGGTTTGTTCTGGCCTTAAGTATCAGATTCCATGAAAACAATGTTTTTCCAATATTCCATTCATATAAAGGTATTTGCAGTAAGTTCATAGGTTAATACTAGGCTAACTTCCCTTGCGAGCCATTTTAAGCTTAGCCAATTATCCCTTGTGAGACTCAAACCCTGCACCTTGTGTTTGTAAGGCAAACACCTTAATCATTAGGCCACCCTCCTAACCAGTATATTTTCTCAGAACAAAACAAATATTTTATTTATTCGTGTTCCATAAGTTTTGATGTTAAGCTTATGATCATGCTAGTATTTTTTCTTCCCCGTTAGCAATATCGTTTTTGGATACTAAGTGAAGCACATCACAGTGAGCAGTAAATTATTCTGAAGTACTGCTAGTCATTCAGTGACTTATCTGCCCCCCATTTTATTTAGTCCAAAGTTTTGGTAGTAACTATATAATGTATTTGCCCCCACCATTTTCTGTTGATGTTAATTCTAATGAATAGCTTACTTAAGTATTCTGTTATCTCTGCTTACTTTACATACATAAAAATATTTCAGGCACAAGCAATAATGCCCTTCTAGATTGCCAGTATACCGTAACAGTCATTCCTGTAATCCATGTCAAAATTGTTCTAAAAATATCTAAACTACAGCTTGCTTTAGTGTAATTTGATGGTCTATTCCATGCATCAGCTACTCTGTCAGATAGCCAGTTAGCATACCTTTCATTCCTATATAATCTTCTACATAGGTTGATGATTCTCTACTACTTTTTGATAACCCCAAACATTCCCAGAGTTAGTTCTCTCTAAATGCCCTGTATACCTGAATAATGTGCCTCTTAAATATTTGTATGGGACACTGTACAAATTCAGATATTTTACTCTTTCCTAATAATTTAAATTTTTACATCAGTGGATGCCATTGATATATTTCTACTGTACTCTTTCCAATTTACTCATACTTGTTTTCTTATAAGGCTTCCATGTTGTTATTCCATACTCTAGTTTGGGTCTAATGTGACTTACAAACAAGGATTTCATAATTTCTGATTTCCCATAGTTTATAAATCTTTTTATACAAGTTATAGCTCTGTAATATCATTAACCAGTTGGCTGATATGATTATAAAAACTTAAAGCTGGCTCTACCCATAACATCATGTCTATAAAAGAGTCTACAATTTCAATCACTGTGTGCTGTATTTAATATTCACCTTTCAAACTATGTCTCCCAAATTTCGTATGCTTAGTTTTTGATGTATTTATCACTATGTTGTTCTTCTGTGCCCAAATGGTCAATCTAATCAAGTTCTTTTGCAGAAATACCCTATCTGTAACATTTGCAATAAGTTTACCAATTTTCATATTATCTGCATACAGCCTGTAGAACACTTCAGACAATAAAAATAGATCTGAAAGATATAATCTAAGCCAAAATGGACCTAGGATAAAGCCTGGGAGATACCCTGACTGTAACCTAAAATTTCACTTGTCCAATTGCTGTATGACACTTGCCATGTCATATTTGTAAGCCATGTAGTTATCCATCATTTCCTAATTGTTCTAATTCATTGGTTAGTATTTCATGTATAACCCAGTCCAATACTGAAGTTAAGTCTATGTAAATCACATCATAATTTTTTTATTTATAGATGTTATATTGTTATAAAACATCATGTAGTAATCCCCTTTGGAGAAAACAGAGTACCCGCAAACTACAACATAGGAGGTAATCCCCTGAAATCTGAAGAAGAAATAAGGGATCTAGGGACCCAAGTAGATAGTCAGCTTTCCTTTGATAACCATGTTGCCAAAGTGGTTAGAAAATCCTTCTATGTGATCCATCTGATCACGAAAGAGTTTGCATCAAGATCTAAGGATGTAATGGTGTCCCTCTACTCTTCCCTCATCAGACCCATTATTGAGTACAATGCACCAATTGGAATGTACCTGGCTAGACATCTCGAGCAGCTGGAGAGACCACAAAGGTACCTAACCAAGAGGATTACTGGCCTCAAACAGTTGCCCTATGCAGCACGATTGAAAAAGCTACGACTGTTCTCTGTTGTATACCGCTTTCTCACAGGTGATCTCTGTCTAAGTTACAGAGCCATGTCCAACCCAGAATTGTTGAACATGCTCCATCTTAGCAAAACCAAATCTACTCGAGCTACACGCTCTAGGGATATAAACCTCAACACAACAATGAATAGAATATGCTGGATGGATAGATTCCCTTTGCAGAGACTTCCCTTACTATGGAAAAGGGTCCCGATCTACATAAGACAGAGACCCTCACTATCACTCAAGAGGAACCTTGATGAGTGGATGGGTAACAGAAAGTTCACACCGGGGATCACACCAACAGCACTACTAGATAGGGGCCAAGGGTACTAGCTGCTAGTACAAGGGTCTAGGGAACTACTAAAGGGGCGGTGAATATCGCACAATGTGGCTGGTCTAATATATGCCTTCTTGCAGATAGCCCAGTACCAACCTATGCTTATAGATCTATTTTCAGCATATCCATATTGTATGTTCTAGGTGTATGTTTTCAAACAAAAGTGAGTCAGACATGGCTTTGTATATCAAGCACTGGTTCCTCTCTAAGTTGAACATTTCTTTGGATGGAGTCCGCTTGTTAAGTATTCTGAAAATTTATGAAAGGACTATTAGTAATAACAAATAATATGTGTCACCTTTCATTTTGGCAAATGTACTTTGAAAGATTTAAAACATTACAGCATTTTGACCTGCACTGTATAACTTGTTTATGTGTTTAAGCTCTCAGTTTTTATATGCAGACTGCTGTAATCATGAAACATGATTTTCTGTTGCACATTGGACATTCATCCATCCTGTGGCACCCTCTCAGTTTCATTAACATTAACTTCCCCCAGCTGCTGTGTGTTCCTGGCCCAGCGTCTGGGCTAATCTCTCCAATCTGAGTACAATGCTCTAGTTCACAGAAACTAACAACCTGAAGAACAAGGACCCTGTCCAAACTCCCTTCAGTTTCCAGAGTTGAGCAACCTATCCCTGCACTTTCTCAGTAAAGGGAGCATGAAACTCTCCAGTCTGAGTACACTGCTCTAGAACACAGAAACTAACAACCTGAAGAACAAGGGCCCTGTCCAAACTCCCTTCAGTATCCACAGTTGAGCAACCTATCCCTGTACTTTCTCAGTAAAGGGAGCATGAAAGTATGTGTCTAAACTATCACGGCCAGTATAGCCTATAACTCATTATTAGATCTAGGTGGCTATAAAGGGCTAGCCAGAAAAACCAGCAGCTTTACTCCCTCCCCACTCTGTAACCAGTCTAATCTACTTTTTCCACCATTTAAAGACACTCAGAACCTTTACTCCTTTTATTGCATTAGGAATCTAAACTTCCTCCTTTTTTACCCTGCTTACAATAAATTAATTTGGGCCACCAGGTGGCAGACTTGTCCCTTCCAGGCCTTGAAGCTTTCTCCTGACCTGTACTGCACCTTTGCTATATACTGTTTATCCACAGACTTGCTATTAAACTGTAGCCCATAACATCAATTTTTTTTTATGGTTAGCTCTCACACACCCTCCATATACCTCTATTATCTACTCTTTTAACTTTATTCCAGTATTTAGGGTTACCTACCTACTGTAATCCCTGCTTCAACTGATTGTTCTTTTCAGCTCCTTACCTCTCTTGTCTCTCTCCCTATTTAACTTATAACATCTCATCCCCTTCCCCCACCTAGCTAAGACTTTGACTCATCATTACTTCACTGTCCCCTCTCTCCGCCCCTGTCTTCACATCCTACTTCTACACACTGGTATTTTACCTATATGTCTATCAGCCTATACAATTTCTAGTAGCACTAGCCCCTCCTAGTTCTCAGCCCTCATCTGTCCTTCCCCCACCCTCCTAACTCACATCCTCCACTTTTCCCATCTCTCCTTCCCTCACCCTCCTACCTCACATCCACCACATTTCCCATAAATACATGCTGTCCTGGGCTGCCATTTCCTTTATAGAACTGCCCCCAGCTGCTGTGTGTTCCTGGCCCAGTGTCCTGGCTAATGTTAGTGCTGAACTATTGCCTTATTGTTGAGTAGTATGTAGTGTTTAAGAAGGAAGTGAGGCTTTCATGGTAACATATGTTTAATTTTTCTTTTGGTGTAGATTCATATATGAACACTTAACATTTTACTACACTCCCTTGAGAGGTAGTTTTCAGGTGTCTCCCATTAATGGTGCACATTTATTTTCCAGTGTGTTAGAGTGCTAGCCTTAGCAGTGTAGCATTATTGCACTTCAAAGTGAGCTTCTGTAGAACTTTTGGTGCGTACGCTAAGAGACTTCTCTGTTTCTTAAGCAAAGCAATATTATCTGGTTGCTGTAGTTTACATAAACTTGACCAATACGCAATCCTGCTAAAGTGGCACTGAGAAGCCATGTACAAGGTATCTCACATCTCATTTTAAGAACAATCTAAACCTAGGCTTCTCAAACTGCGCCATCCACGTGGAGAGTCCTTAGCAACCAACCTCACTTAAGGAACTTGGAAGAACTAAATAGCTTCTAAACCTACGGTGCTCTACCTCTAAGAATCCCATTAGGAAGTACTTTATTACACTTTCTCTTCAATTTTGTTTTTTCATTCAAAAGAACTTGTCGTAATTTCCACATTTTGTAAGACTCCCCACTATATTCAGTATATCTGATATGGTACTACCTTAAGGTACACGTAGAGTTTGTACAATTGTGCTCAGCCACAGCTGTTTTCCACACTATTATTGTTTCCCTAACTCACACTGCTCTAAACGTAAGAACCTTATTTAAATAGCATCTTAGTAAATCTGGTCTCTGTATTATTGCTTTCACAATAAGACCAATTTGCTGTAACTTCCACATACATTTAGAGAATGCAATAGCAGAGTGGTATCGGGGCTGGGATACCTGTGCGAAGCCATAATTTGGCTCTTACTTACATCTTCACCACAGATTAGCGGAGTGTCCGAAAAGCCATAATGGAATACTCTAGCCAATATAGTTTAAAAGCAGACTAAGACATAAATGAGGAGATGTACTTGCCTACATTTAAGATTACATCTAGAGTAATAGGTGCTTATGGTAATCACTAACTGCACCTCTACTAGCTAATTTAATATAAAACGTGTGAACATGGCTGATTTTTACACAAGTAGCATTTGTAAATTTCAACAAGGATAAGCGGTATATGTGAGAATGCTAGGACTGCACCTCAACTAGCCAATATAGATAACAATAAAAGAAAACATGAATGGAGAGGCTAACTCTAAACTTAGCTAAATATCCACACCTAAAGCTTCTACATTAGAATTCAGGTTCATCCTCAATGAATTAGTGTACCATTAGACATACTGACTTTAAGTATTACTAAGTGAATTTGTTTTTACAGTACACTACCTGAAGGGTGTTCTTAAGTCTTAAACATTGTTGTAAAAGCTGCACCACCTTAAATCAGATGCCCCATATGAGTGGTCATTTAATGTAGTATTTTTAATACTTGAGTCTTTACTTTTCTTAATGCTCCCACATATTTACTCCGTCCAAGGTCCCTGCATTAAGTTATTAAAATCTACTTCCCTGCAATGTCCACCTAAGTTTATTGTTTCAGGTCTATGATTAAAAACATTGGGAGTGCTGTAACAATTGTAAATGTTTTGGCAGATAGCATTCATACAAGAATAATTGTATATGCTTATTTAACCATGCTATGCTTTTACAATACTTATGTTCATTAAGCACATATAGGCTTACATATATAGTTACTATCTGCATTATTCATTTATATATATGAGCTGTTAATAAAAAGTGTGAACTACATTATTAATGTAAGCTATAGTTAAGCTATAGTTATAGTTATTGCTCTATAGTGTTAGCGCTAATGATAACTTTACAGCTATCATTGTTACATAACTGGATATATCCCTTGTAGCTTCCTATAGTCTTGTTCCTAGCCTAGTTAGAATAATAAGATTTGACCAGAATTTTGCTGACTTACTTTTGATAAGGACTTGCTATAATACTGATTAGAAGACTTGTAAGGAGTGATGCATCTTTCTAGACAACTTGAGAACTTGATAGCCTGAACTACATTTTTGTACAGTTCTACGTTATTATATTCTTGTAATATTCTGTTTAATTACAATGCCTTTGATACTAAACTAAATATGTTGTTTCTACTATTTTTCTCTCTCTCTTTTCCTCCTAAAACAATCCCAGCTCTCCAATCTGAGTACACTGCTCTAGGACACAGAAACTAACAACCTGAAGAACAACGACCCTGTCCAAACTCCCTCAATCTCTTTCTCAGTAAAGGGAGCATGAAAGTATGTGTCTAAACTATCACTGCCAGTATAGCCTATAACTTATTATTAGATCTAGGTGGCTATAAAGCACTCCTCCCCACTGTGAAACCAGTGTACTCTACTTTTTCCACCATTTAAAGACACTCGGAACCACTACTCCTTTTCTTGCATTAGGAACCCAAACTCCCTCCTTTTTTACCCTGCTTACAATAAATTAATTTAGGCCACCAGGTGGCAGACTTGTCCCTTCCAGGCCTTGAAGCTTTCTCCTGACCTGTACTACACCTTTGCTATATACTGTTTATCCACAAACTTGCTATTAAACTGTAGCCCATAACATCTTTTTTATGGTTAGCTCTCACAAACCCTTCAAATAGCTCTGTTATCTACTCTTTTAACTTTATTCCAGTATTTAGGGTTACCTACCTACTGTAATCCCTGCTTCAACTGATTGTTCTTTTCAGCTCCTTACCTCTCTTGTCTCTACCCACTCCATTTGCCCTGCGGACTCACTCCGCTCCCTTACCATACCCCCAATTTCCACCCACCCCTACTGTTCCTAAGCTTATACATCCTCACCACACCCTCTTCCTCTCCAATCCAATCACAATAGTCATCTTGTTAACATTCTACATGCACCTCTCTCTAATCATCCCTAGTATAACTCCTCCCCTTTTAAAGAACACCAGTAAGCTTATTAGTCACTATGCAAACACAACCTTTCCAAATCCAACTAAAGCTCCTAATATTTATCCTTCTCCTACTTTCTCTAACAGTAGCCTACCTGCTAACCTCATATGAACAGTCAAAATATTTACAGTTGAACTTCCCTAATGCACAAACAAGTACTATACATCTAATTAACTCCCCAGAACACATAAATATAACATCATTACCTAGCTATTTACCTGCTAAATATCACAAAATCACCCATATCAAATACAACTATCTAAAACCTAAAAAAAACTCTTCACCATTACTTTAACCTCCACAATCCCTTAAACAAACTATTACACCTCTCCTTACTAGATGGGGACATTCATCCTAACCCAGGACCAGGGTAACAAACAAGCACAGAACCACAAATTCATGTTCCCTCTACCCCAAATATCCCATCTAAATCTCCCAACTCACTCTATATAGCTCACCTCAATATTCGCAGCATAAATAATAAAATTGCCCACCTCCATGCTCTCCTGGATGTTCATTCCTTTGATATGCTTTGTTTAAGAGAAACATGGCTAAAACCCACTACACAAGATGTTGAAATTATTCCATCTGGGTACAACATCTTGAGACAAGACCGCAAAGTAAAAAAGGAGGGGGTGTTGCTATCCTCTATAAAGAAGGGCTACAAATATCTATACTAGATCTTGGTTCCTCTTCTGAAAACAATGCAGAAATCATTAGCACCAAACTTCAACTTAATCCCAGCAAATCCCTAAATATAATATATATCTACTTGCCCCCTGGTAACAACATCACCACTCTGGAAGGTATCCTTGCTGAACTCTCCACAAAAATTCCCCAAGAGACAATAATTCTTGGAGACTTTAATATAGACTGGAAGGACTGCTCTACTGAATCACCAACCTCCCATATTAACCTTAATGGCTTCTCACAAACAATTAACTCTCCAACCAGAATTAATAAACCCAATAACAAAAAATCCATCCTAGATTGGATTCTAATAAATAATCACCAACAACTCTATAATGTAGGGACCCTCCCTGATGATGTAAGTGACCATTCTCTCACTTACATAATCAGGCAAAGGTCGAGCTCACACAACCCAACCATATATAAAACAATAAGAAGCAACAGAAACTTTAACCCCAATAACTTCCAAGCTGAACTAAAATAATGTGATTGGTCACCTATAAAATACCTCCCACTTGACGAAGCAACAAACTACTTTAACTCAAAATTCTTAACAATCCTTAACCACCATGCACCAAAGGGTTCCATCAAAATTAAATCTAAACCTGTCCCATGGCTTACAAAGAATCCAGGCAGAAAATTCAACAGAGAAATAAAGTTTGGGCACTATGAAGAACAACTAAAAACCCTGTAGACGAACAACAATTCAAGCAAAAATGAAATGAGACTAAGAAAGCTATATTCGAAGATAAAAAAAAACTTTTACTTCCACCTCCAACAGACCAACCAAAATAATCCACAAAAGTTCTGGGCTAGCATAAATAGACTACTTCAACCAGGCCAATCTGCAACACCACCCTCTATAGGGTCAAATTCCGACAATCCAAAGCAAACTGCTAATGCTTTTAATACCTTCTTCACTGAGACCATCCAAACATTTGCTAATCAACTAACAGCCGATAGCTCTGCCCTTCCAACCAATACTACTAACTCTCTCCCAACTCTAAATCTGCAACCTGTCCCAACTTCTCTCATCTGCAACCTCTTAAGTAAAGTAAAACCTACTACCCCCTCAGCTGACCAGCTACCTGCTGAATACCTGCAAAAGACAGCCAAAGTCATAGCTTATCCTGTATCATTGCTGATAAATAGAACCATACAAGAAAGCACTATTCCCACTATCTGGAAAATCTCCTACATTATCCCCCTACACAAGGGTGGAAACTCCAGAGAATATTCTAACTATCATCCCATAGCTCTACTTTCTCCAATAGCTAAAATAATGGAAAAGTGCATCCACAGACAGTTACTAGACCACCTACTCCAGAACAATTTACTGGCCAAATCTCAACATGGCTTCAGGCCTTTCCACAGTACAACAACTGCACTCTTATCCTTTACTGACAGCATCAATAAAAACCATAATAACAATCTTCTCTCTTCAGCACTTTTCTTCGACCTTTCAATAGCATGTGACATGGTCAACCACCACTTACCTCTCAGTATTCTAAAATCCTTCTCTCTGGACACAAAGACTATGAAATGGTTCCAGTCCTACCTTGATAATAGACAGCAGACAGTGCCATGGGACAACAACCTCTCATCCCATCTCCCAGTTACCGTAGGTGTTCCTCAGGGCTCTATATTGGGCCCCCTCTTTTTCTCAATATTTATCAATGACCTCAACCTAGCTATTCCTTTAACTAACTGTGTACAATACGCAGATGATTCAACAATAATCTGCTCAGGTAAATCTCAATCCCAACTACAGACTCAAACTCAGACAATGCTCAATGAAACAGAAAATTGGTTTCTACAATGCTGCCTCCTCTTGAACCCCCCAAAAAAACAAACTCTTCCTCTTCACTCCTAATCGTAAATCACTCCCAATGAACTTTTCAGTCTTATCCAGTAATGATACATTCATATCTTCCAATCCAACAACTAAACTTCTAGGGGTAACCATTGATAACAACCTGAACTTTGAAACCCGTATCAACAATACCATACAAACTGTCAACAGAAAACTAGGGTCCCTCTATAGGATAAAACCCTTTCTCTCCCCACTAGCCAGAACCACTATTGCCTATTCCCACCTTATCTCCACACTTCTCTGTGCTTCTTCCATATATACTAACTTGTCAAAAATAACCTTAACAAGCTAGCCAATGCTTACGATAGCATTGCCAGATTTGCTACTGCTTCCTCCTTTAGGCCACATCACTGCCATAATCTGAAACAATTAGGCTGGTTAGAGCTTCTGAATCAGATTCACTTTAAACAACTTACCATTGTGCACAAAACCCTTTTCCAACCTACCAATACCCCAATACTTGCTAGTCTCATTACCCAATATAAGAACCTTTCAACTCATCTAATAAACTACTTGTATCAACATGTAAATCTAATAACATGGCAGGAGATGCTCTGTTCTCAAATGCAGTTGGAAAGTATTGGAACCAACTCCCCCCATGAACTTACATCACTGTCTTCATTTACACTTTTTAAACACAATCTGAAGCTCTATCTTAAAACCCATTGATTATGTCCCTGTACAAATCCAGACTAATCTCATACTATATCCCAAATACCCTCTCTTAAGACCTAATTCCTGCTCTATCTGTGTCTTTTTAGATCAAGGCCTATCTTTGGCAAAAACATATCTTATCCTAATAGAGATAATTTAAAATACCTAGTTAAATTCTTCTGCATATAATTCTAAAGCATCCTACCTAAGGCAGGCAACAAGTATTGTTTAAACTGTGAGCATTGCTGAACTGCTAAAACTTGAAGTCTATATTTGTTTAATAATTACTTTCTAGTTACTAATGAAGTCTTGTACATAAAGTCTAAAATATCTTATCTAATGCTTGTAACATGTTTTTGTATAAACTGTGAAGATTCCTGAACTGTTTAAAATGTTTAGTATTTAACTGTATAACAACTAGTACTTGTATGTTGGTAGTCTAGTAATCTCTTGGAGCTTATCTCCCCGGAACTCTCCTGAAAATGGACATAAATCCAGTTAGACTATCCCGGTCAACAAATGTAAAATAAATAAATAAATGAATTTCTATTTGTGATTTCAGAAAACAGTAAGAGTCGATTGATTGATAATTAGATTCGCAGCCAAAATCTGTCCTCAGAAATATAGCATCAAAATCAGCTATTTTCAGATTATATCTTTATACTTATAACTTAGCTGTTCTGCAGACCATCTCAATAGCAGCCCTACATATTGCACTTACAAGTGCTCATACCTTATTTGTGTTGTCCATAGTGCTGGAAGTGGCCATCCTTCTTTTTCTAGTAATGCCTCCCTGGTGATCCCATCACTGTGGACTGGCCACTTCACATATTCCACTGGCAAGAACTGGTTACTGCTATAGGACGTTGATTATCATTGGAATTTAGACACAACTTTTCTTCTCAAAATCAAGATGCAAACTGAAGTGAGTAATTTCATATAGGTTTCCATGAATTTAATGGGCATTTCATTGTAGGGACAAGGGTCATAGCTTGGCCTTTTTAAAAATAATTTACTAAAAGCTTTCAATAGTCTCCTATGAATCTTCATCTCAAATTGTAGGTCACTGAGAATGATGTCCCGAAGGAAACTCTGCATTCACCACATAAAATCACTTCATAAACAAGAGCTTAGAATGACTGCTTTAGTTACAGAAGTAGCAGTATAAAATGGGGTCTAAAAGAACAATTTCCTTGACTGACAATAGTGTGGATGCTAAAGATCATAGCATAAGTATACAAACTAGAGAAAACCATCAAGTCAATAAAGGGCAGTATAAAAAAAAACATTTAAAACAATGCAAAACATGTTTTTGCAAGGATCTACACTCCTTGAAGTAGGAGCTCTATCCTCACTCACCCGATCTCTCTCTCTATTTGACACATCAGAGGACTTACAACCTTGGAGATGAGGGAAAATAACCTTTTTGTCTGAGATGCACAGCTCAAAAACAATTGCAACATCTGTAGCAAAGCAGGCTCTGACTAAGACTGATAAAATGCAAAAGTGATTTAAAAGTTATGGTATTTTCAACTATCAAACAATAGTGCATATGATAAAAACAACAGGGCTCCCAAATGTGTACCACACAGTGTAAATAACACTTACAGTCTGCAGCCTAACTGCATGAATCCTAAAATGAAGGTGCTGTCAGAATCATAAGGACTAACTAGATGTCATGCTTTCTATTTGCAAACTGTGATGTTTCCCTCCAACACATGCAAGAGAACATGTATACACACACACACACACACACACACACACACACACACACACACACACACACACACACACACACACACACACACACACACACACACACACACACACACGGCATACAAAGAAAGCTAAAGCCTATAGTACATGATGACGCAAGTAAAATTACCTTCCATAGCCCAGCATATATGTTTTATTTTAGTGCTCACCTGTGGACACTTATGAATTCCAGTTATTTTGCTTTTGTCTATTGAGAGATTCCTGCTGGTAGTACACATCAAGTAGAAATGTTCAGTTTCTTCAAAACATGCTGCAGCGTAAGTCTGATTTTCTCTATACTCCAATACAGAAGTTAAAGTTACAACAGTACCAAAATGCATGTCTGGAATGGCACAAAAACAAGTCTTACAGCAGTGGACCTAAGGCAGGAAAATTGAGAAAGGAAAGTTCAGAGTAATCCTAAGAACTCCCATTTAGCTTTAAACTCTGCACTCCTGCCTCTCTTTCTTCTCTCTCATTATTACAGAACCAGCTGTTGTGTTTAGAGGAATGATTACAAATGTTTACTCAAATTAGGCAAGATTTAAATACAGTTCTGTCTTTCTTCATCACTATTTTTTAAAGCAGTTCCTTAGGTGTATAATGATGTGTTAAATTAATGAATGACACTAATCCAATCTAGGGATTGTATATACTGAGGTCAAACAAAACAGTACATTCCAAGAGTCACGTGTGCTGTGAGTATACTGTATTTTAACAGTTTGGATAATGGCATTGTAAAGGCAAGTAAGTTTCTAAGGTTTTTCTATTTTTAGTGGTATAAAGATAATCCATTTTGGAAGCAGTTATCTGACATACTTTTTTCTTCTCTAGTAGTACAAACACTTTATTTAGGTGATAATCATCCATTTAGGAGCCTTGTACTGTTCTGGGAGCTAGAACGGTACTTCTTCTTCTTCTTCTTCTTTTGGCTTTTCCCGGTTAGGGGTCGCCACAGCGGATCACTTTCCGCACATTGAGTGGCAGTGGAGTTTTACAGTGCCGAGTTGCCAGCCCGGCGCCCAACCTTCCACAGAAGGCACAGACACATGCACACCTAGGGCCAATTTAGAGTATCCAATCCACCTACAGCATGTCTTTGGGATGTGGGAGACCACAGAGCGGACATGCAGACTCAGAAGGCACCCCAGCCGAGGATCGAACCGGAGAACCTCTTGCTGTGAGGCGGCAATGCTAACCACTGCACCACCGTGGCTGCCCGGAGCTAGAACGGTACTAATAGATCAAAATCAGCACTTCAGTTATGTTACTAATTCTAAGTACTAACAACTCTGTATTGATCAGAGTGTCTTGTGTTCATCTCAGGTTTGTTCTATACTAAAATGGGATTTTTGTTTGACACATATCAACATAATTTCTTTCTTTTATTTGAATGGCTCAGTTGTCCAACTTAGCATAGCTCTTTTCTGTTGGTTTGCCCAGAAGAAAAACTTCTAAAATATATACACAGGTACAAAGCTATTAACAATGAAGAGAAGCATGTCTGTGTTTTGCATGTTTATGAAGAGTATTGCATAGAAAATGTTATAGGATTACAATTTCAACATAACATATATTCTGGGGAGTTTTTACTTTAAGCTTTAATGTTTACAGCTGCCTAGTTTATAAAGAGAATAAGGCACTTGGGGTGTGCATTATACAGTACTTCTTGAATGCAGTAATATCTGCTCAACACATAGCTATACTTATAATGTATGTAAGTTTAAAATGATAGGCAATGGTATCGAAACACCCAGTTTCACTAAGGGGTTTAATTTTCCATGTGCATATTGGAAAATGAAAATGCACCAATTTAACCAGAGTGCCCAGGAATACATGATCAGTTAAGAATTAAATTTTACTACCTAAAAACTGAATTTTAATTTATTTTCTGGGCAAGATGTGAATATTTTCTTTTCTTTTTTTTTTTTTTGCATTTTCCCAGCCTTCACCCAACTTGTATATTCATTCTATTGGGGAAGCAAGAGCCAGGCATCCCTGGCAAGGAAGTCCTCTGACCCATTTTTTTCTGCTAAGGTTACCTAGCAACCCACTCATTCTGCCCATAGTTAGGTGGTTTGGAATGGGTCGATGTACAAGTCTTGTGTGGTAGAGTATCTTCCCCAAAGGGAGCAACCCCCCTCTCCTACACGATAGCCTTGTGAACTTCTGCATTTTTCCTGATGGCAGCAAGGAGTATGCCTCAGCATGGTGTCTCAGCTCTCATGCACACATGCAAGCAGCATGTGCTCAAAGGCTGAAATTCTACAAGTGCAGCACGTAGTGCTCCCACTAGGTGTCATCCATATGGTGAGCCAGTGTCATCTCCCTTACCCTGAGCCGAGCAAACCCATCCTTCCCTGCTAATTACAGATACCTAAGCCACTAGTTGAACTCATGTCTCCTACATCACAGGGCTTTATCTGACTAGGACACAGAGCAGGCAATGTGAATATTTTCACTATTTTTCTCATAATATAGGGGACAAGTAGTATGCTAAAATTATGGAAAGTAATATAAAAATGAAAAGTCATCACACATATGATTTTACTTTAAAACTTCAAAAGTTTTGGCAACTTTGAATTTAATATGCATATTTGCTATTGTTTTTTTAAGTTTTTAGTCTTTTAACTTGTATACAAATACCAATTACTCACTAAATGATTGCTAGCTGCTGGATATAGCTAGAAATTATGCATCTGATGTTGTAAATCTTTATTCATTCCTTACTGGTAGGACTTTGGTTCCATCCTCGGAACCGACATGGCCGTTTCCAAGCTCACGCCAGCCAAAAACTCTCAGCTAAGACATACCCATAATGCCCCATCTCATAGTCTCTTCAGATCTCATTTGCCACGTTCCTCATCAGACGTGCCAAGCCTTCTCTCTTAATGCTAAGTGTAGAATTTTGTGTAAATTTCTCTGAATACCTTATTTTTTTGTCAGTTTTTCGCTAATTTCTTCTCTCATCTATAGAGTCCTCTACCTGTTCTGTTTCCTATACTCTACCTTTGGTAGTTACCTTTATACCATCATTGGTACTGTCCCTCTCTCCTACCTTTGGTAGGCCCTCTTCTTACCAGTTTTCATATTTCTAAGTACCATTGTTGGTACTTTTCTCTTTCTTTCTTTATATATATATATATATATATATATATATATATATATATATATATATATATATATTAAACCCTTTTCTCTTTTCACTTTACTGTTTATGTCAGCTTAGATTAGTGTTATTATGTCTGAAAAAGCTAAGTTGGGGTTTAAGCAGTGCGATAAGTGTGGGCGAAAGATGCCCAACTCAGGCGGTCATGCTCAGCGCATTTATTGTTTGCCCGTTGACCATATAAATGCCTCTTGTGATATCTGCTCCAGTTTCAGTAATCGTACCCTAGCTGAGCGCAAAAACAAATTGATATTGAAAGGTTTGATGAAAACTCCTTTATCATAGGCTCTCTCTGGGATGGAGGTCTCACCACCTCCTAAGACTAAAAGACACAAAGAGAAACCAAGTCACTTGGTTCCTACATCTCTGTCCGTTTTGGAACCAAGTCGACACTGAGCTTCTTCGGCACCATCAGCGCAGACAACCTCGGCACCAGGCTCTATGTCTTTTCCCTCAGTAATGCCTCTAATTTTGACATCTATTATGGTACCAGCTTCGGCACCATCGTCTTCGGTGCCATCCTTGGTCTTAACATAGGCTTTGACTACCATACTCGCTTCAGCACCATCCCTGGCTACTGTGCAGTTAACTTGTACGCCTCCACAAACAATGACCTCATCGGTTCCAAAGGTTGAACACCTTCCCAGAACCAGATATTCTCTAATTTATGGCCCTTTTTCGGGGCACCAATTTAGCTCCTTTCTTGAAAGACATGACTCTCCTTCAGCAGCCTCCTACAGATCCACCAGGAGCCTTTCAGAACAAGATGTAATGCTTCTGGCAGCTGGAGGATTGCCCAACCCTGCTAGGCCTTCTGTCCCCTTTGAAACTAAACCTTTCATGGCATACTCACCAGTATATCCTCCTCCAGCCTCTTCCCTGGCCCCAGAGACTTTGGTACCAGTGACCACCCCGGTGCATGCTGTCTCGGCTCCAGCTGTGGAGTTCCCCCTGTTGGCACTGATTACTCTTGGCGTATCGGCTCCATTGGAACCAGTGCACTCTCACAGCAGTGATTGGGCTGTCGGCACCGTGGTTCCTAGTTCAGCACCTATTTCTTGCTGGCAGCATCTATGGCCATGGCTCCACTGACAGCTACCAATCCTCTCAGAGCTCCTCAACTTGGGGTGGGCTCCTCAGGGTGGGGTGTGACCCTGGTTTCTAGGTTGTCCTTCTCAGTTCAGGGCTCCCATACCTCCCTGGGCGGGTCTGCTTTCCAGGTGATGGAGAGAGTTCTTGCCTCTACATGCTCGCAGTCAGTACCAATAGCATTGACACCAGAACCCCCCTCTAGCATGCAGCTGTCCCAACCCTCTACTCTAGGATCCCAGGCATGGGAGCCGCAAGACCTTCCCTTGAAGGGAACCCTTTCTCTAGAGTCCTCCTCAGAAGATCCCACTGGAGAGCCACCCCAAAAGAAATGGTGCAAGAGGAAGCACCTTGATTCACCTGAGGAATCTATCACTGAGGACACTGATTGCGATGAGGGAG
This sequence comes from Protopterus annectens, assembly GCF_019279795.1. NCBI lineage: Eukaryota > Metazoa > Chordata > Ceratodontiformes > Protopteridae > Protopterus > Protopterus annectens. Next base: position 1,089,368,128 of record NC_056739.1, on the reverse strand, counting down.
AATGTTCCCCATGGTCTACCCTAGAAGACATCTCATTTGGAGACATTCTCAAAATCCTCAAGCAGAGGAAAGACTGGAAGTCCTCTAACCCTTCTTTGGAAGAATCGGTGTTCTTGCAGGCCTTCCATGCTTGGCCATCTACTTCCTGCGTGACCCCACCTGCAGATGAGTTTGTAAAAATGATCATGCAGTGTGCCTGAAAGGCCCCGGACAACATAGAACCTGTCCCCCAAAGGCCAGACAAAATTTTAACCACCCCCAAAGATCAGCCCAATTGGTCCAAGCAGTTGGTAGTTGATTCCATGGTCATGGCGGTGGCCACCAAGAGGGAACGAGCAAAAGATAGGTCCAATGTTCATTCCCCGAACAGGGAGTCTCAGGCTATGGACAGACTGGGGAAGTGGACCTATTCTTCAGCAACCTTTGCTATCCAATCTCTGAGCTATCTGGTATACTTTACTCACCTCCAAAGAGACCTAATGTCTGAAATGTGTACCTCTTTGGCAGGGGTACTGCCTGATGAGGTGCGTGACACTATTGCCTTTCAGCTGGCTACCCTGGAATCTATCTCAAACTCCTCGATGTGCTTGATATCTCACACCACCGAAGGGGCAGCTCGAGCAGCTGCATCAGGCATCGTCATGAGATGGCATGCTTGGATGCATTTGTGTGATTTTTGCAAACCCCTTTAAATCTTCCTTCGTCAACGTGCCTGTTGATGAATCTTCACTCTTTGGTCCCAAAGTACGAGACACACTATCATGAAGTGAGAAAGATGGAAAGACCCTGTCTGTTGTGAGCATATGTCCCCCCCCCCCCCGAGATCCTATTCCAGGAACCAGAGGGGAGGAAAATTGTGGTTCAAAAAGTCCTAAAGATCTTTTTGTGACATTCATGGTGAGCAATCCTCCTGGGGCAGAGGGGACAACTCATCCAGAAGACGCCTCTTTTGGGGCCAAGAGCATCCACATAACCAGGGAGCTAGAGATTCCTTTTCTGGCCAACCCTACCAGCGCTCCTGAGCAGTGGCCCAAATGCTTTCCTCTGGAAGCAGTCAGGGGTCGATTTTCTCTGCACCTACAAGCCTGGCAACTTATCACTACCGATGCATGGGTGCAGAGAATAATATCCAGAGGCTACCCTATCCCATTTTGATCTTACTCCCAGACCCGTCAAATAAATCCCCAATGTTCCACCCAATCAGAGGGAGATAGCAGCCTTAGAAATCAAAAAGCTGCTAAGAAAAAGAGTCATCCATCCAGTCCCACCAGATCAGAGAGGATCCGGTTTTTACTCAGGGTTCTTTTTAGTGCCAACAAAGACAGGGGACTAGAGACCAAACCTGGATCTCAGCCTACTGAACAAATTCATAAAACCTCAAAAATTCCAGATGGTCATGGTACAGTCAATCCTCCCCTTTCTAGGAAAGGACAACTGGATGTGCTCTATAGATCTCCAGGGCACGTATTACCCCATATAGATGGACCAGCATTCCCGGAGATTTCTCCACTTCCGGCTAGGAGCCAATAACTACCAGTTCAGGGTACTGCCATTCAGTCTCTTGACAGCCCCCTGAGTGTTCACCAAATGTATGGCAGTTGTAGTAGCTCATCTTTGACTACAAGGATTCCAGATGTTTCCGTATCTAGACGATTGGCTCCTTACCACCACAACCAGGAATCTTTTCATCCGCAGCCTCTCTTACACTCAAGGCCTTGCTCTTCGCTTAGGGATTACGATCAACAAGGAAAAATCTCAAGTGTCCTCAACAAAAACACTGGAATTTATTGGAGTGATCTTCGACACAACATCCTGTCAAGCTTCCCTTCCTCCTCACAGGCTTTCAAAAATAACAAGCCAAGTTCAAGTCCTCCTCCAACAAACTTTTGTACCAGCACACCTTCTACTTCAACTTCTGGGCTGTATGGCAGAAACCATTACCTTAGTTCCACTGGCGAGGTTGCACATGAGACTAGTACAGTGGCTCCTTTCATCACAATGGTTGATCTTAACCCATCCTCTCGACCACTTAATATGCCTTACAAATCTTTGCAAGAAAGAAATGCTTTGGTGGATGAAGCCAGAATCAAATCTTTCATGTTGATCATTCTGCCTTCAACAGCCCAGGGCCACGGTGACCACAAACGCTTCCCTGCTGGGGGGGCATTTCCAAGGGAAAGACAGTCCGAGGCACCTGGTCCCCCATGGAGTCCAATTTGCATTTAAATGTCCTGGAATTGAGGGCAGTTCTCTTAGTGTTGCAAGCATTCCATACATCCCTCCCTTTCCGGGACCATTGCAATTCAATCGGACAACATGTCAGTCGTCTGGTATATAAACAAACAAGGCAGAACCAGATCTCACCCCCTGTGTTGGGAAGCCATGAGAATTTGGCACTAGGTGATAGCTTCTAGCTATTTTCTTATAGCAACACACATTCCTGGGAGTTCCAACCTTATTGCGGACAATCTGAGCAGGAACATCCTGATGCCTCACAAGTGGTCCCTCAGCCCTGTAATAGCGGATCAGATCTTCCGCCGTTGGGGCAGGCCTTGCTGTGACTTGTTTACATCCCCTCTAAACAGCAAATGCAGAAGCTATTTTGCCCTGATCCCCCCTCAGGGGGAGTCACCGAGGAATCCTCTGATGCACGATTGGCCCCTGGGTCTGCTGTATGCCTTTCCCCAGTTTCCCCTCATCCCAAAATTCCTCCAGAAAGCTCAAAGGTTGAGAAGCAAAGTGATCCTCATTGCCCCTTATTGGACCCGTCAAGTCTGGTTCCCTTTCCCATGGCCTCATCTGATTCACAGCCTGTGGATCCTGGATCAATCCCAAGGTCTGCTATCTCACCCTCAGGGACTGATTCACCCCAATTTCCACAGCCTCAAACTCACAGCTTGGTTTCTCCACTTCTGATGATTGCCAGGCTACCTGATATTTCATCTCCTGTCTGTGTGATTATTTATTTTATTTATTTATTTTATTTATTTTACATTTGTTAACCGGGAGAGTCCGACTGGATACATGTCCATTTTCAGCGGAGGCCCGGGGAGAAAAGCTCCAGGTACATAACAGACATATGAACATTGTTAATGCAAAAAAAGGAAGATAGTTGAGTTCTAAATACAATAAGAATTGGGAAAAAATAACAGCAGCATATAAAAAAAAATTATAAAAAAATTCTTCTGGCTCCACACAAACCTTCCACCAGGAACATTTATTCTAGTAAGTGGGCTAGGTTCTCTGCATGGGCCAAAGATCATGACATAGAACCTTTCTCTATGCCTATTCAGAAGATCCAATACCTGACTACTGTTCTACATTCAGGAGCTTCAGCATCGACAATTACTGTACATTTAGCAGTTATCGCAAATTTTCACAATGGATTCGATAATTCTTCTGTTATGCCACACCATCTGCGCAAAACTTTTTTGAAAGGAGTATTATATGTTAAACCTCCTGTCAAGCCCCTCATAGAGCCTTGGGACTTGGATTTGGTGCTGCAGTCATTAACAAGCCCTCCTTTTGAACTTTCTAATTCATGTGATATAAATTTTTTGTCTTGAAAGACTCTCCTTCTAGTAGACCTTACCTCAGCGAGAAGAGTATCTGAGTTGCAGGCCTTGAGTGTCAGGAGACCTTACTTGATTTTCCACAGGGATAGAGTGTCCCTACGTACTGACCCATCCTTCTTGCTCAAGGTCATTTCTTGATTTTCAGTTAACCAGTCTATTGACCTGTCAGTTTTCTTCCCTCAACATTCAAATAGAGGGGAATATCTTTTGCATACCCTTGATATTCATAGACAACTTCATTTTTACCTGGCAGAACAAAATTTTTCAGAAAAATGGATCAATTGTTTGTGGCCTTTACGGGACCCAGACTGGGTAAACCTGTCTCCAAAGTGACTCTATCTTCCTGGCTTAGAAACGCCCATTACCTTTATATACCATCAAAATAAACTGACTTTACCTTCCAGAGTAAAGGCTCATTCTACTAGAGCAATGGCTACTTCTGTGGCTTTTCATTCCAGAGCCTCTATAGATGATATCTGCACAACAGTCACTTGGGCAAGACCTCATACCTTTATCACTCATTACAAATTGGATTTAGCCTCATCTTTTGGTTCAATGGTGCTCAGGAATATCCTTCCTCAGGGCCAGCCAGGACTCAAGTAGCTGGGAACTCAGTCCTATCAGTAAGGAATGAATAAAGATTTAAAACATCAGATGAAGAAGTTATATCTTACCATAACATTCCATCTGTGTTGTAGATCTTTATTCATTCATTACTTCCCACACTCCTTCCCCCTGCCCGGACTCCTGGTGGACTTTAGGATCTCCTAGTTAAGGTATTTGCTCAGACAGAGCCTTCTACTGTCTCTTTTATTATCTCTATAATATAAGGGCAGGCAAACTCAATCTGAAGAGACTATGAGAGCGGCATTGTGGATATGTCTTAGTTGAGAGTTTTTGGCTGCTGTGAGCTTGGAAATGGCCGTGTTGTTCTGAGGATGGAACTGAAGTCCTATCAGTAATGAATAATCTACAACACAGATGGAACGTTATGGTAAGACGTAACTTATTTTTTTCCATGGGTAAGTCAAGTTAGTTTGTACATATACTAAGTAGATTATTGATAGTTGCTTACCTTATAATTTTGCTCCATAATATAGATCACCTTTGTATCATGAGGCCATGGCTCTTCCTGAAAATTAAAATTCCTTACATTTTGAGATCTACTGCCCTAGTTATGGTATAAGTCAATGTTTTCTGTCATTCTTCAGGTACATTCAAAGCAAGCGAGAGTTTAAAATATAAAAATGTGTCTTAAATTTATTGAGTAATAAATAAGAAAATTAAACAGGTAATTGTGAAATATTACAAAATGTGTTTTAAAATCTACTGAGTAATAAATAAGGAAATTAGAAAGATGTATCGTATAGTATTGTATTATACTTTTGTACAATATTAGTCTTTAGCAAGCCTATAGCATTTAGTGTTCTTTAGGACTGCACCATTGCTTTTTCAGATTTTAAATTATTGAATGCTATCACTAATAAAGCATAGTTCCTCAAAGAGCCATGCTTTACAGTTTAATTGCATTTGGTTCTCCAGTTGTAATGCTTGTTACTTTCTCTAAATTTGAAGTGAATAGACTGAACTTTCCAAGTGGGAGTTTTTTCTGCCATACCAAAGCTAGAGAAACTACTACACTATTATATCTGGCCTTTAGCTAGCTAAACTATTCACATATTATATCTGGCTACTGGGTATTCATCCTTACCTATGGCAATTCCTTCCTTTTTGTAACAATCACACACAATTGAAAAAATATAAAAAATGACAAAGAATTATTGCAACTATATTCAGTGCTGACACTGGCATTACATACATTTAAAGAGTTAACATAACAATCCTATAATCAAACTCACAATAAAGTAATAAGGGTCTGCAGCAGTACTAAGATAAGAAATTTGATGGATATAGCAGTACAAATAATGTATAGCTACCTAACAGTGAATATATACCATGCAATTTCCACTGATGCAAATTTGGCCATATGAGTCAGCAAAAGAGATGTTGTATTAACCCTGCGGTAGCAAAGCTTGTTGATGTTACACCACAAGCCCCAAATTCTGTCTATGGCCTTTAATGATTTTTGACACTATTTTCAAGAAAAAAAGTTTGGTAAATGAATTATATAATGTGTTAGATTTGATCTTATTTTATCGGTAACACAGGTAGACTCCAAGGAATGAAAGTATTTTATTATAAAACCAACAGCTATGAACTACTTTTATCACTATTATAAGACTATGCTGGTAAAGTCTCATAGCAGAGATGAAAAACACACTGACGGTTGGTTCTATAATAAAATGCTTGCATTCTTTTCAGTATACCCATGTGACTGGCTACCATTTTATATATATATATGTATTATTTTAATATATGTAAGGGTTGGGTGAGATTTCCTACAATTAATATTTAGTTTTAAAAAGAAAATCATCCAGTTAGCGATAATACAAGTTAAATAGTAAGAAGAAGGGATACCTATTAAACCAATATACTTTTTAAAATTAATTTTTAAATTTTTTGGATGGTTTCCGGCTTGATGCGTTGCCACCAACCTGGAGGTGTGGGTATCCTTTATGAATATGGATACACCCCCTCCTTTTGTGGTGTGGTCCGGGTTTTGGGGCCGAAATGCATAATATGAGGTAAAACCTAATAGTGCCGGGGTGCTCTCAGGAGCCTTGAACAAGGTTTCAGTTACAGCACAGACATCGATGTTCTCCATACTGAGAAGGGCCTCGAGTGCGTGCATTTTGAGATTTAGACTTCTGGCATTGAGCAGCATTACCCTCAGTTTCTTCCCATTTTTGTTTTCTAGGGTGGTAGGTTTAGAATTTGAGCCTTGCCTAAAAAGGCACTATGGGGTGGCAAGAGCCTTAGCCAATATCCGGAATCCCAGGGGTGACAGGTGCAAGCCGTCCCTTGCGAAGCAGCGTGGCTTGTCAAGCATGTCGTCCCACGCAGAAAGACACTGGATCCCCTTTGAATGACACCAGACATTAAGCCAATTGTTAAAGCTGATCATTTTGTCTCTATATTGTGGCATCATTCTTGGTGAAGGAAGGATACTGCTCTGGGTCAGGGTCATACCTGCCTGGGCTACATAATCAGAGAGCTCCTCTATGTCTCTTTTCATGTAGTCCAGGGAGGTACGTCTCAGGTCGTTCACACCAGCATGGACAATGACTGTGTCATATTTGTACTTGCCGTGGAATGACCTGAGTGCTTGTGTTATGTGGCGGATTCTAGCGCCCGATAGGCAGCTTACCGTGACCCTCTCCTTGTTCAGCCTGTTGAGTGGGACGTCAGTGTGTCTGACTATGAAGTCACCTATGACAAGTATGTTTGATGTTGTATTTGGCCTTAAGGGCTGTGGCTGCTTTGCACACTGCTTTTGTAGTTTATGTGTTGCTTGTGGGGTGTCTTGAGGTAGCAGTTGTTTGGGTGTCTGCTTTGGAGGCCTCTGCTGTTTAGGTAAATTTTTACTCAGAGCCTCCGAGTATGTCTTTGTGTGTTTATGTCTTTGATTCAGTGGTGTGGTAGCATTATGTGAGGCTGGTTTTGTGGTGTGTGTAGTTGCCTTCTCCTCCTGTCTGGTCTTGCCAGTCCTGAGTTGAGAGAGCTCAGCCTCCAGTTTGGCTAAATAGCTGCATCTCTCGCAAGTATTTGTGTTATGTGGGAGGAGGAGAGGGTTGTCTGTGTACATGAGGCAGTTATAACATTGCCTCAAGATTCCCAGATTCACCAGCTGGACCGGAGAGGAGATTGACAACTGACCTTTGGACATGCTAGAATAATATTGGGAATTCCTTAATAATTGAAAACAAGGGCCAGTGGGGAGTGAGGGTGTAGTGCTTTTTAATTTTTAGTGCTGACTTATATAATTGCTTTAGTGAGCAAGTGCCAGGTAACTTGAGTGCAATGTGTTACAAGTAACTAAATGCAAAAACAACAAACAGTAACTTTCTTTCAAGTGAAACAAGGAAAGAAGTACAGTAAGCAATGCAGATATCACTAGTGATCCACAGAAGCGCTGAGAAGCCGCGTATTAGGTGGAATTAGCGTTCCAGGGAAATAACAAGCAAACAAACAAGCATATAAACAAAGCTAGATTCAGCAGGCCTGGATCTAGTCTATGCTAGAGCAAACAAGGTGTACCAATTTCAGTAAGATACAGTTCAAATATTCAGGCACCATAAACCTTTAACTAGAAATTCCCAGCTCAGAAGGGCAGAGTCCAGCCTCTTCTCCCACAAGAGTGCAGACCACGAACCTTCTTAATGTAAAATAACTGGCCTGAAGCCCAAGTGCCTAAACCAGAACTAATACACTTGGACACTGGGCTCTCAATCAGCAGTTCCCAACTTAGAAGGATGAAAGCTACCTGTCCTGCCACCACAGTGCTTGCCACAAACCTTCCTAATGTAAAACAACTGGTCTGAAGCCCAAGTGCTTAATCCAAAAGACTTAGAATGATAGCTACACTTTAATCAAGTTACAACCAAGCAGTAATAAATACAATTGAATACTTTAGAGAATGTCTGGATTAGTGCTCAAGTTACACAAACAAAGCTAGATCCAGCAGGCCCAAATCCAGTCTATGCCACAGCAAACAAGGCACCAACTTCAGTAAGAAGCAGTTCAGATATGCATGCACTATAAGCCTTTAACCAGAAATTCCCAGCTCAGAAGGGCAGAGTCCAGCCTCTCCTCCCACAAGAGTGCAGACCACGAACCCTCTTAATGTAAAATAACTGGCCTGAAAGCCCAAGTGCTTAAACCAGAATTAATACACTTTTAGAATAACAGACACTGAGCCCTCAATCAGCAGTTCCCAACCTAGAAGGATGTAAGCTACCTGTTGTGCCACAACAGTGCAGACCACAAACCCTCTCAGTGCAAAACAACTGGTCCGAAGCCCAAGTGTTTAAACCAAAAGGCTTAGAATGAGTTACACCAAGCAGTAATAAATACAATTGAGTATTTTTAAGATTATGCAAAAGTAAAATAAAGTAGGTAGAAACACAAGTACAGTAAAAGCAGATGAAAATTTTTTTTTTTTTTTTATCTGAACAAGTGCTGAGATCAAAGAAACAGATTTGAGTGCTGAAACTAGAAAACTGGCTAGTTATAAGAAAAAAAAAACAAGCTAGAAGGCTTCCCTCAAACACAGAAAGGCTTGGGAGCTCAGAAGCCTACAAATAGTCTATACCACTTAACAGGAAAGGCAGGAAATAAGCTTAATTTTTTTTGTCTGTTTCCCAGATGCTCTCTTTGTACACAGTAGGAGTGACTGAAATCAGAATATGATCTCATTGCACTCAGTTGAGTGAGCAAATGAAATGGGCCCAGAGGCAGGCTGAGGGGCGGGCAGTTTCAAGGCCACTAAGATTAACACCAAAACAAAAACAGAGAGGGTGGGTGGGAATAACTGAAGAGCAGAGTTAAAACTGCCAGTTCAGTTAAATATTCCTTCAACACAGTTTAAATCAAATTAAATACTGTATTTTTTTTTAAAAAAGTGCAGATAAAGGTACTTAAATTCTCTTATACGTCCAGTTGAATATAACCAAGTTCTTAGCCGGCCAAAGCTGAGGTTTTTAAGCAGAAAATATTTCACAATGCACCACTTAAATAGGCAAGGACAGGAAATCAAAGAATGTGGCTACCCCCACACCTGTAATTACTAGCAAATAACAAAATTCAGCAAACACTAGCTACAGTTCAAGTTACTGAAGAGCAGAGTAACTGGCAGTTCAGTTAAATATTCCTTCAACACAGTTTAAATCAAATTAAATACTGTATTCTTTTTTAAAAAAAGTGCAGATAAAGGTGAGAAGCAAAGTGATCCTCATTGCCCCTTATTGAACCCGTCAAGTCTGGTTCCCTTTCCCATGGCCTCATCTAATTCACAGCCTGTGGATCCTGGATCAATACCAAGGTCTGCTATCTCACCCTCAGGGACTGATTCACCCCAATTTCCACAGCCTCAAACTCACAGCTTTTTTTCTCCACTTCTGATGATTGCCAGGCTACCTGATATTTCATCTCCTGTCTGTGTGATTCTTCTGGCTTCACACAAACCTTCCACCAGGAACATTTATTCTTGTAAGTGGGCTAGGTTCTCTGCATGGGCCAAAGATCATGACATAGAACCTTTCTCTATGCCTATTCAGAAGATCCTACAATTCCTGACTACTGTTCTACATTCAGGAGCTTCAGCATCGACAATTACTGTACATTTAGCAGTTATCACAAATTTTCACAATGGATTCGATAATTCTTCTGTTATGCCACACCATCTGTGCAAAACTTTTTTGAAAGGAGTATTATATGTTAAACCTCCTGTCAAGCCCCTCATAGAGCCTTGGGACTTGGCTTTGGTGCTGCAGTCATTAACAAGCCCTCCTTTTGAACTTTCTAATTCATGTGATATAGAATTTTTGTCTTGAAAGACTCTCCTTCTAGTAGACCTTACCACAGTGAGAAGAGTATCTGAGTTGCAGGCCTTGAGTGTCAGGAGACCTTACTTGATTTTCCACAGGGATAGAGTGTCCCTACGTACTGACCCATCCTTCTTGCTCAAGGTCATTTCTTGATTTTCAGTTAACCAGTCTATTGACCTGTCAGTTTTCTTCCCTCAACATTCAAATAGAGGGGAATATCTTTTGCATACCCTTGATATTCATAGACAACTTCATTTTTACCTGGCAGAACAAATTTTTTCAGAAAAATGGGTCAGTTGTTTGTGGCCTTTAAGGGACCCAGACTGGGTAAACCTGTCTCCAAAGTGACTCTATCTTCCTGGCTTAGAAATGCCCATTACCTTTATATACCATCAAAATAAACTGACTTTACCTTCCAGAGTAAAGGCTCATTCTACTAGAGCGATGGCTACTTCTGTGGCTTTTCATTCCAGAGCCTCTATAGATGATATCTGCACAACAGTCACTTGGGCAAGACCTCATACCTTTATCACTCATTACAAATTGGATTTGGCCTTATCTTTTGGTTCTATGGTGCTCAGGAATATCCTTCCTCAGGGCCAGCCAGGACTCAAGTAGCTGGGAACTCAGTCCTATCAGTAAGGAATGAATAAAGATTTAAAACATCAGATAAAGAAGTTATATCTTACCATAACATTCCATCTGTGTTGTAGATCTTTATTCATTCATTACTTCCCGCACTCCTTCCCCCTTCCCGGACTCCTGGTGGACTTTAGGATCTCCTAGTTAAGGTATTTGCTCAGACAGAGCCTTCTACTGTCTCTTTTATTATCTCTATAATATAAGGGCAGGCAAACTCAATCTGAAGAGACTATGAGAGCGGCATTGTGGATATGTCTTAGTTGAGAGTTTTTGGCTGGCGTGAGCTTGGAAATGGCCGTGTTGTTCTGAGGATGGAACTGAAGTCCTGTCAGTAATGAATAATCTACAACACAGATGGAACGTTATGGTAAGACGTAACTTATTTTTTTTCCATGGGTAAGTCAAGTTAGTTTGTACATATACTAAGTAGATTATTGATAGTTGCTTACCTTATCATTTTGCTCCATAATATAGATCACCTTTGTATCATGAGGCCATGGCTCTTCCTGAAAATTAAAATTCCTTACATTTTGAGATCTACTGCCCTAGTTATGGTATAAGTCAATGTTTTCTGTCATTCTTCAGGTACATTCAAAGCAAGCGAGAGTTTAAAATATAAAAATGTGTCTTAAATTTATTGAGTAATAAATAAGAAAATTAAACAGGTAATTATGAAATATTATAAAATGTGTTTTAAAATCTACTGAGTAATAAATAAGGAAATTAGAAAGGTGTATCTTATAGTATTGTATTATACTTTTGTACAATATTAGTCTTTAGCAAGCCTATAGCATTTAGTGTTCTTTAGGACTGCACCATTGTTTTTTCAGATTTTAAATTAATGAATGCTATCACTAATAAAGCATAGCTCCTCAAAGAGCCATGCTTTACAGTTTAATTGCATTTGGTTCTCCAGTTGTGATGCTTGTTACTTTCTCTAAATTTGAAGTGAATAGACTGAACTTTCCAAGTGGGAGTTTTTTCTGCCATACCAAAGCTAGAGAAACTACTACACTATTATATCTGGCCTTTAGCTAGCTAAACTATTCACATATTATATCTGGCTACTGGGTATTCATCCTTACCTATGGCAATTCCTTCCTTTTTGTAACAATCACACAAAATTGAAAAAATATAAAAAATGACAAAGAATTATTGCATCTGTATTCAGTGCTGACATTGGCATTATATACATTTAAAGAGTTAACATAACAATCCTATAATCAAACTCACAATAAAGTAATAAGGGTCTGCAGCAGTACTAAGATAAGAAATTTGATGGATATAGCAGTACAAATAATGCATAGCTACCTAACAGTGAATATATACCATGCAATTTCCACTGATGCAAATTTGGCCATATGAGTCAGCAAAAGAGATGTTGTATTAACCCTTCGGTAGCAAAGCTTATTGATGTTACACCACAAGCCCCAAATTCTGTCTATGGCCTTTAATGATTTTTGACACTATTTTCAAGAAAAAAAGTTTGGTAAATGAATTATATAATGTGCTAGGGTTGATCTTATTTTATCAGTAACACCGAGGAATGAAAGTATTTTATTATAAAACCAACAGCTATGAACTACTTTTATCACTATTATAAGACTATGCTGGTAAAGTCTCATAGCAGAGATGAAAAACACACTGACGGTTGGTTCTATAATAAAATGCTTTCATTCTTTACAGTATACCCATGTGACTGGCTACCATTTTATATATATGTATTATTTTAATATATGTAAGGGTTGGGTGAGATTTCCTACAATTAATATTTAGTTTTAAAAAAAAAATCATCCAATTAGCGATAATACAAGTTAAATAGTAAGAAAAAGGGATACCTATTAAACCAATATACTTTTTAAAATTAATTTTATCTTTAACATGAAATGTTATTTACAAAAAAAAAAAAAGAAAGAAAAAGAAAACAGGTCACAGAGTAAATTTGATATGAATGGCTAAAAACATGAGTCATGTCAGAATTTAATTGTCCCCACCACCTAGTGTAGGTTTTTTACTCATAGTAGCTAACTGACCTTTGTTGATGTATAAATGTATGAGAAAGTAAATTATTATATTCATTTTCTCAATGTGATTCCCAACCAGGAAAGCTGTCAATCTTGTTTAACAATGTTAAACAGTATTTTAAAATAAATATATATATATATATATATATATATATATATTAAAAAACTGAACTAAAAACAAAGAAAGAAAGAACTGAATTTAAACAATAAAAAACTTTCTTTCTAGGCAAACATAAGATCGGAGCCAAACCTAGTATTAAGCCCCCCTTCCGTTCTTTTTTTATTAAATAGAACTTCTTCAGAATACAGCGAATATGGACAAAGTATACAAATATATAACTCAAGCCAAACTGGTTGTAAAATAGTGCTGTGCATACAACATAGCAGGTGCCAAAAGAAATGTAAAGCTACATTTAAAAAAACTATGGTTGCAAGGTAAGCTAGAGAATAAGACTACATCTAGTAATAAAACTAATCCAAGTAAAAACAAGGGAAAAAGTAACACACAAGTGTTAATTATCAAGCCCTGTCACTATCTCTGCCACTTCAGTGGTACTGAATGGTAATTTTTTCTGTTTCAATGACAATATTTATCAACATATAAGAGTGGTGGCAATGGGCTCAAAAGTGGCCCCCTCCTCTATGAATTTGGTACTCTCTGCATGGGAAGCTAATACTCTCTATCTATCTGTGTTGCTTATCTATTTATTTATTTGTTTGATAATACTGCATTTTTTTCAGTAATGCTATAAAAAGGCCAAGATCTTCTTATCCAGGAAACTTGGACAGTTGTAACAATTTCAGAGATTTTAAAAGCGTACTGCGTTGGTGGTGCTGCGGTAGCGTTGTCGCCTCACAGACGTTGCCCGTTCGATTCTCAGAGCGTCTTCTGTGTGTCGACATGCGTGAATGGGCGTTCCTTCATTAAAGGTTGTGTGTTAGGCCCGGCAAGCCAGCACGTAAAAATCTACTGCCAATCATTAGCGGACCGGAGTTCCGCTGTGGCGACTCCTAACCAGGAAAAGCCGAAAGACACAAACAAACATTTGATTAAAAGAGTAACAGTCTTAAGAAGTTTTTGCACTGAAATAAATTATTTTAACAAGTCACGTTTGCTTGGGAGACTACGAATGTCTAAAATTAAGACTTTTATATATGAGGGTAGTTTTGGGGAAATATACATTCAGTCAAAGGAATTGATTTCTTGGAGATGGCAAAACTGCTTAATATTGATCTGATCATTTTAATTCAGTGGGATACTATTTGGATAAACACACAGTGGCCATAAATGCAGAATAACTTTACCAATCTACACAATGTATAGAAAAGTTGTAAGTTGGAAATTAACTCCTTATTTCTTAACTGTTGCTACCATGGGTTACTTTTCTAGGAATTTCTTTCTCCAAGCCTATAAGTGCTCATTCTTTTATTTATTTCTTATTATGATGCATGTTTTATAGTGCTTAAATGTCTGTAGCTGCCACAATAGCCTTTTCACTGATCAAATATTAATATACTGCACCAAATGATACTTTTGTCACATCAGTATTTGCTATTATCTTGATGTCACTGGGATGTTCAGTTGTTATTGTAAAACTGGTGGATGTACATGTATTATATATTTTCAGCCATAGTGTTTGGGAATCATTGAATTATTTACTGAAAATTATAACTTAAGTTCTCCAGGAATACTTTAGCTTATAAAGTTGAAATAAATAATGAACAAATTGTATAACATTAATAATATCAATATCAACGTCTTAGTATATTATCCACAGCTCATTTAATGTATGAAACTGCAGTGAGGTATGCAACATTAACTTACTTCTTTTTTCCTTTAGGTTACTGGTGGGTGCTCCATTTGATACAAATGGTCCACTGAAGACAGGAGATGTATATAGATGTCCAGTAGATCCTTATGGGAATGAGAACTGTACCAAATTAAACTTAGGTACTACTTTGCTTTCATTTGTGAATTTATTGATTGTAGTAAGCTTTTGACTTAGCAAGCTCAGGTTTCTTAGTGCACACTACTACTGAAAACAATAGATGCCAATGACTGGCTTATTAATCAGTACTTCAAAAGTTTCACTTATGCAAAATTCCTACAGTAAACATGTAAACGGACATTTAAAATGCCCTAAGTGCAAAAACATTTATGTCTCATATTTAATAGTATTTGTATTTTGTGTATAATTTCTAATTGTTTAATATCACAACCATTCTATTATATTTTATAGGGGCATGGCTTTTCCTAATTTAGGCTGTCTGGCATATGTATGTTTAATTTCCTAACAATTTTATTTTACTGTGTATTAAGTATAAAAAATATGACACCTAGTGGCATTATTTGAAATGCGAGATTCCATGGAAAATTTGGCTGTTAGCTTTAACTCTGCTGGAGTCAAATGCTTGTTAGAATTTGTAATGAACTATACAAAATATGGCATAGTAACAGCAGAACTTATTCAAAATGTATTAGGTCAGTAGAAACAAGAGTTTAATGTAACGCAGTCTGAGAATGTTTTCTCTAACTTATTTCAGTGGAGAAAAGTGTGCTGCGTTATCTCTTTTAAGTTTTGTTTTCTCTTTCTAGTTGCATAAACATAGAAGCTAATGAACTTTCTAAAATCATACAGTTTTAAGTCAGAAGAGATATTACTAAATATAAATGAAATTCCTGCAAATGACTTGTAAAGTCAATAGTGAGTTATGGTCTGATGTAATTTTGTATCGCTCTGACTCACATGAAGAAACCAGTATATTTATTCAACCCTCCTGCCCACCTTACTACTACATGATAATCCTAACTGTATGCCTGTGAGGACCCCTAAAAATGACCATACACTTTACCTTAGAGAAACCTTTCCATAATATTTCCACTATTTGATGAATTATGTCTGAAGTTATTGGTTGGATTAATGGCTCACAGAAGGAAACTGATTGATGTGATGCTGTCAGTCTCGCCATTATTCTCACGTGTGGGTTAGATCTGATCCGTCGGATTCATCTTGGCCTTTTTCAATAGCTCGAAGCCTTCAGCAAAGCCCATGGGCATTGTCCCTTACCCATAATGCAGTTCCCTAAACCCTTTGATCTCGTTTGCCACTCCGTGAAAGACGTGGTCATTCCAGGAAGCTCTGGGCTAAGTTTAAGTTTATTTTTATATGCTTTGTATTTTCTTCTGTTACTTAGTTGGTGGTGCTGCGGTAGCATTGTCGCCTCACAGTAAGACGCTGTCCGGTTCAATTCTCAGCTAGAGCGTCTTCTGCGTGGAGATATGCGTGAATGGGCATACCTTCATTGAAGGTTGTGCATCAGGCCTGGCAAACCGGTACATAAAAATCAACTGCCAATCATTAGTGGACCTGAGTTCCGCTGTGGCGACCCCTAACCAGGAAAAGTCAAAAGACACAAACACAAAGAAACTTAGTTAGCAATTTCCTTACCCTTCTTTATGTCCATTTTAATTTGGAGGACTTTTTTTGGGGGTGGCAAGTGTTGTTCCCTCTTATAAGCTTTCTCCTTCCAGTGTCCATTTAAGTTCATTTTGTTTGCCTGTGCGACTGCTTTTCCCCTCTTCTAAGCTCTCTTTTTTCAATGTCCATTTAATTTAGAGGACATTTTTGTAACTTCTAGCTTTACAATTTAAAAAAAAAATGTATATTTCCTCAATCTGGTTAACATCCATTTTAGTTAGAGGGTGTGTGTGTGTGTGTGTGTGTGTGTGTGTGTGTGTGTGTGTGTGTGTGTGTGTGTGTATGTGTGTGTGTGTGTGTGTGTGTGTGTGTGTGTGTGTGTGTGTGTGTGTGTGTGTGTGTGTGTGTGTGTGTCCATTGTTTTCTCTTTTTATTTTCTGTAGCTTAAATTTGAATTCTGTGATATGTCTCAAAAACAGGATGGGAAACCCTTAGTGTTTAAAATGGAAAAAAGATGCCTCTAAGTTTGCTCCATTTGCCATGGCTTCAACCACAGGGCTCTTATAGAGCATAAAAATAAATTTATGTTAAAAGGTTTACTTAAAACCCCTTCAGCTGAGGAGACAGTATACCTGAAGGATTTCAGGTATCACCCTTTCAACTCTTGTGTGACCCCTCCTTCCATTGAGCTTATTGATTTAATCTCTCAGAAGGCTTGGCAGACCCCAGACCCTGTAGAACCTACTCCTACGAGGCCAAATAAATATATTACTGGCCCTTTGGACAAGCCTTTCCTTACAAAAGGTGTAGCAGTTGATGCCAAGGTTGTGGCGGTGGCCAATAAAAAGGAACTATTTGAGACCAGTTCCACTATCTATCCCCTGAATAAAGATTCTAGGACCATGGATAGCTGCAGGAAGTGCACCTTTTCATCAACAACCTTCACTTTACAGTCGCTGAATTACTTAGCACATTTTACTAGGCTACAGAGGGATCTGACAAAGGGGTTTTCAGACTCCCCCCAAGGATCTGTAGCTGATGAGGTTGCAAACAAGATAACTTCTCAGCTCGCCACCCTAAATTCAGTCATAAACTCATCCATGAGACTCATCTCATATGTAGCAAATGGAACCAGCAGGGCAGCGGGTTCAGGAATCTCACTTAAAAGGCAGGCCTGGATCTGCCTTTGTGGTTTTGTGGAGCCCTTCAAGTCTTCCTTCATTAACGCCAATTTTGATGGCTCCTCTATTTGGGCCCAAAGTTAAAGAGATGTTTACCAGGTGTGAACAGGAAGGCAAGACCTTATCTGCCATTGGAGTACGCTTTTCCACATCCACTAGATCCTTTCCCAATGGTCAAAAAGGTAGTCGAAAGATGTGATTAAAAAATCACAAAGGTTTTTCTAAAATATACAGGGTGAAAGTTCCCCTAGAGGCAGAGGGGGTACAATAATGGAAGATGCTGCCTTCATGGCAGGGGAGGCCCGCAGAATCAGGGCATTAAAGAATCTTTCTTTGGTAAGCCCTTTCAGCACTCCTGAGTGGGTGCCCAATTGTCCACCTCTGGAGGCAGTTGGGGGATGATTGTCTCTGCACCTTCATACCTGGCTAAGAATAGCAAACAACAGATGGGTGCAGAACATAATATCCATGGGGTTACATCATTCCCTTTTCCTTTCCCATTCCCAAAAACAAAACAGTTCCAGATATTCCACTCAGTGAAAAGAAACAAGCAACCTTAGAAATTCAAAAGATGCTAAGAAAAAGAATCATCCAAGAGGTCCCTGCAGACCAGAGGATTCAGAACTTACTTAAAATTCTTTTTATTTCCAAAGAAAACAGGGGACTGGAGACCCATCCTGGATCTCAGAAATCAAACAAATGGGTCAAAAAGAGGAAGTTCCACCTGGTGACACTGCAGCCATTACTTCCTTTTTTGGAAAACAACAATTGGATGTGCTCTACAGACCTTCAGGATGCATACTACCATATACAGTGGAAAGGCAGTCCAGAAGGCACTTACGCTTCCGGCTAGGAGCCAGTCACTTCCAGTTTCGAGCTCTGCCCTTTGGTCTCACTACAGCCCCTAAAGTGTTCACCGAATGCATGGCAGCAGTTGTGGCTCACCTGAGATCCCAAGGATTCTGCGTATTTCCATGTGGATGACTGGCTCATAACTGCCCCGACCAGGCATCTTCTGCTATAGGCCAAAGACTCCACACTGCAACTCTGTTCTTCTGCAGGGATTATGATAAACTACGTAGAATCTGCTCTAGAGCCATGTCAGAACATGGTCTTCATAGGAGCAGAAATAGTCACAAGAAGGATGATAGCAAAGCTTCCACAAGACAGACTACATAATCTTCAGTATTACATGAAAATGTTGATCAGAATGAAACGAGCTACAGCCAAATTAGTTCCTCGAGTACTAGGTAAAATGGCCACCTGAATTTTCCTTATTCCCTTAGCTTGTCTCCACATGAGAATACTGCAATGGTTACTTGCAACACAGTCAGTTCTAGAACTATGAATGACACAACAAAATCATTATAATAAATTCATGCAAAAAGGATCTTCAAAGGTGGATTCACTCTCCTCTGGTATCTCAGGTCCATCACTTTATTCCTTCCCACCCCCAAGCCACAGTGACCACAGACACTTCCCAAATAGGGTGGGGGAGCATTATCTAGGAAAGACAGTTCAAGGCATCTGGCATCAACATGAGGCCCGTTTGCACATAAATATCCTGGAGATGTGGGCTGTGCTTTTAGCATTGCAAGCATTTCAAGACTGTCTTCCTCTGGAAACAATAGCAATCCAATCAAACAACATGTCTGTAGTCTGGTACATAAACAAGCAAGGGAGAATCAAATCTTACCCCTTTTGTCAGGAAGCCCTAAAGGTTTAGCAATGGGCTACATCTTACAATCACTTTCTGATAGCAATGCACATCCCAGGGAGATCCAACGTAATAGCAGACAAATTGCGCAGAGCTATACTATTGCCATATGAGTGGCCCCTCATTCAAAAAATTGTGAAAGAGATTTTCTGAAAATGGGGCCAGTCCTGCTGCAACTTTTTTACTTCACTCACCAATGCCAAATGTAGCAACTACTTTGCCCTGATCCCCCCTCCGGGGAAGTCCCCAAGGGATGCACTTGTTCACAATTTGCCTCTGGGACTCCTTTATGCCTATCCACCAATTCCTCTAATTCCCAAACTACTACAGAAAGCAAGTTTTTTGAAGATGACAATGATCCTAATTGCCCCCCCATTGGCCTCAACAAATCTGGTTCCCCTTCCTTCGGACTCATATTCAGGATGAACCATGGATTCTGGACCCCATTCCAGATCTTCTGACTCACCCATCTGGAATGGTTCATCCCAATCTAAGCAACCTCAAACTGGCAACTTGGCTGCTCCATTTCCCCTGAAAGCCAGGTTTCCTCCCCTTTCCTCTGCTGTAAGACGCATTTTAATTTCTTCACATAAGTCATCCACAAGAAAAGTGTACAAGGGAGAATGGAAGAAGTTTGTTTTATGGGATAATTCTAATCAGACTGATCCTTTTACTGCTTCCCTACATTTTATATAAGATTTCTTGGCTATACTTTTCAATGAAAGTGGTGCTGCAGCTACTATTAGAGTTCAATTGGCAGCAATTTCAAACTTTTATATAGGAGAAAATGGCTACTGAATCATGTCAAACAGGCTTTGTAAAGCCTTCCTTAAAAGGAACTACACTTCTAAGGCCTCCGTACAAAGACTCATCTCCACCTTGGTTCTAAATGTTGTGTTGTCACATATTATCTATCCTCCCTTTGAGCCTTTTGCTAGCTGTGACTGAAAATTTCTTTCTTGGAAGATGCTGTTTTTTGTAGCTATCACCTCAGCAAGGAGAGTTTCAGAATTACAGGCTTTATCTGTCAAATCACCATACTTGATTTTTCATAAGGACAGAGTTTCTTTACACACCATCCTCTCCTTTTTGCCCAAGGTTGTATCTGAAAGTAATCTCAATCAATCTATTGAGTTACCAGTATTCTTCTCAGATTTTCAGAATATAGGGGGAATATTTGTTACATCTATTTGGACGTTCGTAGACAGTTATGTTTTTACTTACATAGAACTGCAGAATTCAGAAAATCCGATCAGCTATTTGCTTCCTGTTATAACACTAAGAAAAGCTTACCAGTAACTAAGGTCATCTTATCCAAATGGCTCTCTGAATGCATTTCCTTTATTTACAGTTCTAAGAACAAGATTCTCCCAGCACCTGTCAAAGCTCATTCCAGTAGCGATGGCTACTTTTTCAGCTTTCCAAGCAAGGTTATCTTTGGACTGTATCTGTGCTGTAGCCACATGGGCAAGCCCTCGTACCTTTATCAATCATTATCAAGTATATTTGGCCTCCAGTAGTAGAGCATCCTTTGGTTCTATCATCCTGAGGAATATTCTCCCATGAGCCACCCAAGAATCAGGTACCTTGGGATGCGCCCCCACAAGTGAAAATAAAGGCGAGATTGACAACATCACGTAAAGAAGTTATGTACATACCATAACATTCCATGTGTGTTGTCTATCTCCACATTTATTCTCACAACCCACCCACCTACCCCCTGCCTATCCTCCTGGGAGACCAGGTAGTAGTAATTGGATATTCTTTGGACTCTATAATCTCAGAAACCACTTATTCTTCTTTACACTATAAATATTTTTACCTACAACCTTAATTCTACTAATTTTTTTTTCTCATGGGCAAACAAGATCTGAGCATTTAGGGAACTGCATTTATAGGTAAGGGAGAATCCTCCAAGCTTTGCTGAAGGCCTCGAGCTTTTGAAAAAATCTGAGATGGATCCGATGGATCAAATCTGACCCACAAGTGAGAATAAATTCGGAGATGGACAACACACATGGAACGTTATGGCAAGTACATGACTTCTTTTTTAGTTTTGGCATTTTTTTTTTTTTTTTTTTTTTTGCAGTTTTTGTTAGGATCTATGATTTGTGCTTTGATCTTTCAGATAGACAGATAGATAGATGCACATACATACATTCACACATGCACATTGCAATCAAAGAATAATGCACCACAAATTGTTCCATTTCTGTCATAAAGTGATGTGACTATTTGTGTGGTAGGATGATGGCTTGTACTGGGAGGAGTACATCCCTTTTAGGGTTTGCAGTATGCCAGAATTGTAATATCAGTTATGCAGTATGAAATGCAATTAAGATGAAAATTAGGAGCCCAAAAATGTTCTGAACTGCACTGTACAGCCCTCACACTGACGAAGCACTAATGATTCACACTGCATTCAGCTTTGTCATTGGAATTTTCTCATATATGCATCTCTATGACATATACATACATTTCTACATGTGTGTCTGTATGTATAAGTTTATTCTAAGTCACAGAGCATACGCTGCCTCCATTTTCATCTCCTCATAACATGTCTTAAAAATACCAAGCGTGTTGAATATGTGTGCAGTGTACAGCATGCTACACAAGGTTACCCTACTCTTGGCTGATGTTTCAACTCACTAAGTTTGAGTCTTCAGCATACAACTCCTCAAGTACTATTCCCCTTAGAGAATCAAAAGGTTTATTTTGGTGTACCAGCAAAGATTCAAGGTTTTTGAGATTGTCTTTTTTCTCTAAGATTGTACAGTCATAGTTATATACATAAGAGAAGGCATCCCCATATTAGGGTCTTCTTACCTACAAAAATGCTTTTGTTCAACCAGATTGTTTTATCTAGCTGAAAGTTCATTGGGGTAAATATTTATGAGAGGTTGTAGAACAACTACACTGTGCTCCATGTTAGTTATTGTAACCGACCATTAACTCGTACACTAAGTGTACATTTAGAAAGCATTGCATATAGCCTTTACATTGTATAACCTTAATGAACTATGGTGTCTCCTTTGGTACTATATACATTATGCCACTGGTGGGAACGTAGTATGTTAATGTGCCCTGTACTTATAACACCAGCTATTGTGTTTCCACGCAGCTCATATAGTCTGCTGCAGTTTGAAACAGTGATGGCTGGTGACTTGAAAGCAAGATGAATGGCAGAGCTAATATGACTCGAGCTATATTAGAGATGTGGTCAAATTTCAACATGGTTAGAGGTTTAATGAAATGACAAGTCATATAGCACACCACATACTGTATAGTCTTCCAACAGTACTCTACCTCTGGTTAATTTCTCCAAATCTTTTGGGTTTCAAATACCATGACAGGAATCAACCTCATTCCAAAGTCAGGGTCTGATTAGACTTCATAAGATTAATATTGTTTCAGTCTTTGATGTTAGCCAAAAGTGCTCTTCACACACCCACAATGTGCCCATAACTAACTCATTCTGTAATTCATATGGAGTTAAATGTATAGGTAGCATATCCAAATATGACTGTAGATTATTTTTTATTAGGCCCACTGTTCCTACTACTATTAGAACTGTCTAGGTATTTTTCTTCCAAATTACTTTTGTTTCTGCCTACAAATCCTGATATTTTATCACTTTGTGTCTCTGGATACATTGTAATCAGTCAGTGTAGCAATTTCAATGATCAATGCTACCTTTGTCTTTTTTACATGGATTGTTACATCTGATTTTTTCACACCTATTTTTTGGACTGCTGTTAATGGATGATCCCATATAATGTACACTTCATCATTTTCTATAATACTTTGTTGTTCATGTTTCCAATGCTTCTCAGCTATTGCTATATCATAGTGTTTGCACAATCCCCAGTATAACAGTCTTGCCACATTATTGTACCTTTCAATGCATAGGCCCTCTACCGTGAGTGTATCTTGACCAGCAACAAGGTATGTGACTGTTTACAATTTTTTTCCAGAACCTACATTTTGTCTATTTCTCCCACATGTTCAAATGAGTTTGTAAACCAACATGTATGTAGTCCGCTATCCTGGACTGCCATTATTAACATTTCATCCTTTGGTTTCAACTAACCTCTCCTTAACCATTTCTGTGTCAAATCCTGATCATCATGAGGTTGCTCTAAGAGCTCTCTATACTTGCCACTGTATTTATGGCTTTTCCATATTTTTTCCTTCATATCTGATCATTCTCCTTGAAGTCTTTCTTTTGTTTTTGTTTTGTTTTTTTCTTTTTGGCACATTCAGTTGCTGTCTGATTTTTTTCTGCTTCTGGTTTAATTTCCATTCCTGCTTGATGCCAGAATGATTCTGCTAAGCTAAGCAGAGAGGTCATCTTGGACTTCCCCTTCTCATATTTTAAAACTTTCACTATGTTTGGATCTCATGAGGTCAGCAGATATGTATGCAGTTCCAAGACCGCACACCTATAAATGTAATCAGTGTTGAGGATGCCCATACCGCCTTCAAAGTGTGGAATATATAATCTTGGTAAATGCTGATTTTTATATACCATTTTATAAGCATGAAGCATTTTTCTTGTTTTTCTGTCCAACTGATCCAATACATTTTGGGGGTCAATCACACCAAAACTGTAAATTAAAACAGGAAGAGCAAATTGGTTTATAGCCTGTATTTTATTCATAGATGTCAAGGCTGTTTTTAATATTAGTTTTAGTCTTCTGAAGTATGCCTTACTGAGTTTTATTCACAGTTGCTCATGTTTTATTGCTGATCCTTCATCAATTCCCCAATATGTATACACTCCTATATTAGGGGTCTGGTCAAATGTCAACATAGTTAAAGTTTAAATAAAACAGAAAATACAGTACAGCCTGTACTGTATAGTCTTCAAACAATACTCTACCTCTGGTTTGAGACTGGTAATGGACAGCACTGGACCTCACCAGTGTTTTTTGTAGCTTACAGAACATTACAGTGGTGTCATACTTTGACAGCTGTTGTAATGTTCTGTAAGCTTCCAAAGATAAACACACACACACACACACACACACACACACACACACACACACACACACACACACACACACACACACACACACACACACGCACACATGCACAAGTACACATCACCTTCAGCCTGTGCACCTAATAACCACAGAACTTGTTACTTTTAAATTAAATAATCATATATTTAACCATGTTGTATACATTTATATATCTTAGCCATTAATTTACACAATTGTATAGCAACTTGCCTCTATAAAACCATATCTGAGATGCTTAGATAAAAAAGGAAATGTACTAAGCTGAATGCATAGAATGTGCCTGATTAATGAGGTGTGGAACAGATCATTTTGTCCTGGGACATCTTCAAGTAGGGCTAGATGCATAGGTTATCAGGAATTAAGAGAATAAGGGGAGGTTATGGTTAATTGGGATGGAGGGATGTTTAGGAGGAAATGAGGTAAGGGTAGGGAGGGGCTTAGAGGGTTTTGTCAAGTGTAACTGAGGTAGGAGTCACATTTTTGGCGTGAACTTGCTATGGCAGGTTTTAAGTCCAAGATAACCTGTAGGTATTTTGGAGAACAGGTAGGCCTCAGGGAATATGGGAGAATGTTGGTGCTAGATAAGATTTAGGCACATTGGTACTGGGTGAGTTTTTTTTTTCTTTTTTTTTTTTTTTTTTTTTTATTGGGTGAGTTGGGGGTATAATTGTTTTGAGTAAGGAGCTTTGTTGTGCTTTGTTTTATGGCAGACTAGCTATCGAGAGAATGAAGGTGTGATATAATTTTATTTGATCCCCCTGGCTGCCTTCCTAGTGTTGTTGAGTTTTTAAGTAGTAAAGATAGTATCATTCGGCTGCATGTTTTAAGTTGTGGTGGTGAGCTGTATAGAGAATAAATAAGATGCAGTAATTTTTGTAAGGCGTCTGTTGGTTGCTTAAGGGTAGGTAGGACAGCAGGATGATTTTTATGGCTGAAGGAGCTCCTGGATTATACTAATATGCTGGCGTGTGTGAAGATGGCTGCTAATAAGGTAGCTGGTTCACTTGTGACGAACAGCTGGATTTTTGGGCCAAAGTGAGGGTTGCCCCATGTTTTTTGTCCAGAGCTAAACAACCTTTTTTTGAGGGGTAGGCTTTTTTGGTCTGTTTTTTTTCATATAACACTGTCATGTGGCAGGTTTTCATGTCATTTCACATGTGCTGTGGCTGTGGAGTCCGTTCCTTCCCGGCTGTGGTGTCACAGTCATTGTTAGAGATTTGTGGTAAGGTAGCTCAATGCCCTAGTTGGTAGGGATGGAACCCATTTTAATTGCAGACTGATGGAGAAGTATTCCAGAGAGATGGGAAAAAAAAAAAGAAGGGTCGTTGCACTCGGCATGAAAGCTGATGGTTTCTTCAGTCCTTTACAATAGTGGTACCCCCCCCCCTTTTTTTCATCCACTCGTGTGGTTCTTGGGTGTTTGTCTTCGTCCTGGCACATTTCAATGAGGGTTTGGAGGTTTGGAAGAATCTGTGATGGCCATTTCACAGGCTGCAAGTTTTGTGGGGGGGAAGAGGTTGCGACCGAGCATGATCAGTATAGCGTCAGAAACTAAAATAAAAATAAAGGAAAAACTTTGATGAAGGGTGTTGAAGGATTACACAGTAGTCAGCCATCATGTGTGGCATTTGCTGAGTCGGCTGCATGTTAACCTTGCAGACATTTTGTTGGACTGCAGCTGCAAAAAAAAAAAAAAAAGTTAACCTTTCCTTTAGCATTGCTCGAGTTTTGTCTACTGTTAATGTCATGGGTGGTGGGGTTTAGAATAAACTTGTTCAGAGGGGCTTAATGCTGATAGGGTATGCTGTGAAACATCACATGTAATTTGTACCTGAGAGAACTGAAGTTTGGGTGGTAAAGGTGTTGGATTCCATAAATAAGGACCATCATTAAAGTTACAGGCAATAGATGGTGATTGGCATAGTTCGCAGCTTCACAGCAACCTGGTAAGGTACCGGGGAACTCAGTCTGTAGCTGGAAAATGTCTGTGGTTTTCCTTTTACCAAGCATAAAATTAAAAAATAAATAAATAAAACTAATGGAAATGTTTTATATTGCTGTGTAAGTGTGTGCATGGTGTGTGTGTGTGTGTGTGTGTGTGTGTGTGTGTGTGTGTGTGTGTGTGTGTGTGTGTGTGTGTGTGTGTGTGAAGTTAGAGTTAGATGAATAGAGTTATAATTTTATGCTCACATTATTTGCTGTCTGTTTCTTTGGACAGTGAAACAGAGTGGCCCTCTGGAGAAAAGAAGGGAAAGAGTCAGGGTGGGGTTCACTAGTGGATTTGGCCTCAGTTGTGATCATTCGTGGTGGTGGTGAGAAGCTGTATACATTCCTGATGACATTTGACTGGTGGTATTTCTTAAACTTGGTTGTTGTGTGCTTTTGTGATGGTGATTTTGCAGTTTGATTACTTGGGTGGGAATATTCAGTTTTGATACTCACTACTGTGGATTTTCTGGTTGCACTTACATGGGTGGGTACGTTGGTGTGGAGGGGCAAACAGGTTGTGGCGGTGTTCTCGTCTTTTGTACAGTGGGTGGTTTTGGCTGGTCAGTTCATTCTCATCCACTGAGAGATGCTTAATGCCACCAGATTGTAAAAAAAAAAAAAAAAAAAAAAAAATTTGGAGCACGCTGGTAGCTTGTGCAGGTATGGGCAAGCTCATTGGGCTGAAGTGGGGGTGGGATTCTACCATGTGAGTAGCTTTGCTGGGCACAGGGGCCATTTCGTGGGCTGAGATTTTCTTTGTTGGCGGAGGTGCACTACATTGGGTAGTGTGCTTTCCAATAGTTCAGACTTTCAGAAAGGGGTCTGAGTAATGATTATGAGGTGGATTAGCTGATTATTTATGCACGAGTGCCGTAGACATATGGAAACACTTTTGAGTGCAGCACTCGAACAGGCATTTCTTGCTGTGTGTTACCTCCCTTCACTATTCTAAGGACTAATATTAGTTCCACAGTTAATCAAGATGTACATGCAGAAATAGGGTTGCCACCTTTTCAAATTGCCAAAGTGGGACATTTTCGGGGAAAACATCAGATTTTACAGGCCGACACATACCCACAGTCAGTACAAAGGATAGAACTTAACTTTTTTGCCTAAATAATAGCTTATTCTTGTAGCATTTTAGTTGCTTATTCTGTTTCTTATAACTTTTAGGTATTTTAGATACAGAATAATTGTTTTATGCAACTATTACATAAAATATAGGATATAATTATGTCCTATAATCTCAGGACATTTGCCATTTTTAATATTTTTTGTCAGGACACAACTGCCCAAAGAGTTTGTGCAAAGTGGAACAGGTGGTAACCCTATGCAGAAACACATGACACGAGTGGTTAAATTCTGACATGGCTTTAATGTTTAGCATTACTGCTTCGGTTCAGGATGCCACTTGTGCTAGGTTAGTTCTCCATACCTCTCAAGGGTACCTCATTTGGGGTCCTGGAGTTTCAGTGTTGGGAATGTTTTAACTGATAGCCATGGTAAACAGAAAGAATCATATTGATTTATTAAAGGAACTTTTCATAAGTAAACCTTATGTTTTAACCATCCTATGGCCTTCCTAGCTGAGGTTGTTAAGTAAGCTTTTACTGTGTGTTCCACATTTTGCTACTGTTCCTTATTTTGAGAGAGGGAAGGTTGATAGCTATGTTCTCTCTTTCAGCTGAGGAGAGAAGTGGGCTGGAAGGGTAGCTTCGGCTATTCGCAGGCTGAGAAATACCTGAGAGTAATGTCCGCATGGCACATGTGCTATTGTGGTCTTGACGGACTTGAGTCTCGGTTAGATGTGCTTTGGCTATTTTGTTTTATTCCACCATCTTTCAGGTTAGGAATTCATAACAATGTTCGAAGGTACACAATCAGTAGTGAGGGATTTGAGCATCCAGGTTAATAATAATCTGAATTTTGACTACCACGTTGCTTCCCTTGTTTGATAGCTTTATACATGGCACACCTCATAGGTAAGGGTATCTCATCCAGGGATGGAGAGGTCATAACATTGTGGTATTCTTCCAGCATAAGGCTAATTGAGCACAATGCCCCTTTTGACATGTACCTTGCTAAATACATGCAGCAGCTGGAGAAACCATAGGTGTTTTTCACCTGGAGAATCCAGGGCCTTGTTGGGTACAGGTTATAGTTATAGCCTTTGTTGTAAAGAGGGGTCATAGTATTAAGTCAGATGCATACACACAAGGCATAGGGTGAAAGCTCAATTTTGTTCACTTTTTAAAAGGCATGGTGCTTAATTTGTTTTGTTTTGCAGATTGCGAGGCATGGAAATGAAGCAGGCAGTGGTTGGCGACCTGAAGAAAGGTGTTCGAAGGTGATTGAGACTGTTTCAATGCATGCTCCAGTTGTTTGGGTTGCACACAAAGATCATAGATGTGGGGGCACAGAATGAACAATGGTCAGTACCCTGATCAAAATGGAATTGAAAGGTAATGGATTTTGCTTGCAGGGATGTTGTGTTGTTGTAATGGTGCGCAATGAGGTTGCAGGTAATCTGTATGTTCGGGTCATTACTGCACATCCGGGTTGGAGGTGGTGTAGGGGTAAGCTGAGGTGTAGGTCAGTAGGGACACAGTGATGATGGGCTGGGGATTATTTGGGGAGTACGGGGGTTTCCACAGAGAGGGTGGAGCACAACAATCATAGGATCACAGACGACAACTAGGTTAATGGTTCTAGGACCTTGGTGAGTTAGCCGAGCTCAGATGTTTCCACAGGCTGTGCCAATTGTCTTTCAGGAAGGGCATGGGTGGGACCTCTGGGAGACTTTATAGCAGCCATCCAGTTTTCGGTAGATTGCTAAGGAGGTGTTTGATATGATCTGGGAGTAGTTGTAATGTGGCATTTTCAGAGAGATAAACCTTTTTAAACAAGTTTTATTCATGTTGTATATCAGGTAAGGCTTTAGAGTGAGTAGTGCATGTAACATTTGATTTCTGATCTGGGCTGGTAGGTGTGCTGCATGGGTATGACTGTTATGGATGGAAAAGGTTTCTTACAGTATTATGGGTATGGGGGTGTTTTGAGGGCATGGGTGCAATCAGATATTTCATTAAGCAGAAGTTAGCAGGTTTATGCCAGGCATGATTTGGGATTCGCTGCAGATGTATAACAATTTTACTTACCATATATGAAGGTGCCAAAGGGAAGCTAAGGCCAAGCCACTGATTAAGGCTGTTATCAGCTGTATGGGTCACTGACATTGCATGTCAGCAAGTTTAATTACGGTGCTGGGTTAATAAGTTCATGCAGGTAACTATGGTGACATTTGACAGAGATTACTCCTTGGCGGTGTTTAATGTTAGGAAGTTTTCATGTGCATGTGTAGAGGATTTACAGTTTTCTTTTCTTTTAGCAGGTCACAATGAGGTTGCAGAAGGGGAAGTGCAGTGGCCATCAGTTGGTGGCCTGAAGGAAGTGTAGTTCCAAAGGTGGCATTTTCTGGGAGATAAAGTTGTCCTTCAAGTAGGCTCTGCTGTTTGTTACATAGGTTCATAGGTTCATAGGTGTGTACTAGGCTAATGGCCCTGGAGTCTTTACAAGCTTAGCCCATAGGATTACCCTGGCATCATGCCACCTGACCTTAGTTCCCAGTGCCTCTGTCAAGTAAAGCCACTGGAGTGATCCCTGGGGTGAATTTTCTATTTCCCATCTACTCATCAAGATTTCTCTTGAAGAGGGCCAGTGAGGTGCTCTGCTTGACATGTATGGGAAGTCTATTCCATAGCATGGGCAGTCTCTGGGTTATGAACCTGTCTTGATTGTGGTAATGAGGTTGAGGTCTCTGGATCATGTGGTGCGGAGGGATTGTGATTTCTTTAGATGTAGCATTTCTAACAGAGCTGGGTCGGACATGGTTTTCTAAGTCAAGCAGAGATAGCCTCTAAGTAGGCAGTATAAGACAGAGAATAGTTGGAATTTCTTAAGTCTATCCATATAGGACAAGTATTTAAGGCCTGGGATCCTCTTTGTGAGGTACTTTTGTGGCCTCTCCAGTTGTTGCAGGTGTTTAGTGAGGTACATGCCAAATGGGGCATTGTACTCAATGACTGGCCTAATGAGGGAACAGTAGAGGGAGACAATGACCTCTTTCTTGCTGGATACATACCAGGTTAAGGCGTGGATCACTGAGTGCAGATGTGGACATGCAGAGTTGGTATATTTGGGGGATTGAAGAAATGTGGACTCGACAGGTGAGTGAAGAAGCTGATGAGGGTTTTGGATGATGGAACAGTATGAAAAATCATGGATTTCCAGCAGCTGACTATGGAGTTGTTGATTTGTTGTGTTTTTCTTATTATCTGCTGTAACATGGTAATGTGGTTGGGTTTGATCTTGTGCGGGGAGCACCAGGGTTGAATTTTACTCTGTTTTTGGGGTAGCAGGTGTCTTCTTTGGAAGGGGTCAGATAGTGTGGCAGACATCAGGGGTAGGGGATTAGCTAGTTGTATTAAGTAAATTAGGCTTGTAATTTAGATGTGGTGGTTTGATAGGATGATTCAGCTTTGAGTTACTGCAGTTTCGGGAGAGACTGTGTTGGGTTTATTTCACTACATACTGGATGGTAATAGTGTGTCACGAATCTTCTGTGATCTGGTGGCATTGGGAATTCTCTAGTTTGTTAATGTATTGTGTTAAGTTAGTTTTGACTGGTTTGGTTTATTGTGGGCGATGCCGGCCATGATGGTGGTGTTTTGAGGTCATATTGTTACCGGCCATGATGGTGGTTTAAGTGTCTTATTGTTTATAATGGGTAGCTGGTGTGATGGTAGCATTTTATTAAATGGAATTTAGAAGAGATTTAAGAGGGGTATTACATTTACTGGCCAGCAAAAAATTATTTAATTGGGAGGTACTATGGGGTTGCAATGTGGTATGGTGGTATGCATTTGCCTCGGCATGGCTTCAATGGTGGTGGGCTTAGTAGTAGGTCCAGTGGCTGGGTAAGGCTTTTGGTATCATTGTGTGGCTTCCTGTGGTCAGGTGATATGGTTTAATTACATCATGGCAGTAGTTATGATAGGTGATGAGGTTATGGTTTTGCTACATTAGCATAGGTGAGGAGTCAGTGGTTTGTTCTCAGTTTTTAGGTACTCGGCTGTTCTGTGAGTTATGTATAGGGTTAGGAGGTAATGATTTGGATATAGCGTGGTTAGATGTTGATGTGTGACCTCCTGCCTATATGGTGGTTAGGTTGCTGGAAGTTTGGTCTCAGACAGGGGGAACAGCCTGATCAGGGTAGTGGGCAGAGAAGAGGGGCAGGCTTGCCCTCTTCTGTTCCTCCTCTGGTGTTGGATGTGCATTTCAATAAGTTGGGAAGGAAAGGGAGCAGTTGGTCTGTTGGATAAGTTAATAAGCAAGCTGAGCTGCTTATTTGGATGGTGGAGTAATTCAGTAAATTGAAGGTGAGTGGGATAACGCTTCCTTGTTAGTGCAAAGATAAGTGAGCAAGTGGGGGACGCTGCTTATCAAGGGTGAGTTGGTTACCTTCCCCTTGTGGTTATTTTACGTTTTCTTTATGTTTTTCTTTCATAGATGTTACTATCATCTGTGTCATGTTTTTGGTTGAAATTTATAACTATTGGTTAACAATCATGTTTATGGAAGTTTAATAAAGGTCGTCAAATCTCATTCAGTGTTGTGTGTTTTTGAAGTGGAACAGGACTACAGTTTTTTCTGTTATAATATAAAGCAGAAATCCAGACTAGAAGAAATACACACCATCTGGCATCATATCATATACGCATTAAGCATTCAGCAGTGAGTTATGGTTAATTTGTATACACTTGTCCATTTATCCTAAGACTAGGTCAAAATAAACCGTAAACTATAACTATGAAAAAGTAATTATTATTCTAATCTTATTAATTCTTGGAATAAAATATTTATTTCATTTGAGGAAAGGGTGCAAATTATTAAAATGTCTTTATTTCCAAAGCTTTTATACATAATTCAATCTCTTATATTACCACCAAACAGGAAACAAATTAAAACAATAAATAGATTACTTATAAACTTTTTATGGTATCTAAATAAATTAAGATTAAATACAAATCATCACTTCAGACCTTGGAAAATGGAGATGTGAACTTTCCTATTATAGCTGCGGTGGTGGTGCTGCGGTAGCATTGTCGCCTCATAGCAAGACGT